>NC_135504.1:1565358-1865358 GCF_052857255.1 Amblyomma americanum | reverse complement strand
TTCCGCTCATCAGTAACCCATAGCTTCCATAAAAGCCACTCAAATATGTGATTCCGATAGCCTAGCTTGAATGCACGGATGGTGCCTCAATCAAGTGGCTGTAAAACCACTCTTGCTTTTGGTGGCAGAAAGCAAACCTCAATGGTTTTGAGTGAGATCCGCTGAACAGTTATCCAGGAGGAGGCAAATCTTGTGCCCACTCGTTTCAAGCTCCTCAAAAGGGCTTGCCGCTGTTTTGCCGTCATCTGGCAGGATGAAGCACCGGAAAGCAAGCACGCAGTAGTGCAGGCACAGCCAGAGAAAAAAGAATAGCTAGCAGCATGACTTGCATATTCAAACAAAGAAAGCACGGAAGACGACGACTCCTCGTAGCATTCATAGGCTGCCTTCTTCTCCAGAAGTGAGCACGGTGGAGCTGCTCGCACATACTTGATCACGTAGCTGCCGAATAGGAGCGCTGCAAAGCCAAGCTGGCTGACGGCGGCGATTTCAAAGGGATGCTCCTGCGTTACACAGATTTCACTGAAGCACGGCTGGGGAGCGTGGTTGCCTCAGACTACCCTGAGCGAGCGCAGAATCTTGTTGGCGGGCATTTGGTGACCGATCACGGGTGCTCAGAGTTCAGTATATCCAATGTGTAGTTTGTTATAAAAAATGCATTTTACGCGCATAGCACTGGAAGAACTTCCAAGTGTTCAGTATAAAGCATAATTCTCTCTATCTGAGTTCGTTATATTTGTATTTGACTGTACATTGTACTGCACTCATGCCACAGCTTTGAGGCTTTCCTATTGTGCCGCTTTGGACGCAACAGGCGATCTGGCAGCACACCGTCATCCACGTTCTTCAACAGTGTGTTCTGGGGGCGCGTTTGTTTTTCCACTCGGTGTGTGTGAAAAATGCAGTGAACATGGAGAGCGAAACAGAGTGGAAGTTCTTCCGTCCGCTCCAACAAGGGACACATCATGCAGCCCTTGTGTGTTGCACAGCAAAGTTTAATTTCTGGACAGTGACCAGTCTTAGGCCTCTTTAACCCCTTGCTGTACGAATTTTTATTTTTGACTAAAAAGATTAGTGAGCTCCATTTCAACAAAGTATTGTCAGATATCATATATGACACACCATGCAGTTATGGATGCTCTTTGTGACAATATAAAACTGCATTTAACAGCCATAACTGAATAAGAATTGCAAATCACCGAATGGTAATTTCCTTACAAAAAGGGTATTTTTCATGATATCCAGCCAGACCACAGCCCTAAAACAACACTTGTTCACTAGTGCAACACTAGTGCAACACTTGTGCAACACTTGTGCAACACTTGTGCAACAACACTAGTGCAACACTTGTTCTTCCTCTACACCGCTGGCATTTGTTGCAGTGTGCGTTCAGTGCAACACATGGAAGCTGGTGAGTGTCTTGAAGCACAGTAGCATTGCTCGTCCAAGTCAAACCCAGTCACAGGACCAGTGAAGGGCAGTGCATTCGTTTCAACACTCAAATCGTCTCTTTGTATGAGCGGCGCCCTGTGGTCCATGCCCTGGTGAGTGCTATTGTTTCACATTTGAATCGTGCAGCTCACTTTCTATCATTCCTGTCAGAATCATCTAGGAATAGGCTTACACCTTGTGGCACCATGTTTCTCCTATGCAAATTTCTAATTTCCGTAGCCTTCGATCATCTTTGTCCTTGCCAAGCAACAACCATGCACATTCCGTCACTGTTTCAGACGAATACAGATTCTTTTGCGTCCTTTTGAATAGCACTTCGCATTTTATGGGCTACTTTCTGGCCTTGAGTACTTTGCACTTCAAGTACACCTTGATTATTGCTTTCTTTCTTCATTTATGCACCATTTCAATAGGCGTCTTTCTTGTCTCCAGCACTTTTTTCTGCCTCCACCAACAAGAAATTGCCTCCTTTGTCGACCTCATTAAATTAAATAGCCCCACTCCTGACCCACCTGCCCAATGGATGTAGGAGCTCACTCTCCATTCTTCCATAAAATGTGCTGGTGTCCTAACAGCGATTTAATTAGAAGCAATAACCAATTAAGAAGGTCGCGTAATGTTCAGAATGCGGAAAGGCATGTAAAATCAATATACTGCATGGAATTTATTTTCTGCGGCTGGGATTATGATTGGCCTTAGAGCGACAAAGTTTCCCATAACTGCATGCTGTGTCATAGATGATACGCAAGCAAATGCCGTCGCAAAACGCAGTCTGAAGGATTATCTATCGCACTGCAGATGTTGTAACAGACCGACAAAGAGCCGCTTTGTGACCTAATAATTTTTTTAGAACGCTACCTCCAGTTAGAATGCAGAAAATATTTTCTCCACCTATCAGATTTCCTAGAGAAAAACACAACACTATCTCCATGTACATTTGAAAAGAAAATCGCTAGAGAAATCCTGTCAAAAGTGCACACTGCGATACTAAATAAGTGAGAAATTGTTTCTTACCATTCTCTGTCACTTAAGACAAAGAAAATGTACCATATCATATATGATACCCTATGTGGTAAGAGTTTAATGTACACAATTGTAAGTCAACTCAAATAAAGTCCCCCCCGCCTCTATATTGCATGGAAGGGGAAAAAAAGGCATGCCCGTGGGCACATTCCACAATGAAAATGTAGTATTACTGGACCACTCATTCACACTTTCATAGCCCTCATTAGTGCTGTCGTCATCACTGCTGTGGTTTCAAGGCTCATCATTTTAACGTACGTCGTCATCCAGCGAAATTCTGCATTTCATTAACGACCACGGCACATCGTCGTCTCGCGAAATCCATCAGTGGAAATTTTGCCCCGCTAAAGCCACTACACCTGCATCATCCGTCCTGAAGTGCCGAACTTTGGGCCCGCGTGCTGTTGTTCATTTCTTCGGTTAAAGAATGACAGCCATCTTGAGTGTAACTGTGAGCGAGCGCTGGACACTTACCAGACCTGGAGCACAAATGGCAATTTATGAAGCACCACATTAAAAACTGGTAAAACGTGGCTGGCCGTTGTCAGATGTGTCAGACAGAGCCAAAGAGAAGCTCTTCCATCAGCTATCGACACTCCCCGGAAGCACTACTGTTCTGAGTGGCAGTGCCACTGCGATTGGAATAGGGGCCCTTTCATCAACTATCAACACTCCCATGATAGCCAAGTGCGCAGTTAAAAGTAAAATAAAAAAGAAAATTCTTTCAAACAAGCGTGGGATAGCCAAATGCTACTAGGTAGAGCTGTAGAGCAGACTTAAAATTGCAACCTCGCCGCAGCATGCCTGATATCCTGTTTGGCTCGCCTCTATTCATGGTGCCATGCTTTGGTTTTAATTGTAAGTTAACCCCCAAACTTCATATTTTCAAATTAAAAAAAAAATTGGTTGGCTTACAATCGTATAGATACGGTAGGCCGCTGTGTTTTAACCTTAAACCTTGTGCAAGTTTACTCGTTTACGGCAAGGCCACTTTATTTCACGTGAAGTGGTAAATTTAGTTCCTTATGCTGGCTTTTGGCGCGGCATATGGCAAGCCTTTGCCACTTTCTTGGAAGGTTTGTGGTTTGCAAGTTTAACTTCCTAAAACGACTCGGAGTATGAGGCACGCTGTAGTGAAGAGCTCCAGATAATTTTGACGACCTGGGGTTCTTAAATGTGCACTGACAATGCGCAGTACATGGGCATCAGGCATTTCGCCTCCATCTAAATGTAACTGCCATGGCTGCGATCGAACCTGTGTCTTTCGGGTCATCAGCTGAGCACCATAACCACTGAGCCACCACGTTGGCTTTTTTTGGGAAGTTACAGGCATATATTTAGAGTGTCCATTCTTGTGCGAAGCAGAGCTACACAACGGTGCCATTAATATTGTCATAGGTGCACTCTAGCAAAAGTTAGTTTCCCAAACTTCAAATGTGTTTTTCTCAGTTGTTTTTGTACAGTGCACTCAGCCTTACGGTGCCTTTTTCTGCGTTGCTCTTGAGTGACAATGACAAATTTGGTATGTATTAAAAATAGCGTCACTCTAGAGCATATTTTTTGCATTGAGGCCACACACTTACTCTGACAAAACTTTTAGCGCATGCAAACAAGAATGAACATGACGAGGACAACGCGTGCATTATCCTTGCTCTGCAGACAGCTGTTGCTGTGTGTGACACGGTGATAGCCGGACTGGCGGAAACACAGATGGATCAGATCAAGTTAATTTCTAGTTCATCGGGCCTGTACATCTGTGTTTCCGCCAGTCTGGCTGTCACCGTGTCGCACATAGCAATAACTGTCTGCAGAGCAAGGATAGCGCACGTGTTGTCTTTGTCATGTTCGTCCTCATTTGCATGCGCTAAAAGCTTCATCATGACATACCAACTCGCCCAAACAGCCACTCTGATCACACTTACTCTTTTTGGCACAGTGAAATTGCCAAAAAGCCCTATAAGAAATATTTTTTTATTTCATTAACCTTAATAACCAGTGCGGCTATCAAAAACCCAATTACAGATTTGAAATCAGCGTAAAAGCTGATAAAGAAAATTTTTAGACTCGCATTCTTCCTTAAATCACATTTTAATGGCTCCGAATTGCAACTTGCTCCCAGCTGTTGTTAGCACGTATAACAGATCGGCTTGAGTGTAAGTAAAGCACGATAATTCGTGGTAGCCTTGCTAACAAGCACCTCTGTCCAAGTCTGAACAGCTTGTCAGGTGTGCTGTTTCACATGACCGTGTCTTTCGTTTGGCTGCAGAGTAAGAATGCACAGAGAAAACTAGCAATGGCTGTAGTGCAGACTGACAGATCCGTGGCTTCACATATAAGGTAACAAGTGCCAATGAAGGTGCATCCTGTGATACCTCCTGATAGTGCTTGCTGCAGCATGCTTTGCTTTTTCCATAGTTAAATAAATGCCTGTTGGGGGCTAAAAACTGCAAAGATGCTACAAGTGCTTGGAATCTGTTGTCTTTCATACACGACATTAGAGACATGAGTCACCTGTCTATACAGACGAGATGTGAGAAGCCTTCTGGCTTGAAAAGAATCAACTGCGTTTGTTGTGCAGAAGGCAGAAAGATAAGAAATGGCTGTGTAGAGGATTGGTCGGGGTTGGATTGGGCAGTGAAATAAATACGCACAGAGTTAGACTGTGTGGGAAGCAGAAGAGAGTGCTGCAATGGTGTCCTGAACGTCACTGCCCCATAGTACGCAGTGTCCCTGAGCTTCTTGAAGCACCTTGGAAGTATGCACGACATGTGCTGCGCTCGACATTAAAGTTGGTCTTTCTTCTTAAAAGGTACTTGCCTTGACAGCAGTTCACTGTTTGTGCCACCTTGCATGGCTGCTTCTGCCTGTATCTTCGTGGGTGACCCCGTGGACGAGCAGTTTCAGTTGCTGAGCGCATCGACGGGGCACGTCAGCTGGCAGATGCAGTACGAAGGCTCGGCAGCACGCGTGGCACACCTGGTGCCGGCCATCTCGCGTTACGTCGATGGCGTGCTCATCAAGGCCACCAGTCGGATGGAAGCCAGCCACCAGGACATCGACCTCTGGGTCAGTTGCATTGCATCCAGCTCTGACAGACCTGCTGTGTCCAGTGCACTGCGGAACACCCATGTTCCCTGTCGTGCATTCCCCCATCTTTAAGAGTGCTCCGGTTCCGACCTCAGCTTAGCAAGCAGAGCAAAGTGGAGGATGAAAGCATGGCGGTATATTGAGAGTGAGAGGAGGAGAGACCAGAGCGGTGTCGTGCCACCTGAGCACATGCTCAGCAGTGGCGGTGCCAAGCTGTTGGTTCCTCTCGCTGTGCCATTGGCCAGGGTCAAGCACTGCCACCATTCGGCACTGCGTGTTTTGTCACCGATCACCTATGGGTCAAGTACTTCAGCAGCTGCGGTTAGTTACCGAGCATAGTAATCATCGAGTGATTTTTTTTTTACCCACTTTATTGTGAGAATAATCATGCTGTCACCGCCCATAGGTGACTCTTTCACAATGCAGTCAGTCATTATTGAATTTTGGCATATTTTGAGAGGCCAGATGTCTGCATGCTCTCTTGTTTTCTCATGGGTGTCGTGTTGTGGAGAAAGGGGCACAAGCCAAGAAGTGTAATTTTTCTCGACACCTTTCGAAAGCTGTTCGGGCTTCCTGCAGCTGCATGAGACTGAGAGTCCCTGATAATTACATTTGTGGACACCTCACATTCAGAGTTATTGCCAAAGATATGATGCTTATTTTTCCTTTTTAATGGAAAAGGAAACACTGTACCATACCAGCATTACTTTAGCGAGTCATTTGTTTTATCATTAATTTCTCTTCCCCATCCTTTTTTGGGTGTCATCTGCTGGCAGATATCTTTGTACTGCATTCACCATGGCACTGATCTAGATTCTCCACATGCATTGGAAGTACCGGCTTCTTTCAGTCAGCTCACCCTTCCGTTCCCCCCCACCAAACAGGTCAAGAAGTTGCAGGAGCCCAAGTACGCCCACTACCTGGACACATTCCACGGAATTCATGACTACGACCCACAGGTTAGTAGTGCATACATGTTTCTGCTGGAGAGCAATGAAATCAGTGTCGGCAGATAGTGTGGTGCTTTATTCTTTATTAGAAAAAAAAAAATTGCTCTGATGATTGTGCTTGTGTCATTTTAAGTAAACACTGGTCAGTTCCCTATTACCACACCTGTTTGCAATGACATCTCTAAATGTTGGTTTATCAGGTTCTTGTTTTGTGGACTTTCCACCTATGAACTAAATATGAGTGGACGACTGCAGTTTGTTGTTCTGTTCCTATGGCTATCCTTGAACTATTTCAGCTGTGGGCAGCAAGGCAGTTTGCCAAGGACAGCAATAAGCAAGAGGTCAGGGAAATGCCGTGTCAAGATTTTGTGGGTAAAATAGAAAATAGGGCATCATGTAGAGATCGAAGTCTCTTAATTAGCATACTTACCTTAAAAACTTGTTTATAATATGAGTTTTTAGCAAGGTTTTAGCCTGTAAAATTTCTGCCTCGTATTATATGAGAATCCAAATAATATTCAGCCCACATCCACAGTTCTAGTTTCGTTATTGTTCAATGCTCTCTCCATCAAGCTTTCAGCAAGGGACACACTCTCTAGGGGTGGCGGCAGTTGGGTGTTTCAATTTTGATGTTATTTCATCATGCTGACCTCGCGACGCCCACACTATCGGAAACAGGATGATTGCACTTCACACTTTGTCGGGACCTCTAAAAGCAGCACTCGGCTGCTTTTCAAGGGAAGGTATTTTCTGCTGCTGAAAGCATTGGTACCGCGCCACTACATGAGCCGGATGAGGTAGGCAGAGCCTGCTGTTACTGCCATCGGATGGCTGAAATGGGCCTCTCCAGCCACACCATGCAGTTGGATCACCCAAGGAGCTCATCATTTGGTCTTTCAAAAAATGAAGGATATCAGCTGCACTCATTGGGGTTGAAGAGTGTCTATGGAATGATCTTTTCAAGGGGATCTAGGAAGTCAAATAAAGTGTGCAATGCAGTGCAAATAAATGCTTTTGGTGAGCGTTCCTTTGTCGCGTTAAATGTTGATACCTTTTTTCTATTCTTGTTGTCTGAAAATTATACCTCTGTATTATTTAAGCCCTTTTATGGCAATTAACTTTTCCAGGCACCATTTATTATTTCGCCTCAAAACAAATATTGTTCAGCCTATTTCAAATAGCATATCCAGGCCTGAAAAAATACGATTTGTTAGTTTTCCTAAAGAAATCACTGTCAGATAATTTTTTACATGCACACACAAAATTCTGACCAACTCCCAAATATTTGGGAAATAATATTAAAACAGCGGGATTCATCCATTCAACACCCTAGGGATTGTGGACTCTTTTTGTGTTACATAACGCTAGAAATCCAGAAAAATATACCATTGCGCTGGTTGCAAAATCTGTCGGCAACACCATGGTGGAAGACTTGCTGCCAAGTTCACTGTTTCGTGAAATGCGTCTTGCTGTGTTCACTAGGCTGTATAGCAAAGCACCCTATTTGCAAGGTGAAGGGTACTAAATTTGCCTGAAATCAAGACATTTGTGCTTCACTGAAGAAAAAGTGCACAATAGCAATGTACGAAATTATGTACAAAGTGCCTTAAAACATTAAGCATCCTATGACGGATCATTGTGGTATCTTACTTAGACAGGACTGCTGTGGCAGTCAAAAGCTGCACATCTAGCCGAGCCTAACGAGTGTCTGCACGGTGGTCCGTTCATGCAGAGGCACCAGCTGGTACTGAACACCCAGGAGGAGCAGTACTTCATTGTCGACTTCACCAACAAGACGGTGGACATCCTGGCTAGGCTTACCGTGCAGCAACTCTGCTTTGGTACGAGTCTCATTTGTCAGGTTTGCAACATGAAATACCTAGCGGTCATTTTTTAGTGCGCTAGCACGTATAGTGGCCATTCTCCGCATTTAGCCTGTGGGCTCATTCCAAAACAAAAATGTATTAGTCACTGTACTCATTCACACTTGTGCCATCGACCTCACTACCCCTGCCATCATCACTGCTGCAGTCCCACAGCACGTCGTTCTAATGTCGTCGTCGTCATCCAGCGAAATCTCCCACTTCGCAAACAACCACACCAGGGCATTGTGTGGAACAGCTGAAAAGTGTGCCTTGCTGCAGCCACCACACCTGTATCACCCGTTCTGAGACATCGAACTTGCGGCCCGGCGCGCAGTTTGTTTCTTCGGCGTAAAAGACAGCCATCTTGACTGTAACCATGAACGAGCTCCGGATGCTTACCGGACCCAGAGCACAAATGGTATTTGAAAAAGCACTGCATTGAAAACGGGTAAAACGTGGCCAAAGAGAAACTGTGTGAGTGGTGAAAAGTCGTGCCGAACAAGTGCGTAGGCTAGCCGAATGCTACTGGGTAGAACCGTAGAGCAAGCATAAAATTGCAACCAGTATGTAGTATCCCTGGTATCTCGTTTGTCTCGCCTTTATTTATGGTGCCATGCTTTGGTTTCAATTGTATGTCAACCCACCCCCACTTCAGATCAACAAATTTTTAAAAAATAAGTCTGCTTACAGTCATGTAGATATGTTAACCGACATGAATTAAGTGAGCTTGACTAGTGTTTTCCGCTATCTATCGCCACTGTGGCACCTATGGAACATTTCATGTTTATTATGGTATGATATCTTTCCTAACTTTTCCTGAAGAAAAGATAAGGTGGAAAGACAGGAGTGGGGAGTTTGTATTTTCGTGATGAACTGTAACACAGTAGGACCCTGCTGTTAGATTTTCCACTGGACCATGAAAAAAACCAGCTGGGAAACTCACATGGAAAAGGATTTCTTTTTTTTATTACTATTTCTTGCAAGTGCACCGTAGTCCTCTGACATTTGCAAGGCTGTGTTGCTCTTGTGGTCATTCGCATGCACAGAATGTGCTAAATGCCTTTCGATGGCTCTCTGCCTGAGCAGCTGCTGGTGCAAAAGGAGCAGCAGCCAAGAGCAAGGGCATGCAGAGTGTAGTCACACGTGCGTGCTTCTGTGCTGTTTTCACAGCCGCTGCCTTAATCCTGCACAATTCTCGTTTATTGGAACCTAGAAATTACGCTTTTAAGCTGCAGGCGACAAGGAAAACACAGATGACACAAACATGCAAAAATGCCAGCTGGGGAAAGCTACCACAGTTGCAACCTAACAGCCGAGTTTGTGTTACATAGGTTTCTATGGGAACTTGGACAGGACTGGTTCGCGAAAACATAGCAGCCGGGAAAATGCAGCACCCAGGAACGTAACAGCTGGGTTCTAGTGTAGCAAGTATGTAGAGATCCCAGAGGTCTAAAAAATTATGGGATTTTTTTTTGAGTAGCTGTGGAGGGTATGTAAATTTCACATTGCATGTCTTTTTTTTTTTTCACTTTGAGCATTGTTCGTTCTGCACATGAAGGAAGTTTCTTGCAGACTTAGGTGTCTTCTCTAGGCCTCATGAGAGATAACGTGTACGAGTTTCTGTGCAGGTTGGTTTACACATGCGCCTATGCGATTTCTTTTTTGGTGGAGTTAAGAAGGATTGACATTTATTTGGGTTAAGCCCGTACCTTGAGGCAGGTGCATCACCATTCTTTCTGCCCATGCAGGTGGCAAGTGCAGTCCGGACATCTTTTCACGCAAGGAGAATGGTGAGCTGGGTCTCATCTTCCTGCCTGTCACTGTTGTGTTTGCAATCCAGGCTTGGCTTCAAGGCCAGAGGAAAGGCACACTCTGGAATTTTCCTGTATTTTCTTTTTATTTCAGAGTCTGGGCTTTGAAAGCTGTTGTTGAGAAAAAAGCAGCGCAGTTGAGTGATGTGTAAAGTCAGCAAGCTAGTTGTATTGTGCGTGACAACCCATCTCTGCTTACTTCCAACTGTGGTGCAGGTTGTCTTAGCAGTATGTCAAGGAATTTACCCCGCAGTGATTTTGCTTAAAAAGCTCCAAGCTCAAACTTTCAGGGAGTAACAATCTACCTGTCAACACTATGCCTTGGCTGCAAGTAGGGCCCTTTGTGTTCAGGTCGCGTTTCTCTTTTTTTCTTGAATTTGTGTGTGTGTGTGTGTGTGTGGGGGGGGGGGGGGGGGTTAAAAATGGGGCGATAAGTTTTAAGCTCAAATTTGGGCAATATGCGGGTTATTTGAAAGAAGTTTCATAATTTCGGCTTTATCGGGTCATATTTTGCAGCAGAAGCCAATTTACTGTGAGCACTTGTTTTTGTATGGGATGGACTTTAAATGCTCAGTGATGTGATTGCTTTGCCAAATGCTCCAATTTGTGCCGGAAGGCAAAGCCTTTTAAATGCTGCTATATAACAACAAATTATGAGTATTCTGCGCCACACCTGTGCCAAAACTCTGTACTTCCTTTCGAACGAAATTCTTGGGCGCCGTGTGTTATCATACCTCTGCACTAGGCAGCACTAGGGGAAAACAATTTTTTTGAGAATCCTTCAATTGATCCTTAGTAAAGAGAAGCTAAATATAGGCCTGCAGCACTCTGGTCATCCTGTCAAGGTTGCCAAAAATGCACATGGCACAAGTATTTACAAATGGTGCCAGTGTTGACTTCCATGTCCTTTCTCGGCCGAAGTGGGGTAATGGCACACTGCCACGAAGTTCTCACTGGGCGTCGATTTTAGGGCTCGCTTCATTGCCCTACCGACAAGAAGCAGATAGTCTCAGATAATTTTTTTTCACTCATGTTGTCGAACTGTCCCTGTGTGCGGTTCACGTCCTCGAGCGCATATTCAACGGCACGCAGCTTCAATTTTGCATCCTAGATTCTTCACCTCGCAGACGGCGTCATCTTGAGTAAGAATGCACAACACACATGAAGCCATATGTATGCGACACTGAAATTGAAACTTTCGAGAATATGACTGGATTGGATGTGGCGCGCAGTTCCTGACGCCGCCGTATTCAGTCTGGTTGTTGCAAGGTTATGGGATTCCAGTCGTATGAAAACATTTTAAAAAATAGTTTTAACAGAGCACGATGCGCGTTCCACTGCCATGAATTGCATCCACTGTGAGCTATCTGCACATTGGGCAGGTGGCCTTGAGGAAGGCATACCTTCCACTAAGCAGGCATAGTTCGATTTCTGTGGAAGTGGATCATGCTGCGCTAAAACTTCTTTTCTTTCTAAAATTCTTTTTTTCTTTTACTAACAGATTTTCATTTCAGTTACTAGAAAGGGCAGATGGCGCATGGTGGCGCATCATTTTTTGCCATAGATAAGTTACACCGACGGAAAAAAAAACGCTACTTATACACTGGAAAATACAGTATATATCTGCGCCAAACTCTCACCCTGCGCAAAAAGGCGCTTTTGGCTTGGCTACTCCAAATGCTACACCAAAGTGACTTTGGCCAATAACATCACTGAATGCTCCATTTTTACACAGCGTTTTGTAAACAGTATAGGATTAGCAGGCTGCCCTGCTAGATATGTAACTTTTTTTATATTAACTGCAAATATATCGCCGCATATATTATCATCTGGTGCGCAGCACTTCTGCGTTATCGTGGCCCAGGTTTGGGGACGGGTTCAGGACAGGAATGACGTGATCAGAGACAGAGTAGCGAGAGTCGGAGTGTACTGACGAAGACTGTACAAATTTATTTACATTTTTACAAGTATTCAAGTTCTGTAGGTCAGAGCACATAAGAAAAAGACAAGTGCACACTAAGTAGTGTTAAACACAGTCCCTAGCCAGGGAATCTCTGCACTTGATCAATGTCCAGTCAAGGGGTTCCTCGAGATGATTTTGGAGCTGCCCATTGCAGGAGGCAGTACCACGGTGCCCTCCTCCCGCAGATGGACGCTCATGAGGCTCCACTTTACGTCAGGTGTCCAAAAGAGGCACACATCTCCATGTGCCTGGTTCACTGCCCCTCTTGCGCCTGATCAAGAAATTCCATGCTGTCAAGAAAAGAACAGCTCAGACTCTCCTTAGCAATGCTCTGACTGTTGTCAAGCAATGTGTGCAGGATGGGCACAGATATCTGGCTCATACAGACGTGGGAAGCTTGCCTGCTCGTGCCTTGTACCCTTGGGTTCAAGGCTTTAGTAATAGTCATCAAGGCAAGTAGCCGCCGCAGTGACTCAGTGGCTATGGCGCTAGGCTGCTGACCCTAAAGACGCCGGTTCGGTCCCGGCCGTGGCGGTCAAATTTTGGAGGCGAAATTCTAGAGGCCCATGTACTGTGCTGCGATGTCACTGCACGTTAAGGAACCCCAGGTGGTCAAAATTCCCGGAGCCCTCCACTGTGGCGTCCCTCATAGCCTCAGTCGCTTTCAGACGTTAAACCTTCATAAACCATAAACCAATGGTCGTCAAGTGTACCATCTTCCGAGAGTCCCTTGTTAGAGATCTTTCCACAGAAACTCTTCTTTAGTACCATTGAGTGATTGGATAGCCTGACTTTCTTGAAAGTGCGGTTAATGACCTCCTCGAGAATGCTGGCCCAAGCATCTGCGATTCAACTCCAGAACTTGACTGGAGAGGTCCGTTTCAGTTGCCTGACGGCAGTAAATGGAGGGAGTCCTTGCATCATTCAATCAGTGTAGCAGCACTTGGTGTGGTGCTGATGCTTAGGTAGCTATCATTACTTTCCTTTTGAAAGCGGCAAAGTATGGCTTTTAATGGTCCCAAAATCCTGCAAGGTGTCAAATGTCCTACTTCTGATAGTCTGTGCGTCGCAGTGTCACGAGGTCAGTGTGGTGAACTGGCATCGAAATACTAGACCCTTGAAACAGCCAGGCAAAACCACCGCTAGATACTACCTCCTCTAATTCGAAGCCTTATGGCAAAAGTGCTGAATAATGAAGAAACTGGAGCTGCGGATTTAGGCTGAAAAGTGCTTGGATCCACATATAACATGATGTGAAAATTTGACCTGCTGAAATTTGTAAAAAAAGAAGAAAAACCTCGCGCTTATATGTGGCTTTTACGGTACATAGAAGAAAGGAAAAATTGTTTTCACTACTTTGTGTAGAGAACCATTTGGTTGAATGTGGGTAGTGTGTTCTCTCTTATATTGGGGCTACATGTAATTTCCGGAGCCCTTCACTACGGCGTTCCTCACAGCCTGAGTCGCTTTGGGATGTTAAACCGTACCTTGTAGACCATTGTCAGGGCTGACCTTCACTGCCGCTAATCCCCACACGCGCCACCCTGTTTTCTGTGTAGTGGCCATGCAGGTGCTGCAGCACCGTCCAGGCAGCTACTACCTGTCGCTAGCCACCTCATCAGCAAACCGGCGCTCCAATGCCAGTGTGCCCCAGGACACAGTGGTCCGGGTGGCACTTCTGAGCCACCAGCACCCGTCATCAGCTGTGCAGCAGCAGCATCTGGCGGGGAGGGCACCAGAGCCCGCAGAGGCCGCGGCAGGTCTTCTGTTGCAGCACAGGCAGTGCTGCCAGCCCTGACGTTCATGTGTGGCCATGTCTTGAAGACGCAGTGAGACCCAGTTTTGTCCGGACATAATGCTGATCAAATGGACACCAGCAGGTGGTGTGCAGGGTTGGAAAGCTGGCCTTGTCTATCTGTCTGGCTCCCTAGCTTGTACTTTGCAGCCTTTTGAAATTCAGTTTGTTGATTTTCGGTCTGCAGCATTATTGGAGCAGTGCATTTGGCATGCTTGCTCAAGCCTTGTGTGCAAGCGTGCCTTGTCACTGCAAAGAATGTAAACATGTTAGATTTCACGATACTGTAACAGCCACTTATAACTCAAAACTGTTTACCAGGAGGCCTAGTTCTGTACTGTGTTGAGCTGACAGATTGTTATATTTGCGTTTGGAGCACAGGAAACACTAGAAACTCGCAGGTGGCACATTAAGGATGTGATGCAATTTTTCATCTGTTTACTTTTTTTCATGGCTCACTTATACAGGGGTGCAGGAATAAGATAGTTGCATCTCTAGAGAATTTTGTAAGATACCATCCTGATAAGGAATCTTATAAACTTTCAAAATATGGCTATTTGTTTGAGATATCCGACTTGTGACGTAAGATAGCCTATACCCTCTTTCTCGAGGTGTCAGGTGCCAAGCAAGTTCGGCTACCTGATCTAAAAGTACACTTGTGCCTGTTAGTTCTTTAGTAGCGGTTGCGGTTTGATTTGCGTGGTGAGATTTGATCCTGTTACTTACAAGGCACATGCGGTATCAGCTGGCCTTGGCATAGATTGCTAGATAATGTAGCTGCATTTATCCATTTCGGTAGCATTTAGCACAGATTTTCATTGATTGCACGTCCCATTCCCGGTGAACAAATATTTTATATGCTGTGCCTCTTCGGTCTCACAGTTTCTTTTTTTAATGTGGAAATGCTAGCAGCTTAACTGCTAGAATTATGGAAAAGTGCTCTGAATCTCGACTGTTAGTGTAGTGTCATTATCTGCTTGCGGGGCTTGAGCCATTCAGTAAATGACTGTCGAATTCGGCTTTTCTGTAGTGATCTCCAGGGGAGGCTATTATTTATTATGGGGCAGTGCGATCTGCACATGGAACTGTGTACACTTTCTGATCCTCCTTATTCTGCTTAAAAATGAGTTGTTCTAAGCTTGCCATTAGTCAGGGGCAATCTTCATAGAACCAGTGACACAAACTGCTGTTGTCCGCCTGTAGTTGTCCGCCACTCGGGACTGGCAAGTAGAGACGCCGATGAGGTTGACACAGACAATGGCCCCTTTACTTTTTCGAAGGTTCCGCACTGAACCTGCCATTCTCTGTGTCTATCTTGTCGCCGTCTCTACTTGCCAGTCCCAGGTGGCACCGGTCCTGTCATTTTGTGTGCCTCCTTTGTCTTTGCATGTAGGGAACCTTTCCATTTTTGTTCAGTGACCTCACTGGTAAGCTAGTCCTGGTCATTTTTTCTAGCAGGTGCAACACACTGGCAGCTAGCCTGCTGTGTTTGGGGGAGCCCAAGGATTCCTTCAGCTGTTAGCTACTCTGATTAGCTCAGTTGTACCGAGTTGCCTGGCGTGGTGGCGGCCCAAATTTGTTCAGTATAAGGATATTCTCTTCGAAGTAAAACTGAAGGCAGCTGTGGCTCTCTCTGGCTGTGTTGATGTGCAGTAAGAGATGCAATGGTTGCTGACAGTCGAATTATTTAAAAGTGGAAATTGTCTTTCTCCCACCACTCAATCCACACCTGTGGAGTCGAGGCTCAAAAAGGGCTCCATGATCGCGGCTTGTTGGAAGGGAGCTTCAGTTGGGCACAAACTCGACGATCTGCGCCCAAAAAATTGTCTTGACATCCAACAGCAACTTACTTGATAGGAGCGATAAAGGTATTCTGGCTTTTCCGTAGCCCATACAAGCTCAGTTTTCAGTGACAGCAGCTTTGATTCTCATCGTGACAGGGTAGCCCATCGGTGCAGGCCAACTTCAACTTCTCCTCAGAGTCCCTTTAATAGTTCCTCGTTGGACCTCCAAGCCTGCACTGAGTGGATTGTCATACATGTTTTTTCTGCGATAATTTTTTCTCTAGTCATTTATCGTTTGGTGCTATTTCTGTGTTGTATGTAGTACTAACCAAGTGTTAGGTTGAAGCTTTGTTCTTTCAGGTAACATCCTGCAGGCAGCGCGTTGCCATGAGTGGATTCAATTTTGGAACGGTAAACGGTAGCCACATGCAAATTTATTCACCAGCAATTGTGGCAACAAAAATGAAACAGTCGTTTCCACTTGTGTTTTCTTTTCTCATGCAAAGAACTTGTCTCGCAATGCAGAAAAATTTAATACAGTTGACCCCACTTATAACGGTCGCAGATATAAGGAACGTTCGCTTATTATGAACGTTTGCAATGCTGCCATCAAAAAAAAATCTGAGGAGACACTCGGGCTCCGCTTTACAAGTATGGCGCGATAGCATTTTTCAGAATCGGTCATTCTCTACTCAACATTCATAGATTCCCGAGAGTCCTCGTATCACTCCTGATGTGGTCGTGCAGTTGTTAAGCAATGCGCCACTGCTTTGTGATGGAAGGTGTTGCCGGCTTGTGAGACATCAATCATTTAATTTGGCTGCCACCTTCCACGGTGGTCAGTTGACTCGTATTCGAATGGGCTGGTTGTGATGATGCCACAAGGTCACGAGGGCCGTGTAGGTCACATGACCTAGGTTGCTTCTTTGGGAAATACTTGCTCACAACGCCGCCGCCGCTGACACAGGATTTTCTGCAGAATAGGAGCCTTGACGCTATCACATGTATTAGGGCAATGGCAATTCATCTCGGATGCAATGGCCGCACAACTCTGTTACAGCAAATGAGGAGGCGTTGTAAACATGGCGCTGAATTTGAAAAACTGGCACTTCCAGCATGTGCGGAGACCGAGAAGAGTCTCTGAGCACCTGCAAAGAAAACAAAGCCAGCATTGAAACTGTGGGTGACTGCTATCCAAGCACGCTCTGATAGCCTACAGTGTCACTCATTGCCTGCATGTGCACTGGCTGGTCAAAGCATCTGAAGTGGAAGCAGAAGCTACTGCACATAATCGTGGATCAAGTAATTACAGCGGTTTGAAAAGCCATGAATGCCTTGCTGGCCACACTGTGGTTGCACCGCTGCCCAGTCGGCTCCACTTTTTGTGTGTGCAGGCATGTCAAGATAGCAGACAGGGCAGCTGATACAGTCTTTGTGCACATGCGCTGCGCTGCTTTTGTCACTGCATGTGCTCAGGAATGGTAGATAAGACTGTCAAAAACAAACGTGGTCTGATGCATGTAGATTTGTGGCAATGCGTTGTTGATGCATAGCTGGCTTCATTTTGACTCGGATGCCTACGTTTCTGTGGAGAAAAATCGCAGAGCTGTGCTGTGACGGCGCCGTTGTATGCAAAGTTCGAGCACTCCTCTACCACTAGGAATCTGGTATGGCTGTGCTGCCACGAACGATGATTATGAAGGGCAGGTAGATGGGTGTCTTGGCAACACAAAGTGAACAAGGCAGGGGTAGCCCCAGGGTGCTTGCCAGGGTTTCGACTTGTCTTCGTCTAGGCAAAGCGTTCATCATTGGGGAGGTTTAAATAGGGCCTTCACTGCGATTAGTTATTATTGCCCAATCTCTAAATGAGATTTTTGGTACTGAGAGCCTCAGTGAGGACAACGTGACCAGCCGCAGTAATTCTGCTTCCAAGAAGTAGACGTGCATGAAGCATTTTTTATGAAGTTAACGCCACTTTTCGTGGATTTGGTAATTTTGGCTGTGATCATGGGAGTCTACTTACTACAAACATCAGATACAACGAATCTAAATGACTGTCAGGTTTGTTATAAGTGGGCTCAACTGTATTGGAGGCACTCGTGGTGTATGCCAAAAATATCATTATGAAAATACACTATTGGCAAGGGGAAAAGTACGAAACAGTTATACCAAGAATTTTTTTTTTTTCTCACTATGTAGAGCTAGACAGTAACTGAGTCTGGAAAGGATACTTTTCATTCTTTTTTGCATGGTGTTATGGTTCAGATTGGCCACAGGTTGGTTAATGAAAGGGAGGTGCTCTGATTCACTCGTTTTCATGAAAATCTAGGAAGTGTATTTCTGTGATGTACTGAAACAGTGACTGCATTCTGCACTTGCTAAAAGGCTTAAATCTTGCCTCAAGAAAAAGGGCTTAGCTATTATGCCTGGGCCATCCGTAAGAGGGTGCCAGTCTGGCATAGTCAACTTTAATATATGAGCAAACTTCCATGGACTCTTGCTCGGTGGAACTCCTAGTCAAGAACGGAGACGGCTAAGCCCTAGACAATTGAGTGGATTTTGGGGTAGTGTGCAATGGTAGCAGCAAAAAAAGGATGAAAGAGCCAATTGCCTGTCACCACATTATTGAACTGCTTGTGTTGCATAGATTGCACTGTGTGAAGTGAGCTCTCATTGGTGAAAAACTTGCAGCTTGTAAAAGAAACATACGAAGCGTTAGAAATGGCAGACATGGATATAAGTACAGCTCCCTGGGATCACAAAAAGAATCTCATTGCAGTGGTACTTTATGTTGGTTATTGATTTTATTTACATATACTGCAGGCCCATAGAAGAGTGGGAATGGTGCAGAAAAAAATAGAAAACATATTACTTGGAAAACACATGACAAAAAGATTACTTTGAAGCCAGAACAAGTCATTGTGCCACGTATGCAAGACAAAACAAACAGAATGCCACACATTACTTTTCTGTTTGTGGGTGTGATGTGCATGCTTAAAGTCAGAATAACAAACTAAGTAAAGTAATCGGATGCTAGCAAGCATCTGTCGTCTTTTGACACTTTTTTTTTTTTTTACAATGGTAGTATGCAGCCACTGAAGCAGCCTAGGCACATATGTGTCTGCAAGGGTATGGGAAATGTTCCGGTCACTTGACTGAATGGTCCCAGCTAAAAGGGGGTTCATTTAGCCTTGGCTCTGTACCATGTTCTTGCTTTCATCGACCAGTGATGATAGCGGACAAATGCTTTGCAAGCTTCCTTCTGACCATGTTAAAGCTGCCTTTTTGATCAAGGTTGTATATGTGTGCATTTTTGCTGTTTCATTCCTTTGTGTCTGTTGTCCTTGGTTTCAAGGGTTTTATTTATTTGCTGTTTATTGCACATCTGGTTGCAGCAAGTCAATGTGTCGTGGGTGCATGTTGAGATTCTTGAAGTTGTACAGTTTAGTGAACATGGGTTCCATATTGATGAAGTGAACATAGCATGGGGTGTTTGTTCCTTACTCTGCTCCTTAGATAACATCCTCCAGGATAGTAATCGTTTAGAAATAATTTAATTCTGACTTTGGTTCAACATTTTGAGTTCTGCTTTTTTTGTGTGTGTGTGAGTTTTGAAGGTCCACTGATGGAAATGTCACCAGTAGGGAGAACCTGCCTATCATTGAAATCAGTCTCTGGCAATGTAGAAAATCAAGGTTTTGAAGGAAGGTACCACAGCCATAATACAGTAAAACCTCATTGATGCATTTTTTTTAATGCGGTTAAAACATATCTCCAAAAACATGTGATCCAGACTCCCTAACTATGAAAAACATAACTGTTGAACGGGGTACTTTAACAGCGACACCTGTTAAGTGCCCATTCCTGGGTTTCGCAATGTAGTGTATCGTAGTCGTCAGCATAACGGCTGGGTGCACAGCCACAGGAACCACTTGGAGTGTGTTTATCGTGCAAAGAAGAAGCGGAGGAAGGAGGACAGTGTGGCAATAACATTGGCAAGCTCAACTGGTGGGTGGCTGCCGCTAGGCTGGCAATTCCTGGCAGTTGAATATGACAGGATGGTGAGGCAAGCCCAGTGCATTTGGTGCTTGCTGGCCACCTGCTGAGATTCACATGGGGAGAGCAGGTTCAACTTTCTTGCGGCTATGTTGGGGCTCACTGCAGTGGAGGCTGATGACCGTAGGCAAGCAGGATATTATGTGTCTGTGGAGATGTCAAAGGTTATTCGAGAGCTTGGCTGTGAGAAAGAGTTTCTGCATAGTTATAGGCAAGCTGAGCAACTTAAAAGCTGCATATGGGCCATCATGAGCCAGCTTTAGTCAATGTCAAAACACTAGGTTGCTGCACCTACGCGTCTGACTGGCATTTGTCTGAAAGTAATCAAGCTAATTACGGTGTAAGAAATTAAAAGGTTGAAATGTGTGATCAGGTACACAATTGACTCTTGTGCAGCGCGTGCTCACTTTGCAATCCAGCACTGTGTTCTGTTGGAATCGCTTTTCTTTTCTTTCTCATCACTGCACTTTGCAGTTGGCAACTATGAATGTTTGCAGAAATGAAAAGCACAAATTCCCTAATGTTTCAAAGACAAGAAAGAACTTGTTTTTTTTTTTTTTATAGGAAGCAAACTTAGATACATGGTCGCAAGGGAATAGCAGCTGGTTGAAAAACAGTTTTAGTATACTATCACGATGTTGAGATGCATTGTCATGTAGAACAGAACCACGCAGTACTTCTATCGTCATCTTGGTCGGTTAATTAGAATGGAAAGTACAATGTACAGTATGAAAATACAATACTACTTCATGCTGCACTCATTTATTCATTCATTCAAATTTATTCATTCAAAAATGAACTGACAAGTAGTTGCGATGTCATGACTTAAATCCGAATTGTTTTCCAGCTTATTTATAATATTAATAACACGTGCACTTTTTAACTTTTTTTTAGACAGCCAGCCATTGTACATCAGTCTTAAAGACGCACTGAGGACAACGCTGTCAAATTTGTTTCGTTACTAAACTTCGATAGTTCGGCATGTTGTGGCTTTGTTGCTGCTTGTCCGGCAGTGAATGGTGCATTTATTGCTAAGAGATTTGGATTCGAAGTTGATAAACTTTTTCCCATCGCTACGATTTCAACTCGGGACTCTCAGATGACGAAATAGGACGAGTGTGACATACACCGCCGCAAACGGAAATGGGGACGGATTGCTGCTTCAAAGTGCTGCGCTGCCGCCTACCAGCAGCCGAAATGAAAACTACTGCCAGCCGGACGTTGAAGGCTTCTGTCAACCGTCGTCGCTTTGTTCACGCTCGCACCAATGTTACAGTGTTTCCCATTCCCAATTCCGACAACAAATTTCTTGCAAAGAACTGTAGCCTGCATTCAGTGACCTAAACTCCACGCAGCATGCGATGCTTTTGAGGGCTGAGGTGACGGGTCTGGCAAGAAAGTCCTAGCGCCGAAGAGTCTGCATAGTCGCTGTTACCGCCGAGCCACCATCACGACTGATGTGTAGCGGCTGGTACGTGCAGGCATATTTAAATGCTTTAATAATAGTTCTCTTAGGGCTGGTTATGCAGCACAGCGTCTTGGTACGATGACAAAGCGAATACGCCGAGTGGTGCGTTTGCTAACGTGGAGGCGCATTGAAAATTAGCTATACACAGCTCTTTTTCCTTGCCGCAGTTGCGTGCCGTTGCACAAACTTTGTCCGAGGAGCACTTAGACATTCGGAGGTCCTCTGCTGCTCCGCCCTTGTAAATCGAGGCGCATAACGAAACCATGCAGGCACGCAGAAAGCATAGCCACGATGCACCTCAAAACATACTGAAACTCAGCTGATCGCCTGCTACGCCGGCAGGTGTAGGTATTCTTCGACTTCCAACATTCAGGTTGTCTTTTTTTCCCGTCTCTCTCATGTGATAAAAGTACACTGGTGATTTCAAAACAAAACTTGTATACTTCAGTATCAATCAAACACATAACCTTCATGCACATTGTCAGCCTCGGAGATCTCTGGTGCCTTTTCTCCTGTTTCATGATCACGCTTGTAATTGCAAGATTGGCCTGTGGCAGTGAAACCTGTATTTTAGTTATTGCTCTTTTCTACCTTACAAGGGCGTTGTTTTCAGAAAGAGTTGCGTTTTTGCGTTCAGGAGCTGGTATTTCTCTTTAGTCTTTCTTTAGGGGCTACTAGACCACGCACATTTTTTCTTCCTACTTTCCATGCCTCTGGATAAAACCAGAAAGAACAGTTTTTTTCCAAAGTTCTCTGCTTTTTTTCTGAGCATCACTAGTTATGGCAGCCCATGGCTAGCACGATGGTTTTCCCTTTTTTACATGCGCATTGCAGAGAAGCTACTTCGGTGGGAAACTGCAACTGCATTCCAGCTCTTCATGTTGCTTTCCCCAGGTTCGTCCCATTTGGTTGTTTGCACGTGTGTCGCTAAATGCGGTATACGACCAGTGTATGTCAAAATTTTGAGCCTATTAGCCAGGAAATCGTGTTACGCGGGGACGTATTAATTTATTAGAGCAACTCTAAGATTTTTATTGCCCTTTATTTTGAGCGTATGGACCCTGAATGTATCAACGAGGTTTTGCTGTACATCTGGCTCTCTATAACCATTTTAGTTTCCTGTGTACAACTTGGCCCACTTATAACAATCCTATTTATAATAAGCATTCGCTTGTTGCGGAAAAAAAAACTGACACCTCAATTCGGCGTGCTGCCTTCTAGCTGAGACAGCATCACAAAAGTCGACCTCTATAGCTTTGCCATGCAATAAATAACGGTCGTTTTTGTTTAACGCTCGGCCTGCTCATTATGAATTTTGAGACGTGAACAAATGCCACTTGGCAGCCAGGCTCATTTAGGGCTCGACTGCGATAATCAATGCTCAGGAGTGGAGGCCGCATGATTCTATGCTCAGCTTTGGTGCTGGAGTATTGGCTAATGAGCTAACTGATTTTTCGTGCTGTGGTACTTTTTTGCTGGAAGCTTCAAGTCCTCCTTGCTTTCACTAGTGTTGCACATGTGCTCTTGGGTATGCAAGGTCAACCTGGGAATGCAACAAAGCTTGTCCTTTTAAAATGGAATCTCGTGCTTATTTATGTTGAAAATGAATGAGATTTATTTTTAAGCAAGCGATGTACATAGTCTGATGAGAATTCGTGCAAAAAATAAAGCATATGTTTTAAGTTGATTTCTTTCATGTTTTTATTTTTACAAAGGCCACTGCGATGACTCAGTGGTTATGGTGCTCGGCTGTTGACCTGAAAGACGCGGGTTTGATCCCAGCCACGGCAGTCACATTTCGATGGAGGTAAAATACTAGAGGCCCATGTACTCTGCAATATCAGTGCACGTTAAATAACCCTAGGTGGTCGAAATTTCCGGAGCCCTTCACTACGGCAACCCTCATAGCCTGAGCTGCTTTGGTACGTTAAATGCTAATAAACTATTTTTACAAAAGGAAAGTCAACACCATGAATTGGGTACCATCATGTTGGTGGGACACTGAAGACAACTCTATTTAATTATTGTTCCCAGTAAAAACTCATTCTATGGCTCTGGCTGGGTTTGTCTGGCAGCAAGAGATGCACTTACGCCTGCATGTTTTGGGAGGACGGTACTCACAAGGTGCAGGTAAGAATTTTCACATTTCTCAGCTTCTGTTCCGACAAAAACTTGAAGCTTGCCTGGATGTTGCATCTATAGGTTTGCGTGAAGCACACTAAGTTGTATTAAAGATATTACGCCAATTTGTAGGTAAGAACAACTAGGTAAGAGCTTAGGGAGAGGGACATTTACAAAATAACTTGCCATCAGAACCACAAAAATTTACATCAGTATTCACAGATGCGTGCAGTACGGACTGAACTAAAATGTGCATAGCTACATGTTTTGCAAAAAAAATTTTTGAATTTTGACATTTAATTTATCTCACCTTTTTCAGCGATTTAAAAATATATTTGCAAAAAGGCTTTATTTATTTATTGTCCTGGCTTTTCTAGTTCAGCAGATGTAAAAGGCATATGTTTAGTAGTCCTGAGAGTTGTTTTGATGTTCTCTAAAGGTTGATGAGAAAATGTTCCTTAAATGCAGAAAAACTTCATTTTCAATAATTGCAGTTTAAAACTTGATCGTGCGGTACCAATCCTAAAACATATCGGGTGCCTAGGTTTCAGCATCATTAATTTCAAGTAGTTTATAAAGCCGTTCCTGGCACGTTCTTTCATCTTCTACCTACTGTTCCATTCAGTAGAGGCACAAAAGTATACACTTGTTATCAGGTTCTTGTCCATGTGGTTCAGCACCACTTTGCAAAATACATCTGGTATAGTGCACTGGCTTGCTCCAAACATGCGCTCTTCTTGCAGATTGGAAGAGGAATTGGGCGTTTCTGTCTTCTCAATTTATTCAAAAAGCAACAAGTAGCTGCCAGGTTTTGTAAACCCCCAAAGCTAGGCTGCATGACTAGCAGAACAATTGATGGCAGGTCAGCACTAACAAACAGTGTCAATGCACCAAAAATAGAACAATTTAAATATAGTATCTTTTTTTTCCCAGTATGTTGTGTAGTTTGAAAAGGATGACACGCTTTAGGTGTTTTCTTCATTGTCAACAAAATAAGCTGTGGAAACACATCCTGTGCCTCGATCAAGTCGTGCTTCAAACAGTGAATAGGTGTAGTTAGAACTGTTTCAAAATATTTTTCAGTGCACACTGTTTGGAGGGCATGTTCTTTAGGAATACTGCCAACCATCCCCCCTTAGAAATTTTTCTGCCACTCGCTGGCACTGTGGCTGCCAAAACAATGGCTGCCACTGGCACGTCCTGTTTTCGTGAGGATTTTCGTTGCATTGTTTCCTTCCACATATTTTACTCTACTCCACCTCAACCCATTTTTCAACTCACCTAGAGACCCTCCGCCTAAATAGGCGTCTCTACCCCCCCGCATAAGAAACTTTCCTGGGAGGACTCCTGCCACCTTAGACACATCAAAACACTTACTTTCCTCAATCTTCACTACCCACACCGCATTATACTCAGACACATGTCCTTGGTGTGGCCAAAGGCCCACATTCACGCGCATTACGTGGACTTCATCATCATCATCATCATTTATTAACCCTTAAGGGTCCCGTCAGGGACATTACATAAGGGGGGGGTGGTACAGGGGTGTCCAGCCGTCATACATGAATATAAATAGAATGAATGTAAATATAGAAGGAATATAAAAATACAAAGTAGAACAAGACAAAAAAAGACAGAACAAATTCAAATAATCACGTCATGACAGAGTGTAGCAGAAATATAAACAAAAACAAATTGCAACTTTGGAAGTAGCACAGGATGGTCAGTTAGCAGGGCTTGGAAGCTGGCATAGGGTGCAGGAAAAAATTATTTGTCGTTGAGATGGTCGATTAGGAGCTGTCTGAATCTGGAAGGATTAGTCTCAATGATAATGTGTTCGGGGAGGTTATTCCAGCTTTCTATAGCACTGGGAAGGAAAGATTTATTGAAATAATTGTTGGAGCCGTGCAAACGCTGTATGCTTAAGGAGTTAAATAAACGACGAGATGATCGTACCGGAGCTCGTAGAAGGTTTTCTCGAAGTGCTGGAAAGTTAAAGTACAGTTTGTGAAAAAGACAAAGAATTGAAGTATTCCTGCGAAAGGCTAATGACTTGATGCCGAGAGATGATTTCAACGCTGTGATGCTCAGATAAACCAGTGCCTCCTCTATAAGTATAGAGGAGGCACTGGATAAACCGAACCACTTAAAGCCGCACCGAACGCGACGCTGGAGCAGTGGGAGGTGACGCAGTTGAGCGGCACCCTGGAAGACCAGGAGACGCTATTCGCCACGACCCGCCGCGGTGGCTTAGTGGTTAGGGCGCTCGGCTACTGATCCGGAGTTCCCGGGTTCGAACCCGACCGCGGCGGCTGCGTTTTTATGGAGGCAAAACGCTAAGGCGCTCGTGTGCTGTGCGATGTCAGTGCACGTCAAAGATCCTCAGGTGGTCGAAATTATTCCGGAGCCCTCCACTACGGCACCTCTCCCTTCCTTCTTTCACTCCCTCTATCCCTTCCCTTACGGCGCGGTTCGGGCGTCCAACGATATGAGACAGATACTGCGCCATTTTCTTCCCCAAAAACCAATTATTATTATTATTAGTCGCCATCGCCAAAGCGTCGGCGGAAGCCGCTGGGGTCCTCTGACGACCCCACCCACATCCCCTCCGGTCTTCCTTTTTACAATTAAATGTTTATTCTCTCTCTCCTGTCTCGCTGGCCTCCGTTTTCACACCAGTATTTTGCTGAGCTCCTCCCTTCTATACGGTTGTTTTTAACTGTTTCCCTTGCTTCGTATTTTAATTCTCATTGTCACGTAGGGGTGACTGCAGTCCGGAGAGCAGGAAGACTGCGAAAATGCCGTGTAAACAATAATTATAATTGGTTTTTGGGGAAAGGAAATGGCGCAGTATCTCTCGCATATCGGCGGATACCTGACCCGCACCGTAAGGGAAGGGATAACTAAAGGAGGGAGTGAAAGAAGAAAGGGGTGCCCTAGTGGAGGGCTCCGGAATAATTTCGACCACCTGGGGATCTTTATCGTGCACTGACATCGCACAGCACACGGGCGCCTTAGCGTTTTGCCACCATAACAACGTAGCCGCCGCGGTCGGGTTCGAACCCGGGAACTCCGGATCAGTAGCCGAGCTCCATAACCACAGAGCCACCGCGGCGGGTGCGTCTAAACAAAACTCTTTAATCAAGGCGGAAAGCTGGGCTAGTCTGTCTACTTCTAGTCTAGTCTGGGCTAGTCCTGTCTACTTCTTTGTCTGTGTCTCTGTTATATGCGCTAGTCTTTTAATTCATGACAAAACTCTTTACTTGCGCCCGCAAAGAACTGAATGGCGGCGTAGCAACAAGCGTGCTCGGCGGTCGTCGAACAGAATGCCCGCCGCTCGTGCTCAGTTTGAAGCTGCAGCAAACTTTCGAGATACGGCGTACAAATTTACAACACTGAGACTGGGAAGCGCTATATTCAAGACAAAGGGACAATACCACGAGACACGAGCGCGAACTTTCAACTGAGTTTATTTTTGACGTGGCGCATATTTATACGCATCTAATCATGGGACACACAAACATAAAAGCGTTAAAATCAGCCAAGATGGCTGAGCAATCTTAAAACATACGAGATACAAACTATCCTCGCTAGTCATGAATGTCAAAAATGACCGCGCTCCCAGTCTCAGTATGCAAGACGAACTAGCCCCCTTCAAAGCTTTACTGAAAGTTACAACATTTTGGAACAGCCTAGAATCGGCTCCGCCTGGATATGCGATCAATCGAGATAAATCTGGTCGCGTCTTGGATCACAAGCATTATAAAGCGATAAAGCCGCGTGGTGTCGACACCTTTGAAGAATGAACGAACAGTACAAGCAGTCGTGGCATTATATATTTTCCCTGTATTCTCATTAAAGGATATTTGCTCAACTTTCCTTGGGGGTTCTTTCCCGTGGCCTTCCGGCCTCTCCCCTACGAGTGGTTTTTCCATCTCAGGCGGCGTAGTCAACTTGCCACCTGCTGCGGTTGGCTGCAGTGGCAATAATAATAATTATTGCCACCAGCCAACCGTGGCAGGTGGCAATTTGATTACGTCGCCGGACACTTTCTTCACGACAGGACCTGTAATGCCAATTAACGCATCCATAACGGTTATGCACGTTAAAAGACACGGACGAAAAAACTATCGACGTGAACACTACGCCAAATACTTGTATGCATATACATAAGAGGGCCTCTCGTATTTGCACGAACAGTCCCGGCCATAATATTACGGAGCACGCCTCGGTGATTCGAACTCTCGCCACACCTTACCTAACGAAAATTATTAGGAGGTACTTCTTACACAGCTTAGCACATGTCACTGGCATGTTCGCGCATGAACAGAAGAGACACTCATATCTCCTCTACAAAACACGTGAGAAGAATTTCAAACGCCGAAGCATGCTTTGTGATATTTTGGTCGCACCTGTACCTATACTTATCGCACGCTCCATAAATTGCTCCTAATTGCATTTTACTAGTAGCATCACTGAGAGGCGTTTACGTTTAATTCGTGTAAGGAACGTGCACTATGCGTGATGAGGACCACAGCATCACAGTACTGTTCAGGTGGCAGTCCTGCCCTGGTGATCTTCACAAGTTGTAGTTGTTCTGGCCTCTGTTCTGGGTCAAAACGTTGATGAAGTGGACAAAATGGAGTCCGGCACCCAGGGCTCCCAGTGTCTGCGGTAAAAGGATAGTTTTTTTTTTTAATGCGCGAAGGCTTATAGGCGTGCAGTTGGCCATTGTTTATATACAGCCTATGTGTGAAAAGCAATTACTGAAAGTGGATCCTGCAGGCACGCGGTGGCTCAGTGATTAGGGCGCTCGGCTACTGATCCGGAGTTCCCGGGTTCGAACCCGGCCGCGGCGGCTGTGTTTTATGGAGGCAAAACGCTACGGCGCCCGTGTGATGTGCGATGTCAGTGCACGTTAAAGATCCTCAGGTGGTCGAAATTATTGCGGAGCCCTCCACTATGGGACCTCTTTCTGCATTTCTTCTTTCACTCCCTCCTTTATCCCTTCACGGCGCGGTACAGGTGTCCAACGATATGAGACAGATACTGCGCCATTTCCTTTCCCCAAAAACCAATTATTATTATTATTATTATTATTACTATTATTATTATTATTATTATTATTATTATTATTATTATTATTAGGCATGTAATGAGTGCAAACCAGTCCTTCACACCATGCCGTACAAGAGCGCAGCCTACCGCGAGCGTTGCATGCGCCAACTTCCGCTAGATCTTTCACCTCCAATGAGAGGAGCTGGTTATCATTCTTGGTTTAAAAGCACTCCTACCCTTAAAGGCGCGGACCTTATGTGTCCCCAATATTTGTTTTTGAAGCGAAAGCTTCACCACGCTAGGTAAAGCCGCTTTTAATGTGTCGCTAAATTTGGCCTTCCCAGAGCTAGAGGTGATTTTGCGGGGTTGAGGTGTCCACCGAGATATGAGAGCTGCTGCGCCCTTTCCTTTAGTCAAAAACGTTTCCTTTCCTCAAAACACATATGTTTTCGCATTGCTCCCCGTAAGCAGACTTAAGTGCCCTCAGTCGCGTGTTTCGCCTCCATCGAAACACGGCCGCCGCGGTCGGGTTCGAACCCGGGTACTCCGGCACAGCAAACGAGCACCTTAACCATCGAGCCACCGCGGCGGGTACCTATCCAGTGTGCGGAACGCACATAACGTTACAGAGGCCAAGCCGCGTCTACTTGCCCGATACACCACAGCTTTCGCTCTCTAACCAGACTGAGCAGTAGTTAAAGCGCAGCTAATTTTTTCCTCCATGAAGCTTGATGGCGCGTTCATTGGCACACCGTCGATGCTCACCGTGACGGGCGTGAAGCCCCGTTCCCGTCGGACCAGGGCGAAGCTGGCGGCGCAGTACGCGACGGCAGGAGACGCCAGGCACACGGCGTACTGGGGCGTCACAGGGGTGGCAGAAAAAGAGAACAACTATACTGCATTGTCGCCCAAGGACCCAAAGCACGCGTTCCAGTTGCTTCTAGCATCACTTCAGGGATCAAATGATTGACCATATATAAATTGGTTTATCTAATTGTTAGTTATCAACACACTCCTAATGCGCCTCTGACTGGGCCAGCTAGCTATCACAGTCTTCGAGCTCGGACAAGTTTACCGTCCCTCATTGCGCGTAGTGTTCGCGAACAGAACTCAATTCTCAATTAAAGGCATACTTCTTGTCTTGGATCTTATTGTACCGCGTAATTATCACGTAATACTGCAGCCTTTGAGTTTGGGGGTGTATCAGAGCCTGCACTGGTCTTGGCACTGCAGCTCGATATATAGAGGCTGAACCCTGGTTTCCGTATTGGCAACACCTTATGGTTGGTGAAAAAGGAAGAAGGACGCTCTGTGGCGCTTCGTATGATATAACCGGCCATAGACGGCCACTATTAATCATCCACCCTTGATCATCTGAGACCTCGAACCATACGTGAATTAAAGGGTTTTTGAACTGAACTGGAAAAAAGCTATGTTTATTATTTATCCGCTGTTGCTGCGCGTCCAGGACAAATATATCGGCAGCTGCGCTATGCCCTTGATGGAAAGAATCGCCCTATGGTAACTGTATTCGCCGATGGCACCTCAAGTACCATGGCGCATCGCTCGATATCAGTAAAAAGGCACAGAGGTTTTAGTGGGCATCCTGTACTCCTTCGGCATCGTTTCTCCATCTTCACAACCGTTCGTTCTCTTCACTCAACGCGCGTTTTGGTGGCACTGCACACGTCCTTGCATTCACATAACGCGCCTACTGCTATCTCGGTTCTCATAGAAGACCACTAGATTTTCTGGTGAGGCGGCGACTTGCTAATAAAAACGACGGGCAGGATAAGCACTCAATTGGCTGGTTAACCTGATGTATTTTGTCCCGCCTTCTTGAAGGAATGAACTGCATTGGGCCCCTTGATTTGAGTAGATATTGAGATGATCACCTTCAAATGGGTAGAGCAACGCTTCGAATGAATCAATCTGCCCCTGTTGGCCCCTGCGATAGCCGCGCGATCGTCACATGCAGCTTATCCTTCGGCCTCCCTACATACCCTGTAGCGCTGCTCAGGATATTGTGTGTGGATCCGCAGCACCGTGCGGTCGCAGCGACATCGGAACTTTTTGCTCTTTCAGCTTTTACACTCCTCACATTCCCCCACCACCCCTTCGCCCTGTAATTTCCTAATCATACTGGTTAGCTCAATTTGTGCAGCGCAAAATCACACCCGTACAATAGAAGCTTTTTTTGGCTCTTGAGAGACAGAGTTAGGAACACTTGTTTTTCTTGCAGTGCGGCTACCTTTCGGTGGATGCGTCTTGAGCTGAAAATATTTTCTCTGAATTGTGCTGCTTTAGCACGTTTCGTCATTTTATCTGAGGGTTCAGTAATGCTCGAAAAATACGATTTAGCCTCTATTCATAACGTTTAAGCCGCTGTCCCAAAATGTTCCAACAATTTTAAAGTGTCCTCATATCCGTGTTCGGACGTCGTCGGACGAATTACGCCTGGTCCGCGATCTTGCATCGGGCGGTCCGATGGACGTCCAGAGGTGACTTGGGGTAAAAAGAAACAGGAAGGACGTCCGAAGCGGAATAAGAGACTTCTGCCGGACGTCACATGCTCCCTCTCTTGCACCTCGTGACAGAGACAGGGCGCCTCTTCCCGGGGATAGAATCGTCAGTGGCCAACGTGAGACCGCCTTTACCTATGCATGAGGGGGGCACGATAAGGTTTTCAGGCCAATGAAAGCGCACAGTTCTCACGTAAAGCATGTGGTGCACGAGGTATCCGGTGGCGGGCGATAGGCACGAGGCCAGCAGCAGCTGCGCCCCGTTGCACGTGAAGGCGAAGGCGCTCAGCTGCAGCGCCGCCACCCAGTGGCTCCCGTCCGCGCCGCCAGGGAGTGACGCGGGACTGACGCGCAGCTGGTAGAGAAGCATGAAGCCGACGCACTGCGCAGACAGGCACGCGCCTTTGCCAAAAGGGTGCCCTATGTGCACAAGTTATCCCACAATTTGAAAAAGGTTGCGAGCAGGCATGGTGTGCCGCTTGTCTTTTCAGCCCCAAAAAAGCTCGGAAGCCTTTGTTCTCGCATTGAAAGAGAACGAAATGATGAGAGAGGGTGTGGCACCAAACATGGGCGATCGTTCATGAAGTGCACCGAAGGTGTGGTCTATGACATCCCCCTCTCGTGCGGCCGCTCCTATATAGGGCAAACTGGACGCTGCGTTAATGAGCGAATCAGGGAACATGAAAGAAATGTGGAGCAAAATAAGGAAGGGCCAAATTTGCCTAAGCATATAAGGTCTTGCCCGTCACGCTCTTGTGAGCCATGTTTTTCTGGTGTGCGAATTTTATCAAGAAGTAAAGACACAAAAGCCAGGGAATTAATCGAAGCATTCTTTATTGCTAAGAAAAGAAGCATGTGTGTCAGCGACACGTCCATATCGTTGTATAGGGCAGAGAACGATTTTTTCACGCGTTCGCTGTCATATCAGATTGGAACATGATAGTATTCCTTGCGTGTCAGCTGGTATATATATGTTTGTCGTGCCTTTGAATAAATCAGTTGTGAGTGGCGCTCCGTCCCGTTTATCTACCTTGTGGTCTGTCTGTTGTCGCGCCTGTAATCCAAAGGAAATGGAGCAGTATCTGTTTCATATATCGGCGGACACCTGAACCGCGCCGTAAGGGAAGGAATAAAGGAGGAAGTGAAAGAATAAAGGAAGAGGTGCCCTAGTGGAGGGCTCCGGAATGATTTTGACCACCTGACAGCAGACGGGCGCCTTAGCGTTTTTCCTTCATAAAAACGCAGCCGCCGCGGTCGGGTTCGAACCCGGGAACTCGGATCAGGAGCCGAGCGCCCTAACCACTGAGCCACCGCAGCGGGAGCCTGATTACTCCCATTGAAGGGCAAAGGCCTCTCCTATGTCTCTACATTTAGCCGTGTCCTTTGCGAACTGCGGCCACCGTATGCCCGCAAACTTCTTCTGATACACCGTGGGTCTGCCTCCTCATTTGGGGCACGTGTCCCTGTACTGCGTTGGATACATCTTATTAAATATGAAAAGATTAGCTAGGGTTTCTGTTTAGAGCTTCCTCCATATGATTGCCTCTTCCTGAGTCAGTCTAGAGTGCGGTTCCGGATATCTTTTCCTTATCCCCCTGTAGTAATTAGTGTTTTCTGCGAAGGTGGGCATTACGTTTTCTGGGGCCCCCTATGGTCTGAGTGGATGAGAGGCTCGGTTCGTGTAAGCTCGAGCGGTCTCATCGGCCCTGAGGTTGTCCCATACTTCCGCATGTCCGGGTACACAGAAAATAGCATGCCTCTCCTGGTCCTTTATTGGAACCACTTGTGCTAGGACCTGTCTTGCACATTTGCATATCCTTCCTTTCATATAGTTCCTGTACGCCTCTTTCGAGTCCGCCAGGATGGTTAAAGATTTTACGATCCGGTTGCCTTCGGCGATCGCTAGAGCAACTGCGAGTTCCTCGCCCTCATCAACCGTACTGTTTTTAATGGATGCGCTAGCAAATACTGCGCCCTCCCAGTTGAGTGCTACCGCTGCCATTCTCACGTCTCTTCCTCTATATCTGGTCGCGTCCACATATACTGTATTTTCTTTGACCGCCAGTTTCTCTTCTATGTATTTTTCTCTCGCCTTTCTCCTAGCCGGGTGTAGGTTTGGGCCCATGTTTTTGGGGAGCGAGCAGACTTTGATAGTGGCTCTGATGTCGGGGATGTCTGCTTCCTTTTCTAGTATTTTTTCTAAGTTGTATCCCAACTTTTCTAGGATACTTCTGCCGCTTCTTGTTTGCACCAGCCTTTCCTTTTGCGTCTCTAGCTGTGCCTCTTCCAGCTCTTCGAATGTATTGTGAATGCCGAGAACTATTAACTTCTCTTTTGCTGTATGCATCGGCAGATGAAGGGCCGATACTGTGGAAGCTTGGGCAAGTTGTTGTGACATGGTTTTTCCAGCAGCGCAGGGGACAAAGGACGTGACAAGTGCCGTGTCTGTGCACTTGTCACGTCCTTTGTCCCCTGCGCTGCTGAAAAAAGATGAAGGGCCGATTTATAAGCCTTCCGAATGATTGCGTTGGTTTGGTCCCTTTCCCCTTGGGTTGTTTGGAAGTATCGGAGGGAGTAGATCACCCTATTTATGATCAAACTTCTTACGAGTTTCAAGGTGTCTCTTTTATGCCACGTCTTCTCTGCGATACCCTGGTTACCATCCTTGCCACTTGCGTCGCAGCCAGCTTTAGCCGGTTGATTGCGAATCCGCATCTCCTGTTTGTTTGGATCCACATTCCGAGGATTATGACCTCTTCCCTCTCCGGAATGTGGCTTCCTTCGAGCAGGATTTCTGCCTTCTCCGCGTTTTTCTTCCCTCTCTGGATTGTGAGGACCTCCGACTTTTCAGTGGAGCACGCCAGTCCTCTTTCTTTCACATACTCTTCCACACACGTCGCCGCTTCTTGTAAACTTCTCTCTTTTTGTCCTAGCGTTCCCTGGTTGGCCCATATCGTGATGTCGTCCGCATAGATTGCGAAGGCAATGTCCTTGATCTTTTCGAGTCTTCTTACTAGTTCTATCATCGCTACGTTGAAGAGTACCGGTGATATGACCGAGCCTTGCGGCGTGCCCTTGTTTGGCGTGTTGATATTTTCTCCTCTGAGCTCCCTCATTCCCACCGTGGCTGTCCTGTTGCTTAGGAAGGCCCTGGTGTAATCGTGGATCTCCTTTCCGCAGTTGGCGTTGTTGAGTCCTCCATGATGGCGGCGTGGCCTACATTATCAAAAGCACCTTTGACGTCTAGGGTCATGATAACGTTTTCGCCATTGTACGGGACTTGCGTTACGACTTCTTCTTTGATCTGAAGGAGGACGTCCTGCGTGTACAGCTTTGCCCGGAAACCGAACATGCTGTCCGGGCAGTGCCTCTTCTCTTCTAGGTGTGTTGCTGTAGTCGACCGACGGGTGACTATTCGCTCAAAGCGTTTTCCTAGGCACGGCGTTAGCGATATCGGCCTGAGGTTTTCTATTTGGAGCTTCCTTCCGGGTTTGGGAATCATCACCACCGTGGCGTGTTCCCACTCCTCTAGTGCCGTTCCTTTCTCCCAGCGCTCGTAGATGAATTGGGTCAGATGGTCGACCGCTTTATCGATGAGGTTTCTTATCATGGAGTTTCTGATTCTGTCTGCACCGGCCGCGGTGTTGCGCGTCGCCGCCTGGGCCGCTGCATAGACCTTTTCTCTTGTTATGTGTCTGTCGAGGTGCGGGTTGTCTTCGCCTCGGTATTGCTTGTACGCGTCCGGTTTTTCGGTGCCGTATACCTTTTCCTCTATCCTTTTAAGGAGCTCGTTGTCGTCACCTTCGAACGTGTGGACGATCCTCTGGTTTGCCTTGTTGCCCTCCGACCTGGTTTTTGTCGGGTCGAGCAATGCCTTGGTTATTCTCCACGTTTTGGCGGTACTGAGTGTGCCGTTCAGCTGGTAGCTGAAGTCGTCCCAGCTTCGCCTCGCGAGGAGGTTGGCATAACTCTCGGCTTCCTTATGTAGTTCGCAGATCATCTTCCTTAGTTACTTATTGTGTCTCTGTGTCTTACATTTCCTTGTTAGCCCTCCCCTGGCCTCCTACAGGTGGAGTAGGTGGGAGTAACTTCCGGGGCTTCTTCTTTTCTTTTGACCTCTTGGGTGTATCTGGCCTGGATCTCCTGTAGCTGCTCGCTCCACTCCTTGATCGAGCCGATGTCACCATTTAGGTCTTTGCATGCTTGCCTAAATTCGTGCCAGTCCAAGATCTTTGTGATTCCAGTTTCCCTTCTCATCTTCTGGGCCTCTATCGTGGTTCTGAGTATACAGTGGTCGCTTCCTAGGCTTTTCAGGAGGCTGTCCCATTCCGCGCGGCCACGCGTGTTTTTGACGAAAGTTAGATCTGAAGACAGGTGTCCGGGCTCACGCTGTTGCCGGTCCTCGTGGGTTGGCTCTCGTCCGTCAACAGTGTACATATCCCATGCTTTCCGCTACATCGTCGATCTGTTTTCCCTTCTTGCTGTCTTTCTTGTATCCTCATCTCTGCATGCCCATAGGCGTTGAAGTCGCCTAGGATTACTAGGGCGTTGCTCTTTGCCAGTCTGCTCGCTCCCACAAAAAGCTTGGAGAAGTCTCCATCCCTTTGCTTCGGCGGGCTATAAACGTTGACAAAGATGATCTTCCCTTTCTTTTTTGCAATTATTTCAGTTATTACGTGCTCTAGCTTGGTGTCTGGAATTTCATCGTGTTCTATGGTGGTAATTCTCTTACTAATTAGGGTAGCTGTGCCTCCTTTCTCCTGTAAATCATAGCCCCTCAAGGTTGGGGTTATGTTGGTCTCTTGTAGAGCTCTTATATGTCGGGTTGCCTCCCTTGTCTTTCTATGAATTTTTGCAAGAGCCCCTGCTTTCGCCTGTAGCCCCTGCAGTTTCACTGCCAAAACTCTATTTCTTTGTGTCCCCCCATGATTAATCGTCGGGTTGACCGTTGTCCTGACTTTCAATTCCGAACCTTCTTTCGTTGAAGAGTCGGTTCCTGGCAATTCGCTCGTTATTCTTCGGGTATTTTGATTCTTGACATAGCTTTTTCAGTTTTGCTCTACTATTCACACTCTCTGTTCTATGGTTGCTACCCTGTTTACCATTACATCGTTTGCTTGCTCGATCCTCTCGAGTTTCTCGTGCATTTTTGCATTTTGCTCCATTATGTATTGCATGAAGTTCTCTAATTTATCTTGGAATGGCCCTTGTCCCATTGCTGGGGCCTGTCCCGTTCCTTTCCTTTGCTCCTCCAACATTTTCAAGACCCTATCTAGCTTCTCTTGGAGCAGCCTATTTTGCTCATTGGCTTGCTTAGTTTGTTCCCTGAGCCGCCTATTCTCTTTCTCAAATTCCTCCTCTATCTTTAATTTTAGCCGTGTCGGGCTGCAGTGTTTCTGTAGGTCCCGCTTCCCATCTCACCTTTTCGTTGCTGTTCTTCGTTTTTCTCTGGCCCGCCTGCGCCTCCGGTGCCTTGGCCTCCAGTGGCGGGAAGGACTCGTCCCTTCCCCTGCTCTGGCCTCTGGCCCTGAACTTGCTTCTACCACGCTGACCCCCAGGCTGCTTGCCTTGAGCTCCTCCGGAAGCGCCTTGCCGTTGCCCCGGTCGTCCTCGGCTTTCACTTCGGCATCTGTTCCACGCTCCTTTCTTTTCTTCGCTGCGACCTCGCAGCTCTTCTAGCTTCTTGAGTTTCATGGTGCACTCTCTCGTTCATGTGACGTAGTCCCCGCCGTAGGTCGGGCACTTGGCTGTGCATTCGTGCTGCTCCTCCGGATTCTTCTCTCCGCAAGTTCTGCAGGCCTTGGCCTCGGGCGTGGGGCATACGTCCGAGCGGTGCCCAAGTTCTCCGCAGTTGTAGCAGACCTGCCTGGTTGGTCTGTATGGGTGCGTCCTGAGCTCGACGCCTTCATATATCACCCATTTTGGCAAGATGGGTCTGTCAAAGACTAAAAGCGCCGTCTTTGACTTCCCCAAGGCTCGTGCCGACATGATAGTTACCCCTTGTGTTCTTACTCGTAGGTTCGCTTGTAACTCTTCCATCGTTATTCCGGCCGGAATTCCGTGGATCACGGCTCTTTTGTAGTCTCGATCCTCCTGTGGCTGCGTACAGGAGTACTTCGTAGCCCTTTTCTCCAAATTTCAGCTTCTGAATTTTCGCGATTCTCTCGGCCTTCTCTTCGTCCGGAACGCTTGCAATTACGATGTTGGATCCTCGTCTGATCCTTGTTATGAACTCCTCCACCTTGATTTTTCCTTTGCATTCTTGTACGATTGCTCTCGTGACTTGAAACGGCTCTAGTTCACTGATCCTTAGTCCTCCCCTGGGACGTAGGATTATCTTGTAGTCGTCCTTGGGCAGCGGCGGCATCTTCGGCCTCTTCCACTCATCCGTCCGCCCGTACGTCGTCTTGTCAGTCGCTGTAATGTTTCCCTCGATTTGTTGGGATCCCTGAATTCGTCCCTCGCCGCGGCTTTCTTGTCTTTCTTTCGTCTCGGCCCGCCGTCTGCCATCCGTCTGGGTCTCTGTCGTTCTCTTCCATCTCCTCGGCCGTGCCCTGGCGTTCCCGCTCTTCGGGGCTCGCCACTTGGTGGCCGGCTCTGCCTCCATCTCCTGATTTTCCGCCCAACTTCGGACTAAATACCGGTACGATACAACCGGTAAGATGCAACCGATAAGAAGTACCGGTAAGATACAACTGTTGTATGCTTTTCTCTTGGGGGATATTGCTAAACTGCCATTCGTGATCTGAGAGAACCTGCCATATGCGTTCCACCCCATTCTTATTCTAGTTATTTCCTTCTCATGATCCGGATCAGCTGTCGTGCACTACCTGCTCCGTTACCTTTTGGCAAAGATGTCTGCGCCGCACGCAGCTGAGTGCAGAGCACAAGTCCATATATGATCATGGGATACCGACGGCAAATTGAAATTGACCTGAATACAGTGTGTTTAAACGAGACCGAAAAGGGAAATGCAAATACTCCCGCCACCGGCTTTTTCGCAAGCAAATTGCGATGACGTCAAGACCATTTTTTCAGCACGGATCTCTCAAGGTGACCACCATATTCACTTCCAGACCGTAATAACCGAGCCTTTTTTTCGCATTGACATTGGAGTTCCACTTTTGGGTCGAATTTCCTCCGTACTAAATGCGTCCTTAGAGATGTTGAGGAGAAATCTAAGTTGGCCTGTATCGGTAAGGTGTCGTGTTGTAACGAGAAAGAGACCACCCCCAGAGGAAAGGGAACTTGTATAGACCAAAACCCGAAATACATGTGTCGCCATCACCGGCCGATTTCGCAAGTATAATATGCCCGCGTCGACCCCGCTTTTGCACGGATACCAGAGGCTATGCTACACCGCCAGTCACTTCAAAAGGTGACCACGTGTCCGTTTCTGGGATGACGTCACGAGTTAGCCTGCTGGCGGGGAGACTTCTGAATCCAATTTTCTCGCATTTAGCTCAAAATGCAAAATGAGCCACAGAATATATTTTTACTAAGAACCTTAAATGCGTCAAGTAGTCCTCGCCGTCTTTTTTTCTTTCATTTAAGGAACAATGCAACTTGACTCGTTTCGCCTATCCTTTAACTTGGTTTACGTACGACTTCGAAGAAGTTGAGGACGCCATCAGCGGTGGCCAGGTAGTCGAACGTGTTCCTCAACCCCATGGGCACTGCAAGCGCAGAAGGCAGAGTGCATCGTTAAGTACTCGGAAAAGGTCCCGCTGCAGCGGCTCAGTGGCTGTGGTTTTCCGGTACTTAGAACGAGGTCATCGGTTCGATCCCTGCTGCGTCATGCTATTCTGATAGAGGCGAAATGCATAAATAGCAACGTACGCAGACTTTGGTGTACGTGAAAAGTCCCGGATGGACGAGCCGTCCACTACGGCGTCCCTCATAGCCCACAGTGTTGTTTTGCAATGAGATTTAAAAATCGCTTGTGGTGACGGAAACCGCGAGTGGTGCTGAACTTAAGCGATCTGTTCAGAGCAGCTGGCCCACACCTTCAGCGACAGGACTCGGGTACAGTCGCCGAGTTTCTCCACGTGGAATTTACAAAAGGGCCGCTTATGGGCGAAATAAATCTGCTCCTCTCTACTATGGCGCACATACCGAAGATCGAGCAGAGATGATAGAAGGCTGGCTGGTTATAGTGAGGGCCGCTTTCACGTCTGTCAAGCCGTGACCTTCAATGGTGGGTTCAAGCGAGCGAGAACATTGACGCCCTGATGAACGTTGGCTCTTCTTCTTCTCGAGTTCTTCGCATTCCATACTCCACCTCTTGCACTTCTTACAATCATGACTGCATAGGGTAGATAATTTTGAGAACCTATGGCATAAGGGGTATTGTTCTGTATACGTCATAAAGTTTTCACATACTAACGCAGGGATGCATGGACGATTTACAATCACAAAGGCAGAAAAAGTCAACTTTCTTTTCCTCGAACAGACGGGCTTGGCGTCCCGTCTGTTCTCCGCCAGGTAGTCACACGCAGTGACAGAACGCTCCGCGGGTGCTATATATTATATATACCTTGGACGATTAACCACGCTGGACGCCCCACTCTAGTTGTAGTCAACATAGTGCGGTCGGTGCGCGTGTGTTTTTATTGCTCTGTCATGGTGGTGGCCCCCAAATTTAGTCCACCCACCCTCAAGATTTGGCCCACCCCCGAAATGTGACCCCGGCAGATTTGGACCGAGATTGTCATCCGAACTAATTTAAATGTGTCCAACAGCCAGCAAACAAGACCATGCAAGAGCCCGTGTTTTCGCACTGAATGGAATGTTGTAAAGATTCTCTGACATTTTTTTTTCTCTCTCCCTTACCTATGTCCACTGGCGGAAGCCAACCATTTCAGGGTATATAAGAGATTGTCCTCCATAAGTTTGGCAAGGACCGTATGACATGCTCGAACGTCTTGCCAAGGCAGGAGGCGAGGAAAATAGGCCGAAAGTTGTCAAGATGAATGGATGAGAAAGTTGTCGAGATGAAGAATATTTGCCTGAATTCAATAAACATGCGAAAGCAGAATTTCATGAACGTTGCCTGGTCTTGTTGCTTTACTGTTGGCTAATATGTTAGCTTATCATGCTGTTTTTCATGTACTGTCGTTGTGTACGCATGTTTTTACCGAAACTAAGCACACGTACTGCCGTTTATGTACCGATGGATGACGTCATCACGATTGAAGCGCCATGGTGTGGGCGGGAGTATCGGCCAAGCGGGGGCGCTAGGAGTGCGAACGGTGTTGTGGGACTCGTTGCCGCTGTACAGGTAATGGTGGCACCGTCGGCAGTGATGGCAAAAACCCACAAACATCACAAGATCTTGCTCGGGGTTTACCGATCGAAATAGTGCTTTCGCACTATTATAATTTGACGAGGGGCATTGCATCGCAAGCACATATGGGCCCGGGCTAATCTGCTCCTGCCCGGCAACATAACACCGCTCGCGAATTAGCCTACCGAACAGAGGCAGGAGGCTATGCCGAGAATTCCCGTAAGCATACGCTCAGAAATTAACTACCAGGAAATAACACGAGCCTACCGAGTGACCCGCAGCATGTACCCGGCGGGAAACATGACACTGTACAAGGCCCAGATGCCTGGCGCCGCCAGCAGACCACCACACCCCATTCTGTACGCCCACATGCATCTACCCCGACCGTAACGCCAATGCGTGTAGGCTGTGCAACGAACCCGCCAACCTAACGCGCATTCCGTGGGCATGTCCGCAAATGCCGACCCTACGCAGTAATATCCATACCATGGAGCAGTGGGGGGCACAGATGCGCAGCTCTAGCCCTGCCGATCAAGCGGCGGTAGTGGCATGGGCCGCGGATGCCGCCGGGGCTCAAAGGCTCCCGGCTGTCTGATTCACCATCCTCCCCACTTTAATTGATATCAGTAAGGTCATCAGTCAGTCAACCCACAGCAATAAGGAATACATCCTGCAACGCATTGGCATTGTAACGAGTATTGAAGACGACAAACAAAATGGAGGAGACATTTAAGCTCCGCTTTAGAGGTATGACGCGATAGTATAAAATTGGTTAATGCCAATATATGTGGAACTGGTCAACTGGTCATTCTCTACATTCGTAGATTGCTGGGAGTCCTCATACCACGCCTGGCGTAGTGGTGCAGCGGTTAAGCGATGCGCCATTTCCCTGTGATGGCAGGGGCTGCCATCGGATGAGCTTGTGAGACCTATAGGTTGCTCTTCCCGAGCAACCTCTCGCGACAAACTGCCACCTGCCATGGAAGGTATGGTGATTATGCAGCACAAGGCAAAGGCAAGAGACAGAAACTATAGACACGCTGTTTGTCCCTTGTCTTTGCCTTGCGCTGTATATTAATTCACCGTGCGGAACTAACTAGCCCGTCAACTTGCTCATGTAAGCATCACTTGCTGTTGGGAGAGTTGGTTTCCGTGTTTGCAGGGCATAGCGCAAGAATTAACAAGGACGACGACAGGACGGTAAATGTGCCGATCACGCATGGTAGGCAGTTTCCTCACAATCCGGTTGGCATGTTGTGTGACGCCACGAGGTCACGTGGCCTTGGATGACGTGCAAGGTCCCATGACCGGCTCATTTATCTACCGTGGCGGGTCGCGCGAAGCCGAGCAGAATCTTGTGGCGCAGGTTGAACATAGGGTGGCCACCTGGATCACCCTACCACGTCCGATTTTTCGCTCGCATCGCCGATGACCACGACGCCGGATATTCTGCAGAACGGGAGCACGACAGTAGACCACAGGAAAGTAGCATTAAAGAATAAAAACCGCACAGGCTCGGCTTAAACAGGTCTCATGTAATGACCTCGCTGGTAGCTTCGGTTGCTTTGCACTACCGGAATCGAATGAGCGTTTAAAGAGGCCATAATATGGTTGTTCGACGTACTGCAGTTTTCGACTTCAGTAAATAATACCGGAACTTGTGACTGTATTTCCAAAGTATGAGTGCCCTAGACGCACTGTATATTTACAAAAGGAGATCAGAATTCGCACTGGGAAACTTCTCCCATTAACAGCGATCACCAAACTGAAATGCTCCCGTGACGTAACAAAGGCGTACACGCTGCAGCATCGACGCGTCCACGAACAGTGACGCACGAGAACGAGGTTGTTGGCGCTGGTTCGCGTTTTCTTGAGCGCTTATATCGAAAAACAATACATCGCCCACAGAGAACCGCTTCACTCGGCAACATAGAGGGCAGATCTTCGAGAAAATCGCCGAACAGAGCTGCTCGCTCTGAAGTAAGGTGCAATTTTTAGGTGGCTGCCTGTAGCAGTCAATTGAAGAGACGATACTTCACCATTTCCATAATGGCGCTGGTGTGCTGAAGGCCGACAGCATTAATGGTCCTGAAATGCATCACGACGTCGCTGCCGTAAGCAAGGTGCCTTAACCATGGGGAATCGTGAAGATGGGTGCACTGCCTTGCCAGATTCCTGCAGAGCAAGCAGAGGTGTCAGACCGATGTCTTCTTCAGCTTTGATGGCGGGCCAGCGCTGCCAGACCTGAACGATGTGTCTTGTCTATCATGGCGACAGATTGGCGGCGTTTCGTTCTCCGCGCCTCCTGCCAGCTCCGCGCCATTGGTCACCTGAGTATGGTCTTGGCTAATCCTCGCATGGTTTCGAAAATTAACTGGCCTTCTTTGGATTCGCCTTGTCGTGTCGGCCGTTGGCTGGGATGGAACAGTTTCTTGGAACTCGTCTTGGGCGGGAAACCGGAACGTTTTTGAAATAATCACCCGCTTTTCGCTCCAGAGGTCCGTCTGCCTCTGGGCCACGTCGGGATATTGGTTAATGAAGTTCCGATCACAAGCCACCTTGAACTCCCAGCCTGCCGGGCTCGGCGTCGCGATGCCCTGTAGAAGCGCCCGGACGTCTTCTTCGGGAAGAGAACTTCCTCGGTACTTGAGAGACTGGGTGAACATGGGTTCCATGACATGTCTCGACTCTGTGTACAAAAGGAGCAGGAGGTCGCGAGCCCTTTGCAAGATTTTCGCTCGAACTCCGGTTCTAGGGCTGAAGCTTCCACTAGGGTAGAGGACTTCACTCTTCACCACCCAGCAGCCTTGCACAAGGACGGCAACTTGCTCCAGGAAGACTAGGACCATTGCACTGTCCGACTTAGCGGGCAGTACCGACATGAGCTTTGAAAATTCGACTACGTTGGCATTTCTGAGTATGGTCTTGATGCGATCTTCCAGTAACAGGCATCGTAGTCCATGCATTGAACGCTCTTCTGGATTCTCCTTGTCCTGCACAGAGTCGGCAATGGGATGAGCTTGTTCAGGGACGTTTTCCGTCGTGTGTCCATCGATGAGGTCCTGGAGGAATCGTTGCGATGCGGCAGGACGGAATGGCACTTCCTCGCGTGTTTCGGGACAGATCAGCAGCTGTCTTTCAACGAGTGACGTCTCGGTGCCGAACCCGTGAAATGTAGCCTCAACCCACGGAGGCTCTTCGTTCTCCTCTTCAACGGGTTGCTCAAAGGCTCTTCTAAACTCCTCGTCTGAGCCATCTTCGAAGCTTCTGGTTGCAAAAAATAGCTCGTCTACCTCCTCTCTCGGCTCTACCTCACTGCCTTGCTCACCGTTTTCTTCTGACGTTTCGAATGTCGGGAACACGGCTGGCATTTGGTCCATATGAAGCATCGTCGGTGCCATTCGAAAGACCGCACTGAGCGGCGACAAGTGAAGTTCTCCAGAAAAGAGTAGTCCCACGGCGCTGCTTTCTGGAGACACTGAAGAGTCCGTCGATGTCATAACGAGCCTATCCACGAGGCGAAGTCTTTCTGACAACTGTGCTGGAATCTCAGTGGATTGGCCAGTGCCGAAGTCAGGCACAGGTCCACGGGGCGTGGATGAACTAGCGGGTACGTCTTCTTTGCGGTCATTTATTATATGCCGAATGGCGGCGTTCAAGACAGGCTCCGCCTCCATGAACTGGATGACGCCGGCGTCTGTCACTGGTCTCACATCCGAGTTTTGGTCGTCGGAAGTGTGTATCGCTGGTTTGACGTCCAAGCATTGATTGGTGCTGCTGCTTGTCCAAAGTTCCGTTTTAATGCACCGGTCGTCGATGGAACCTGCCGCCAGGTCCACTTCAGTGGACTGGTCAGCTCCGGAGTTCGCACTGTCGGAAGGCAATTTTCGGCTGTTGGCAGGGTTGCCGGTACGCACGAGGTATTCTAGCTCCAGATTTCGTTTGTTCAGCTTCACCCTGGCCTCGACGACCTGCCTGGCGTTGCGACTGCTGGGAGGCTGCTCCGAGTACTGCAGGAGGAACAGGTTGTCTGCGAGAGCCTTGGACAAGTACACGTCGAGCTCCGTGATGACCTCATCATCCCTGCAGCCATTTCCGGCGTCGGCGGACGACGTGGAAGCCGCCGCCATGTCCTCGTTCCTCTTCCCTTTCTTCACCCTTCCCTTTAACGTACCTTTGTTTTCTTCTTCAACCTAATGATCAATTCTCTCCATGGCGAATGAATTTGTGCACTCTAAACAGAAAGGACTAAAAAGGGAGTAAGCTGTCCTCTCTCTCTTCATGACGAAGATACAAAATCAAGTTATGCATCCACTGACCGTGAGACTCACGAGTAGGCATCCCATACGTGCGTGGCATATAAGCGAAGCGTTTTCTCGGCAGTTTTCAAGACACGACTATACGTCAAGGACCGAACACTTTCCAAGAGTAATGTACAGGATCCCTTGCCTTAATTGTAACCATACCTACATCGGTGAGACAGGACGCATAAAGGGTCATCAACGGGATGTAAAAAACAATTAGCATGGCACTGATGTGCTCGCAGGCCACGCATACGACACTGGCACCAGCAGATAGACCAGGGCAACGCCTCTATTGGTGACTTCCAATCGCAGAGTTGGAGCACTTCTGGAGCAAAGTTTCCTGCTCTTTTCGGAGCAACTGTATTCCAAACGCAGACCTGAGGCACGGATCGAGTCTTCCAATCGTAGACAGGGAGCGGTTGCCGAGCCGAGATTGCTCCGTGGAGCAGTCGGGACTGCTCCGCCGAAATCGGCGGATCCGACCGGAAGTTTGCGTGACGTTCTTATTCAGCGGCGATAGCTGCGCCCTACATGCTCTGGCCTGCATGCTCTGTCCAGAGCAGGTGTACTCCAATCGCAATTTCAGGTCGCGCGCTCTGCGCCGGATTCAGGCGCTCTGTCACAGAGCGTGCAGACCGCTCCGGGCCTGCGATTGGAATTCACTATATGTCACCGAAAGAAAGGAACCTGACGACGCGCCTTCCGATCGAATCCCTATTCATCCAGAACACGCAAGCAACTTTGAACAAGAACGAAGGCACCTTGCAAAGCATCTACGCCTCAATCATTACGTCATATTCTTCGCATACAAATTCCCCCACTGCTCTTAATTGTCCTGCTCCTTGTGAACTATAGAAACCGGTACCGGTTTCGAAACGTCTTTTCATTTCGAGTGCGTGGTTTTGAGGAAAGGAAATGACGCAATAACCGCCTCAGTTTTCGGTGAAAACCTCAACCTCACCCGGAGGGATGAGAGGAAGGTGAGTGAACGAAACATATAAAGAGGCGCTGTAACGGAGGGCTCCAGGTTAATTTCGATTGCCTGGGGATCTTTACGTGCACCGACATCGCACAGTAGTGCACGTTAGAAGATCTTCAGGTGGTCGAAATTATTCCTGAGCCCTCCGCTACGTCACCTCTTTCTATGTTTCTTCTTTCAGTCCCACGTACGTTCTTCCCTCGCTTATTAGAAACCTTAATTAGTATGCCACCTCGGATATAACGACTTTTCGTGTGTTAACATATCGAAATGAACCTTAGAGTACCACCCTGCGGATATAATTAACTTTGGTGCGTTCATCATCATCATCAGCCTGACTACACCCACTGCAGGGCAAAGACCTCTCCCATGTCATTGCCAGCTGCACCCACCTTATGCCTGCAAACTTCGTAATCTCATCTGCCCACCTAGCCTTCTGCCGACCCCTGCTACGCTTGCCTTCTCTTGGAAATTGGAATCCGCTCCGTTACCCTTAAGGACCGGCGGTTAGCTTGCCTTCGTATTACATGCCGTACCCAGGCCAATTTCTTCCTCTTGATTTCGACCAGGTCATTAACACGCGTTTGTTCCCTCACCCACTCTGCCCGTTTCCGGTCTCTTAGCGTTACACCTATCATTTTTCTTTCCATAGACGAGTACCGGTAAGATACAGCTGTTGTATACTTTTCTCTTGAGGGATATTGGTAAATTGCCATTTGTGCACCTGAGAGCTAAAACCTACCTACAAATACGCGGCGACGCGAGCGCTTTTTGCGAAGGCTGATATAAACACGTGTAAGCATATTTTATGTGCACGGGGCATTTTATTTACTTCGTCGCTTTAACCTTCTACCTTAATTAACATCATAAAATTCTTGAATTACTGCAAGAATTACCAAGAGGCGTTGCATGGACCATTGCTGAAAACGCGTTTTTGCTACTTCTCACCGCCTCATCTGTCAGTGGCCGCTAATTGTACTGCGAACAAAAGTGCTGAAATAAGCATTATTCACTGAACAGCTGGGCGATCTACCGGTAAAGCTCGGACGCCACCGTGCGCTGGCACTGGTCATGGCACCGACCAGCTCGACCTGCGCTAGCTGGACGTACGAAACCACCCGCAGTATCGTGGCCCCAATACGATCGCTATTTTTACCAGCTGCTTAAAACAGAGGTGGTGCTGCTGCACGTGCACTCGCATATCTAGTTTCTTGCTTCTTTTTGTTCTGTTCTATCTGCCGCGCTCGTGCGAAACTGGCGGCACACGAACGCGCGGCCACTTTCCCCATCTGCTGCCGCTTGCCAACAAAACATGGCTGACCCCTGATCCGTCAGCTGCGCCTGCCTGTCGGGGCGGTCGGTGGACGCCGTCTGAGAAAACACATCTGATCTCCCGGGAGAAACGTTCGCCATGGAAGGCGTGCTGTGGAAGTGGACAAACTACTGGAACGGTTGGCAGCCGCGATGGTTCATCCTGGACAAGGGCATCCTCACCTACTACAAGTCCCAGGACGAGGTATGTGCAGTACGCTCAATGGGGCGGCGTGCGAGACCGATGAACGTCGTCGTCGTTCGCGTGTTTGTCGCGCTTGTTGACGCGTTGAGGCGTCAGCTCTCACGTGCGAGCACGCTTCGAGCCTGTGCGCGTGCAAGGGCTTTTTTATCCGAAAGTGACACTTGCCTGTGCAGTCCGCGTTGTCGGCTAGACGAGGAGTTGGGAGATGTACTCGCTGGAGGCAGATATTACACTCTGTGTTCCCGCATCTATGAACACGCACAATTCAGCTTTGGCGAATTCCACTTGCCTCTAAACGACTTTGAATTACCTAGTGGCGTTTGTTTTCCGAGCATAGCAGTGACGCATCGAAGCTTCCGACGCTCACCAACATATGTGATTAACCCACGAAGCCGGTGGGATGCACAACTCTCCACATTAGGTGGCGCCGGATCGGTTTTTGAGAAAGTGAAGTCCCGCAGGCCCTTCCTCTGGTCGGGGAACGCTAAATGCTGAAATGGCTAGCTAGGTAGTGAAAACGTCAGGTGATGCGGATGCCGAAACCATTTGTCAGGCCGCGTTTAGAAAGTGACGGAACAAACAAACTGTGGGGCATGTTTACTCTCCATTCGACACGCATCACCCGCTTTCAGAATCTTGTTCGTCTGTGTGCGAGATAACCAGCGCGAACGATAAGCTACTGCTGTCATCGATAACTGCACATCTATCCGGCCAGGTTGCTGTCCACTTTGTTTACGGTTGTTCTAGAGAGGGGAAGTTGCTGCGAGCGCACTGAGTTGAGGTCTGTGCTGTTGGGACCCAAGTTAACGTTTATGAGCTAAATTGCAATAAAAAAGAAGAGGACTTTTGTTTTTCAATAAAAGCCAGTTATCAAAATGAATGGTTACTTGTGGCTGAACTAGTGTGTGCAGTGCAGTACAAAGAAATTGTTGCTCGCGCTTGGGGATTGCGCGGCAGTGAAACCGCACGTTATCACGTTAACCGTAACTGCTGAAGCCAAGTGGAAATGTGCCTGTACCTACGGGGTGTTCCGCACTGAAAGTGCAGCTGCTATGTGGTTCTCCCTGCCTTGAGATGATCGTTCTGAAACTGACATCATTGCAGTGGGCTGTTGTCATTGAAGCTTGGCATTTCAAACCGTTGCAGCAGATTTGCAAGCCTTCACATTGTGCATTGACCGTTCATAAGCGTGGGTTTATCTTTGAACCTTCTAGAGCATGTTTGCCATTGCATCCAAACACAGCCATACATTTTTGCTTTCTTTTCGCAAAAGTTAATCTTCATGTGAATAAAAATTTGCAGCGAAAGCTTATGTGTGTGCTTTGTTTCATTGCTATGCAAGCAGAAAAACCAGCCTTTAGAAAGAAAAGTTGAAGCAGAAAAAAAACTGTCCAGTTTATCGCTTCTCTGCCCCAGAATCTTGGTGCATAGAATAGTAATGTGTGCGTTCAGTCGTTCACTGAATGTCAAGACCTGGTCTTGTATTTTCAAGTGAAATGTTGTGCTTGTGTAATTGTCCTCAGGTTACTTTCAGAAGGCAAATGGGATGCAGCGAGGAAAACTTTGTGCCATAACATTTAAATTTGCTCATCTCGTAGCACCTGGACGTTTCCAAGCTTTTGCTCAGTTGCGGGCAAATTTATGCAGGGACAGCAAAATGACTTCAATTCAGTTCTTTATTTTTGTTTCCATGGAAAGGGGCAGCTGAGGCAAAGGCTGGCTTGCTTGACAAAGGCCTCAGCATTGATGCACAGTCTGCAAGACAGTGGAAGGAAAAAAATCGCATTTGTACACACCAGTTCAGTCAGAATACAAGTTAAGGAAAAAAGAGGACACATGTCTAGATTCTAACGCAATGATGAACCAAAGCAGCAAAAAATTTCACTACAGTCGCTTGTCTACATACAGTTCAGTAAAATATCTAGGACAAATGCAAGCAACCAGAACAAACAGTGAGTGAAAATATGACTTCTTAATAGAAATTGTTTCTAAAGGCAGTTTTTACCTGTTCTGTTTGTCTCTTGCCTAACAGTGTAAAAGGTGGTTATTAGATCTTTCCTTTTCTGTCGTTTAATAAGGTAAGCTCAGTAACATAATTTGTTCTTACTGCAAACCTCCTTCTTTTGTAGTGTGAAATGTCTCCTTCAGCCTGAGTAGGCAGTGTAACCATGTGCCTACCATTTGCACTGCCAGTCAGGGTTGGAGCTTAGCTGGTTGTGTTGAAGGGCCATTGGAACGCACATTCTCAAGGAAAATATCTACACAAAGCTGGATTAGAAACTGCGGCTTTCATAGCTAGTGCTCATCCTTAAGGCTGTGTTTGGTTCCAGTTTTTGGAGTGTTGCATAAGTTGCGTGTATGTGTGTGCGTCAAGGCGATGTTGTTTGTCCAATGCAAGCGCTTGGATCTGGGAGAGCTTTCATCTGAACTGCAGGCTGTGCTTGTGATTGTGCGGAGTGAGATGAATTCAACTTGGGCAAAGTGCGACATCTTAATGCTGGCACATTTCGCTCGCTGCTGTTTCATGAAGAGGAGAAATGAGACCAGTCAGTTAGAACTGCATGGTGCTTTGAGCATGCTTTCTCGAATATACTTATCGCCCTGTTTGTAGCCCAGGTGGTGCTTTGAATAGCAATTGTGGACGTTTTCTTAAATACGTCTTGTGATATGAGCCATCCTAAACAGCGGTAAGTTGACATGTGGACCAAGAAAGTGCGTCTATTGTTTCATTCCTTTAGGTGCAGAAACAGTGCAAGCAGACATAATGCGGGTCATGCAGACTTTTTTTAAATCATCCTTTTTATGGCCACTCATGCTGTCTTTTTTTTTTTAAGTCAAGCAGGCAAAATCGGACTTAAGCACCTCCTTCAGGGTATGACGAGATAGCATGAATGGGTTAACGCCCATGTATGCAGAATTGGTCATTCTCTGCATTCATAGGTCACCGGGAGTCCTCGTACCACTTTCTGGCGCAGAGGTGCAGCGGTTAAGCGATACGGCACTTCCCTATGATGTCATGTGCTGCCATTGGTGTGCTTGTGAGACCCAGGTTGCTCTTCCCGAGCAACTGACCACGACCAATCACTAATTGAATTGCCACAGTGGGCGGTTTGGTTGCAATCCAGTAAGCAGGTTGTGAATATGTCACAAGGTCATGTAGCTTAGTTGACCCACTTGCCATATAGGGGGGGCCACTTTTGGCAGGTTGCCTACACAACCCGGTGGCCACACAGACAATGGCGGGAGTGGAAGCTCTAGTGCTAACATGCTAAAAGCGTCTCTGCTGCCGAGCGTGACGGGAAGGAGGGGGGCAGTGAGGTACAGCGACGACCATGTGACTATCCCATGCACATAGCCTGTGCCTTGCGCCTTGCATTAATGTTCCAAAAATAAAGGGAGGGAAGGTTGCGAGGAAAGGCATGTTCGAGTTCGTAATTGTTTCACGTCCATGCCGCCAAGCATGTGACTGGGGAGAGTGAGGCTGGCAGGGAGCCCCATGAGCATCTCGCACGTAATCATTATTGCATGTCAGCTAGCACTGATTTTCCGCATCGCCACTGGTGTAACTGCTATCAATTTTTTTTTCTCTTTGTGCATCACTTCTAGCCAACCAGGCCTGCATCTGTTTGTTTCAAATTCCCTCTCTGCACATTGCACTCTGTGGCACTACTGTTGATATCAGCCCCAGCCAATTGCTGCTGTTATAGTGGTACTACCTTATGTGCCACCTCTCCTCTGCGCCAGGTGAACCAGGGCTGCAAAGGCTCGGTGAAGGTGTCTGCATGCGAGATCGTGGTGCACCCGACAGACAGCCGGCGGCTGGACCTGGTGATTCCTTCAGAGCAACACTTCTACCTGCGCGCCCCCACGCCCTCTGAGCGACAGCAATGGCTGGTCGCCCTGGGCAGCTCCAAGGCGGCCACAGCTGCGGCAGCCGGTGGCCATGCAACACAGCCGCCCCGGCTCGGAGGCGGTGACCCTGAGGGCAGCCTGCGTGCCAAGAAGGCTGAGCTGCGACTCTACTGCGACCTGTTGATGCAGCAGGTATGCATGGGGAGAATCTAAACTTGGAATGCTGTGCCTTTCCCTTTCTTCCGTTCGTCTTTCCTCTTGGGGCCTGCTGGAAGAGCACAGAATTCTTTTAGCTTTTATTGTTAGTATTATCCTGCGACCTTCTCTTCAAAAGCAGTGCTGGAATTTGTTTCTACTGGAAGTGCAACCACCTCCACAATTATGCAGACCCCTCCCCCTTTCTTGTTTGTCGGTAGTGCACAACCATGCGCTTGATCAGGATTAAAAGGTGCACTAAAGGCACTCCACGCGTTGGTTGACTCCTCCTACCTGCAGCATTGAGTTCAAAAAAAACATGGCGGGAGCCGGGACGTTTAATCCGATTTAAATTAGGGAAATCGGCCGCACAGGACAATAATTCCAAGTTTCTAAGAATACTCTGAACGTGTAGATCGAGTTCCCGCGGTAAAAAGAGGAGTTGAGATTCCTTTTTAGTGCACATTTAATGCGGTACTGCAATTTTATGCTCACACTTATTTGTCCTCTGGGTGGCTTACTGGCAGGTCTTCCTGAACCGCGCCAATAACGTCTACACTAGCAAAACACTATCATACCTGTCTATAGATTTTAGAGCTTAAACTTCATTTAGAACAAATAGCACACCAAGCGAAAGCATAACTGCGTTCTGAGCCAGTCGGAAATGGCTGCCTTACCCATGTTTGGGATTTTTACACAGGTGCACACCATCAAAACTTCAACGGGTGCAAGCGGGGACGAAGCTGCGAAGGCTAGCGAGGCAGCCGACTTGCTCCGGGCCACCTGTGACACCTTCATTGCGACACTGGAGGACTGCATGCGCCTGGCCGATGCAAACTTCACGTATGAGCTGCCACACCAGGAAGTGCGCGACTCTGCCCTGCCTCACGAAGCGCCACCGCCTGTTGCCCCCGTGGTTCCCAAGTCCCTGCAGAGCGCGCACCCTTCATCCTCCCGGCGGAGACGAAAGTCCAACTCCATCTCTTCCTCTTCTGGAGCCAGTTCCTCTGTAATTTCGACACTAGACAGGCATCAACGGGCTCAGCGCGTGGACCCTAGCATGGACTCAGCACTGTGCAGTGCATCGGCTCCACCCTCTTCTGCAACGTCCCCCACCGGTTGTGCCTCGACGTCGTCTCCGTCTTCTGTGTCCAGCAGCCATGTCTTGCCGGCCAACAGTGTGCCATTGCCTAACGGCGCCGAGAGCACTAGTCATACGGAGTTGCTGCCCACCACCACCATCAATCCGCCTGTTTTCTCCGCAAAGCAACCTAGTCCAGTAGTTAATGGGAGTCTTTTGAGTCACCCAAGCCAGCCACGCACCTTCTTCTCTGTGATGGAGCACAGCTTCATCGACCTCACCTCCAGCGCCAGCATTCCAACGGAACCATTCCTGGACAGCTGCCGCTCTATTCTGTCCGTATTCGATGTTCTTGGCTCAACGGCCTTTGTCCCAGTCAAAATGGACATTCAGGGTAACATTGGCAAGTTGCAGGCCAAATTTGATGTGGACCCACCCCATTTCAACCTCCTTCTGAACATCGTCCAGCAGGAGGTCGACACGGGCACAAACAGCAACCGCAACTCTGCCACAGACGCGTTGCTATGGCTGGCGAGGGCACTGGCCTTCATACATGCATTCCTGGAGCAGATACATTCGGGCAACCCAGTTCTCACGGACTGTGCCTCGGTGGCTTATGGTGCCACACTTAAGTGCCACCACGGCTGGGTGGTCCGGAGCATCTTTGCTGTTGCACTGCGAGCCATGCCCGAGCTGGAACCCTTCCTTGAAGCCATGGCTCCATCGCCCGAGGACTTTGAGCATCCCGAGTACAGGAGGCAGCTCTTTACCGACTGCGGGGCCTACCTTCTGGCACTCAAGAGGGTCCTTGACACGCTTAACAACTTTTATGTCGAGAATGAGCTTGAGCCGCCTGTCCAAAGGCCCTGAACGAGCCCCTTTTGTTTGATACTTTTGGGAAGAGGAGCTTGTAGAGGTACCCTTTAGGGACTTGTACCATGGCTTGGTAAGCACGGCCATCATAGAAAGATAGGGTACTAGTGGACAGCACTTAGGTAGAGAGCTGGGGCAGCTGTACACTGCGGAAAGGTTTTAGGACAGCTGAAGAAAGACTACAAAGCTGAATTAAGGAGAATTGTGAGGTTTGTACACGTGATGTCACGTGCGGATAGTTTTGCCTAAGCGGAGAGCACGTTCCTATGTGTAGTGGTGGCTCTTTACCGTGACGAAGGAAGAAGTTGCTAGTCTCCCTGCCACGTGACTACTTGTCCAGCAGGAGTGTTTTGCGATATTGGGAACACTGAGATGGACCACTCATTTTTGCTGTTACATGGCTTTGGATAGCTCGCTTTTTTTTTTTTAACTTTGATGAGTCTACTCGCTTTCTAGCTCGTGAATTGCAGATCGCTGTGGTAGGCTTAGTTTAAATGATGTCGGGGTATTGAAAACGGCCTCCAGAAACAAACTTGCACTGTCTGGTAGAATCTCGTAAAAGCAGCGACTTAAGGTACGACTGTTGGTGAAACGCTTTGGGCAGCTGCTTCGATCACGTCATGTGTTAGTTCTGACGCCCCTAAGAAGCCTGGAATGCGTCAAAGAGTAATGCGTAAATGTAAATTTTTTGACAGTTTATTCTGATTAGTTTATTCTGATTAAAACGGGCCCCCTTTCTGGAGGAACTACAGCGGGCTTGGTGCCATCATGCCGATTCCGCAGCATGTGATCCTGCTAGCTTTCTTTAGTCATTATTATTGATAGAGCATATGCTTTATTCGTTATTAGCATTTAAAGAAAGATGCTGGAAAGGCTGTCTACTCTTTCTTGTTCTGGTTTCTTAAATTTGGGCTCAGTGCTACTGGGCATCATCTGCACACTCGCCACATGCTGATTTCTTGTCTGGCTCATGGAGGAGTGTTCCAGTCGTCAGATGTAAGTCATATCACGTGTTAGTTCAAGGCTACCCTTGCGCTTTCACGTCCTGCCATTGCATTGAGCACTGGCACTGGTATCAGTACGGCAGGACCTGCTTTGTCTTCATCTGTTCTGTAGCACGGAGCCGTGTACACTCCTCTGAGACACAAAACATAGATGGTCACTGCATCATTGGTCTTTGTGTGTGCAGGCAACCGAGAACAGTCTAAGGTTGCCGCAAACTGTTCCAGCAATCTGAAGAGACATGAAAAGTGCAGCGCTGTGGTTTAGTTCAGGCCAGTTGTTTAGCCGTTTTCTGAGTGTGTGAGCCAGGCGATCAAAAGGATAGCGGCTGTTGCCTAGCCTACGTGCTTCACACTGGCTGCTTGCTCATTCGCTAGGCTGGGGGTCTATGCCAGTAGCATTCCGTGGAAAGCTGTGATTTCGATCTAGCGGTGCCGCTGAGTTGCAGCAGCACCCCCCACATTGTTTACTGGGCTGTTTGTGTTGTAGGTGTCTCATGGACATATGCGTGGAGTAGTGGTCCAACTTGGACGTAGTGGCAGTGGGAATTCTGCAAATTCAGTCCTGTTTTTTTCTTCTCCCGAGTCCATCAGGAATGATCAGGGCAGCTCCGCCATTTATTGAGTTGCCAGGAAGAAGTGATGCGCGATCTGTCAAAACCTTTTTAGTCCTCTTGTGCGGCAGCTAGCTTATTTGCTCATTTCTCAGTTTCATGGCGAAAAGCCTACAACGCTTTTAATACGTATCCGACACTTAGCTAAGTGCTATAGTAATCATCTGTAACCACATCGCATACAGATTCTGACGTGCATCTTTTTTCTGAGAAAATGGAGGAACCAACTTGATTGTATGATTAGATTAAGAAGTGGTAGGGAATACAGCAGACAGGCTGTCAGTCTTAAGTGGACTACCCTCCCGGCTTGATATAGCATGAACCATATGTTTGCTACTTGCATTTGTTGGGTCCTTTTTCCATTTGATGAATGCTTGCTTACTTTATACGTAGTATTGTGACTGTGTGCTGCGGAGGGGTGCCGAGTGTCTGATGTTGGCTGATTGATTGCATGCAGACAGCTTCGGTCTGCGCATGCATTTGTAAGCATGACGTTTATTTATAGCATGCTATCTTGGCATGGTCACTTGATAGCAGTGCTTTGTCTGTTGTGTTTTCGCTACATTTTTCTGTGCTGAGGTGATTGTTACCACAGTTGGAAAGTATGTAGCACTTTTTTTCCTTCCCTTCTTTGGAATATGTACTTTTAGCATTTTCAACTGGTTCTGATCAGAACATGCCGTCACTGCAAACAGTTACTCTCAGAGCCAACTTGTGCATTACCTGTAGTTTCTTTTTTTTGGGGGGGTTATTCATTGTCAACCTGCTTGTTTATCATCTAGCATTTATCTTGTGAAGGGTTCTTGCTTCACCCTCTGGTATAGTGTTGTCTTGCTTACCTTAAGCACAGTGTTTAGTGGATGTTGTATGAATTTTGCTTTACTCTTGTAAAAGGAATTCTGGGACTGTGCCGCAGATCGGCAACAACATCTGCCTTTAATTGCACCTGTGTTGTTGAAGTGAATTCATGTCTGCAGCTCCCTGTCTGCTGGGGATGGCTTTGGGCAGCCCGACTGCACTGTATCAGAGGTTGAGAACTTGAAACCACCCTTTCCGCTGCTGCACTGTTACCCAAAACAAAGTTGTAGCCAGTACTGGGTCAAAGGTGCAAGTGCCAGAATTTTTGTTTTGAGGCTAGCTTTTCTTCTGTACTTCCGCTTTGACCATTTGGACGTTGTCAAAAAATATTTGGTGCAGCAATTTCCATTTGCATTTTTTTTTTGTTTATTCCGAGCAGTGTGTTGTGGGCTGTCATGCACTTGTGTGCAATGCTGTTTTGTAATATAAGATTATCTGCAGTAAAGATATATATATATATATATAAATGCATACACCATGCCAGCTTCTCAAGTTCCTTTATTTTTCAAAGGTGTTGTATACAGCGTTTGTGACTTCAACAAGCAGCCAATACAATTCCTTGATACTTGTGGAAGCTTTCGTCTTACAGCTGGGGATTTCCAATATAACCTCTTCAGGCGCTGGGTCCACATATGTGGACGCGACCTAAGCCTCCTCATATTTTCATACACAAGGCGAATTTCCACCTTTCTTTGAATACCACGGTTTTACCATTTTGACCCTTCCGGTGAAGTTTGTGGCACCATCTCTTGCAGCTAAAGCGAATTTGTAAAAAAAAAATTAGATATGTGCATCACGTCGTTTTTTGGGGAGATGAGTAAATAGCTTTTCTTTTTGCATTCTATCCTTACAAATAATCATGAATGATACAATTTAGGGCTCGGAATGTGTCGATAGGTTAATGTAGATATGGCACACCAATTTTCATCGTCTTAGTCGAAGAAAAAGTGCTGCGATGGACGTTCAGAGTGGCGCGTCCACAAATATGGACATGGCACCTTAATGCCGAAAATATCAAAGTGGCGTTTTCTCCCCACAATGCACCGTCTTTTTTGTAGACGTATGGTACGAAATGGGCTTACTGCTTACGGGCGTTCAAAACTGCTCGTACAAAGAGAACGTTGGACGACTCTAGTGCTGAAGCATTTTTCATGAAAATAGCCAATGGAGGAACACCTCCAAAGGAGTGCGGTCGACCGAGCAATGAAGACCCGCAGATGGTCGCAAAGAACCGCCGCTTAGCTGAGCCACTGCCGACAAACACAGCGCGCTATGACCAGTGCTTAAAGTCTGGGAGGTCCAGGAGGGTCTTAGGCCCCCTACCAGTATTCAAAAAGGGATCAGAGAACACCTGTGCTAGATTGTAGAACACATGAATCCGGAGGAAGCAACCATATTCAATGGCAGTCAGAACATTTTTTAAAGCGAAAGCTTTATTGGTCGCAAACTTGAGATTTCGCTGTGGCGGTGCTCCGAGGAGGCACAGAGCTTGAGCTGTTGCCTAGCAACCGCCGCAGCTGTACACGCCGCATGCTCGCCGCGCCATCTGGCATGACGTCACACCACGCACCTCGCCGCGGAACCGCCGCCGCCATTTGGTATGACATCACACTACTTTTCTCGTCGTTGCACTCGCTTCACCAGCTGTGTCGCATACCTGATAACATGTTGGAGCATTGAAAAGGAGAGCTCGCGTGCGCCGCAACCACAGTTGAGGTGGCAGTATGGACGGCGACAAGTCTGCTAAGCAGAAGGAGCCCTGGTATCAACATCAGATCGAGATGAAGAGGAAACGAATCGCCCAGGAAACAGAGGAACAGTGCGCCGAACGACTGGCTAAACGCCGTGAATATGCCACCACGAGACGGGCACGTTTATCGTCCGATGTCTCGACCGCTAGCAGTAGCGACAGCAGCCGGAGGAGACACCTCAGTCCTGCTTCATTGAGGATGGCCCGTGATGAACGATGGAATGCGACCAAGAGACTTCAGCGGGCTCAAGAAACTGAAGAACAATGTGCCTTTCGCCTAGAGAATAGGCGTAAGAGTGAGGCGACCCCTTCAATCCTTGAATAGCCTCGGTGCTGAAATCAAACATGGACCTACAGGTCATACTGGACATTTATGCCTGTGCTTCATGCGTTGTGGAATATGCGAACAAGGCCAACTGGGGAGTTTCACGCTTTCGCTACGTATATCCTGGCAAAGCCGAGCTAAGCCACTGCCAATTTTTTTCTATTGTTTTGAAAATTTCGCTGCGGTTTTTAGCAAAAATCATATTTTGTATGAAACCCGAGACTGAGAAAAATACAAATTGGCAGCACTACACAAGAGAAGATGAAGAAACGGAACCTGAGCCCTCACACCATGGTCAGTTCAGAGCTGGTCGCTCAGCTCCAAGGCTACAAAACAATCAGCACAATAGTTGAGCGAGGGGACAGTTTGTTCCAGGTCTCTGACTTAAATTGAGCAAACAACAAAGTTGAAAAATGATTTCTCATTTTTGCAAAAACCGTGTAAAACAGGCCGCAAAATGCTCTCTCTCTCTTCCTTTCCACCTGTGCTCAGATCACTCGAGACCCCTTCGATGCAGCTTGACTTGAAGCATTACTTATGATGGAAGCAACCATTGGCCCCAACTTCTGAACACGTTAATTACACAACGGTGCCGACGTGTAAGCTCCACATATAAAAGCCACGTTCAGTGCTCGAAATACCAAATTTTCCTCTGCCTGTCGTCACAGAATGACTGCTTTTATCTGTTTTATTAGTCACGAACTACAGAATAATTACCTGATGCGTACATTCCCACAGCTAAACATTTATTCATGTCTAACTATCAGTTAGAAAAGGCAAGCAAATGTGGTAGTGTTTACGGTCATGTATCAGGTTTAAGGCACTATGTCCACTAACGTGGACGCGAATAAAATATGCTTAAATATGAATATTTTTGTGTAATTTTTGCGCATCACTTTTGTTTAGTCTACTGATCGTCATTTATGCAAACATTTTTCCTTTCAGCATAATTAATTGGCGTCTGAAGGGGTTAAACTCACCTTGACTTGTGTTGAAACTGGTAGCTTCACAGTGCGACTACTGAAGTTGCAAGAGGGTATCAGAATGGCTTGGTTTTTTTGCTCTTAAATGAGGTTTGATTCAAGCACTTTCACTTTTGTATTTCGTTGAGACATTGCAAAGAAGATTAGCGAAAATTAACTTATCTTTTTTAATCTGAAAATCCTCAGTCAGATTTTCAATTGATCAGTACTTTAAAACCATGTGTGGTTTATAAAGCTTTGTGACAACAGTGGGTGATCCTTGAAATAGCTTAATGATGGAAGCACACTGGTGCACTGCAAAAGGGCTTTTAACAGAAGCAAACATGCAGTAGTTTGCAGCAACTTGTTCCAGAGGTTGGTAATGTATCATCTTGGGAAAGACGCAAAGGAGGAAGGCGGGGTGAGGTAAACCAGAAAAATGGCTGAGGTTCAACGTGGCTTGAAGCTAGCTATACGAGCGAAAGCTCTGTTAAGCATAGCCTCCACTGTCACAAATCAAATGTCAAGGGTCAAGGTCAGGTACCCAATGGTCATATTCATATGATCAAGTGGTCAAACTGCCATAGCTTGGGCCATACCACCACTCTGTAGTTTGGTTTGACCTTGTAAGTCATTGAAAGTGATTGTCTCATCGAAATCGGAAGTTGTATGCCAAGGAGGAGAGCCCTCGCTCTAAAAACAGCATCAGTTTAGATATCCAGAGAAGCTTCTTATGTGTTCATGAATCTTGCAAACTTGGATTAATTGCTACTGCATTCCACTTTGTGAAGCAAGCAGACTGTGATTAGGTTATGAAATTTCTGAGCTCAGTGCTCTGTATTTGCACAAAAGAAAAACTCTCCCCAGACGTTCTGCATTCTCCTGGAAGTGACAAGCCCCTTTCCCCGAGAGAGACAGTTTCACCACTTGACTGCAGGTAGCATTCCTTATTGGCCAACACGTGATCACGGCAGCGCTCCGTTTTCATTGAGCCGCGCGTGATCACTTGGCTTCGTAGCGATGACTTCAGTTCCGGAATTGTTACAACAGCGGTAGTGTAATTCTGGAAACAGGCTGGAAGGGACGTCGGTGTTGAGCACGGCGTTTAAGGCACGAACGCTTCCAGGAACGCACTTGCGGTGCTTTTGCTTCTGTTGGCTTTGAAATCTGGGAACATTTTTACCATCAGTACACGACGAATCAAAAACGATGCAGGGCGAGTTAGTGGGCGGAGACCTATAAGGTGCGCCAAAGTGGTGAAACTGCCAATTCTGTTGTTGCAAATTTTCGGGTATGCAGTTGCAGTTTGGTCTACTGTTTAGGAAATGCTCAGGTTCTTAAAGCCATATTTTTTGCTATATCGCATCAAATATTTTATATTTAGGGATGAATACGCATAGTTGACAGCTATCATCTCTGCTTTCACTACGTTGCGCTATGGGCTCCGTGCGCTGGTATGGTGGCGCCAGCAGCGACCACATCACCAGCGCCGCCTCGTGGCACTCGCCACGTTAACCGTACGCTCAGTCACGGCCGGTCACACGGGCACTCTAAAGGCACTTTGAACTAATGCTCCTTTATGCTCCCAAAGGAGCACTACTTCAAGGGAGTTCGTGCTACACGGTTGCGGAACGACCGTCGCAAGTAGAGGCCAGTGACTCTAGTCGCAAGAAGTTTTTAGCGCCCTCATCGGCGAAAAGCGTTATTAAAATTGCAAAGCTCACTGCACATGTAAATACAGAAATGTCACATTTTTTTTAGTAAATTAGTTTTATAACCATATTATGTTAAAGCAACAAACAACATGGCCGACATGGCGATATTTACCGTGGCTACCGTGACGCTCGTATATCTGGAACGAGAGTATGGCGTGGTGAGACTGCCACAAAACAGATCATCTTATATTTTAAAACACCACTAATCTTATGAAGTGAATTTATAAGTGAAAATTGAACGTTTCTTTTCTCAATTTATTTATGCTGTTAACTCGCTGGGAGAGAGAGTTCTCCCTTGAAGCCTCAAAGGACGAACTCGAGCTGCCTTGTTTCGAAGCTCCCTTGAGCTAGGTGTCCTTTGGCGCGTCCGTGTGGCAGCGCGCGTTCGTCCTTGGAGTAATGGAGCATTAGTTCAAAGTACCTTTACAGTGTCCGTGTGACAGGGGCGCGCGCCCCTCTCGAGACTGGCCGTGATGGCCCTGCGCCTTCCTCCATTCCCTATGCGTTCGCTTCAGCCCGGCCGCATAGCAGACTCGCACTGACCGCGATGCCATTTTAAGTCAACGCCTGCTTCTCTGCGGATTACAACACATTGAAAGCCTTGACGCCACCGCTGCTACATTTCGTTTCAATTGCTTTCAGGTTAGGCTGATCACCGATTCCGAGCAACCATATGATTGTGTTGCAGTCCCGACGGCACTGCAATATCCGGCAGTGCCGTTGAGCTTATTGAGATTAATTAAGTGCCTTTACAGTTTGAGAAAAAAGTCTCTGATTACTCAGATAATGAAATCAGGTATATGTAATTTACATGCAGTACTACAGGATATGGGATTTACCTCTCCATAGCAATACGTGGGCTATGAGTGACGCCATAGTGTATGGCTAAGCTTGAATTTAGGCCATCTCATGGGTTCTTCAACGTGCACTGACACTGAACAGTACTTAGGTACCTTATTGCTTAATTCCGCCTTCATCGAAACGCGTCCGCCGCGGCCGGCCGGGGGATTAAGTTTCAAAATGCTGCCTGCCACGTAGCCAGTGGCAAATCGAATAAAATCAAATCTTCTGAATATCTCTACTAATATGCTCCTTGGCAAACACTGTGAGAACACTATGACGGCCGTACCAGGGCTTTTAGAGCAGACGACAGAAGTTCAGAGGACAACCAAAGAACATGTGCGACGGTTAGATGTTTATTTAAATATATCGTTGCTAATTTGTATGCCATATTAAGACGAGTTGCTGTGAGCTCATCGAAACCACGGCTAGCAGTTTTCAATTTCATTAACTGAGCTTGCAGGTTATGCATGCAGATAACTGTATGCCACATATGTCTTTTTTTCGAGTAGTTTTTATTGATGAAAAAGAGAGCGACAGAAATATGAATGAATATCCAAATTTAACTGGCTGAATTGTGCACACTGAAGAACAATTCGTTCACGATGAAAATTTTTGGAAAGTTTTTACTGAGGCCAAGTTATATATGCTGCCACATTTTTTTTTTCAATCCATTTTGCAGGAGAAGCGTTTGATACTCTCATCTTTTTTAAAAAAAGTTTAGGATGAAGTGAATTTCCGCAAACCCTTGAATTACATTCAGTGTCTCTCATCTCTGTATACTGCACACACACACAAACACACACACAAACGCGAAGCGTGCACGTGAAACTGCAGGCGACCAGTAAAGATGCCCCGCCGCGGTGGCTCAGTGGTTAGGGCGCTCGACTACTGATCCGGAGTTCCCGGGTTCGAACCCGACCGCGGCGGCTGCGTTTTTATGGAGGAAAAACGCTAAGGCGCCCGTGTGCTGTGCGATGTCAGTGCACGTTAAAGATCCCCAGGTGGTCGAAATTATTCCGGAGCCCTCCACTACGGCACCTATTCTTCCTTTCTTTCACTCCCTCCTTTATCCCTTCCCTTACGGCGCGGTTCAGGTGTCCAAAGATATATGAGACAGATACTGCGCCATTTCCTTTCCCCAAAAACCAATTATTATTATTATTATTTATCTAGTGCACTGGGGTCACTAAAAATAGTCTTTATTTAGTGACTCTATAGTGCACTATAGTTGCACTGTCGTGCTATAGTGCCTAGAATATCCTACTAGTGTGTCGAGCGGAGCGCTCTCCCAATGGGAGAGGGTGGCAGCGCGCGCGATGCCTGCCAACTTTGGCCGCGAGGGGCACTGCTCGTAGTAAAGGTGCCGTCGCACCGGACATGCCGCAGTCGCTGCAGTTGCGTTGGTCGTGCGCGGTGTGGATTATAACATTTTGGTCGCATCTGCGCTTTTTTCTGTTGTTTTGTCCGTGCTGTTCCATGTGAGGGAAAACCACAGCGACTAATGATGGTAAAATCGAAGCATCAAGGCCGGGAAAAAACATGTTTCGTGCCGCTCCGTCGGAGTGGCTACCGGTCGAATCCGAGCAAGGCTTCCATGTTCTGTGTGTCCTCGGACCCAACACGGCTTGTGGAGTGGGAGCGGCTGATCAAAAGACAGGACCGCAACTTGACTCCAGCGTGTGTTTTCTGCGAGAAACATTTTGGAGACTGCTACATCTAGAGACGGTGAACGGTGTCGTCAACGAGCTCGCCAGATAGACTACGTCTCACGCCCGATGTCATGCCAGCAGTATTCTACAGCTATCCGAAATACCTTCCGCCTAAGAAGACATCGAAAAGAAAAGCGAGGAACCTGTGACCAACCTGTCACTAAACGGCAAATGCGCAGTGCCGGTGGAGGACCGCCAAGCACGCTCGACGAATTCCGACGGGCCGGCAGCAACAAAGCAGCCCAGTGGTGCCCGCAGCAGCAGATGGGTTGTATTGCTGTTGAAGCTCAGCATCCGTTGGACTCAATTTGTATTCCTGCAACCTGGACCAAAATATCTGAAGCACCTGCTGGCTCTGTAGCCTACGCACGTTATGGAGCGGAAAAAACAAAACAACTTTGCCACTTTGTAAAGAATGGTAACATTTGGAAGCTTGATGCCAGAACGCAGCCTTGTGGTCGCTACAGTGTATTTTCTCGGAAAAGAACAAAGCAAGCGCGTGCTTACAACAAGCTGTGTTTTTTTATCTGTTTTACTGTATTCCAGATTTGTAAGTAAGAATCAATGGTACAATTACCATTTTCTTTTGTTCCATTACAAAGGGAAGCTCAAGCTCATACACACCTGCATAAGTTGTATGAAGCAAGCTGTGATTTGCAAATAAAACACATCAGTAGTGAGACCTATTCCAACTGCTTGTGTTGATCGTCGCATGCGATTTTTGAAGACGGACCCTGTGGTGGGAAAGAGCGAGAGTGCCCTGCTTTTCTTTTACCTATATGCGACGCCATTCCGGGTTTGATGTTCTGCTCGCCATTGAGAATTAATGGGGGCCACGACTCGGTCTTTCCACCTGGACAGAGCTAGCCCAGCGCTCACTCCGCACGAAGGTATATACGATATCCTTCGCCCGCGATCGCGATGCGTGGATCGCAACTACTTGTGTTCCCCCCATTTGCCTAGGCCCGCACGTCATTCCAGTCAGCGAATCATCATTGTTTTAGCAGAAGAATTAGGTCGCCATTTAAAATTTCGTTCCCATATTTCTGGTATTGAATGGAAGATAGCATATGGCTTAAGAATTCTCATCAGAACTCGCCCTTACTTTAATCAGTCTGTACTTTTAACCTTGTATAACTCATTCATACATTCCCATCTCTCTTATTGTATAACATGCTGGGGTGACACCTACTATACTCATTTGACATCGTTACAAGTAGTTCAAAATCAAGCAGTTCGAATCACACAGCCCCTTCGATTTTAATGCTCAATCTTTACTCAATTCACTGCGAATTCTCTCCGTACCTCAACCTGTTCAACTTAACCTTGGTATCTTCATATACAAAGTAATTAATGATCATATTTCATTTCAATCCATCCCAAGGCCAGAGCTCACCAACACCAGCACCACGAGATTTGCGATTAACAGGAACCTAATTCTGCCTCAAGTACGCACCAATTATGGGAAGCAAAAAGTTTATTTTTCATCATTCTCCTTATGGAATACCTTACCGGTGGAATTAAAAAACACTAAACCTGTATGTAAATTTAAAAATGAACTAAAAGCCCCGCCGCGGTGGCTCAGAAGTTAGGGCGCTCGACTACTGATCCGGAGTTCTCGGGTTCGAACCCGACCGCGGCGGCTGCGTTTTTATGGAGGAAAAACGCTAAGGCGCTCGTGTGCTGTGCGATGTCAGTGCACGTTAAAGATCCCCAGGTGGTCGAAATTATTCCGGAGCCCTCCACTACGGCACCTCTTCTTCCTTTCATCTTTCACTCCCTCCTTTATCCCTTCCCTTACGGCGCGGTTCAGGTGTCCAACGAATATATGAGACAGATATTGCGCCATTTCCTTTCCCCCAAAAAACAATTATTATTATTAACTAAAAGCGTTAATAGTTCACAATAGCTGTTAGACAAGCTACCACATTTTAGAATTATAAGGTGCTACATCAGATGTACACCACATGCTTTCAATATGTGCACTATTTTTCCTATCGCCAATTTGCTGTTCAGTTTTTCGCTTTTTTGGTAATATTGTAATTTATAAGTAATACTGAATAACTGTATAACTATATATAAACACTGTATATCTTCTATTTTCATTATTCTGCTTGGTTGTTCTATATGCCTACTCACCCCTATATATAATATGTGTGTCGCCGCGGAAATATGTAACGGCAAGATTGTTTCATCAGCTTCTTATTACTACTGCTATGATTGCATTTATTTTAGCATTTTGATAAACAATATAGGAGGTCCCAGTACTGTCGCTGACTATGGGACCTCCTTCTATATACATTTATCCAGGCTGTATTTCCTTCTTGTATAAATAAACATGATTCTGATTCTGACTGGCCCCTAGTCGAATAAAATATTGATCGGAAGTTTCCATGTAGCAATAATGAGTCCGGACCATACTCGATCGTTCAATCACAACAACGTAATGCGACCAACGCATCACCTTTCGTTGCTTATTTCAAGTTGGGTACCTCGCTGAACATTAGGCAGTCAATATGACTTCTGCTTAAGTCCTTCCGCGGCTCACAACAAAGAATAAACGAATAAAAATTTAGCAAACTGGACCTGGTGGTACGTGTCAAACGCTTCGGCGAGCGCTGTTTCAGTCCAGGACTTTCTCCTGGTAATGCCAGGCCGGTAAGATTATCTGCAGCCATTAGTGTTTTTATGCCAAAAGTGCTCTCAAAGCGTTCAGAGACAGGCTTTCGTAGTGAAAAGCGCAGCGCACCAACGCCAGACTTGCCGCACCTACGCTGCCTCGGCCGCGAACGCGGCGTGGTGGCACCTTAGCGAATGGCAGCGCCACCACGCGATGGCTGCAGGAAGGCATCACCGCAGCGAGCGCGCACCCTCGGCACACTAGCAAGTATATTCTAGGCACTATAGTCGTGCGCACAGCCGAAGCATCTGTCTAAGATCACCTACCCAAATTGCTGTCCTCCCAGCTATCATGCTAAATGAAAAAATCCACAATTTTTTTTTCTGCAATATAACTATCAGCGAAAAATTTACTGACGAAACATTCGCAGCGAGTCGTCTGCTAGAAAGCAGCTTTAAAACCGAAACCACTTAAACGTAGCTTGCTATAACCGTTATAACATAAAACTGCGAATTGTAGTGAAAAAATTAATATATAATTTTACTTGTATTATATTGTATTTTTTGCAGCTTTCTAGCACTTGTAGTAACGCAATTTGGACCCTATATTCAATTGCGTCATGCTTGCGTCGGTGTTTTCTTTTCGATTAGCAACCATGGTTTCAGCCGCTCGCAGCTGTGGGGTGTCGTCGGCTGCTACCCTTTTACATCGGATGTGATAAAAATTCATAAGGTAAGCTTTGCACGCCTCATTACAGTGCGGCGCACAGCTGCGCTCTGTCAACAGGTTTCAGCTGCGAAATATCTTCAGAGCGAGCCCACCTGCAAGGAACGAGGGCGATCGAGTCGACGCGCACTTGAATTAATTTGAATTAATGTGTTGCTGTGTGTAGTTGGTAATGAATTATTCCCTTTTTTTGCACACGGTGAGTAAAATATTCACAGTTTTGTAAACCTTAATTCTCTGATCGCCGAAAATGCGTGCATGTGTGGCGCAATGCTGTCAATTCGGGTCAACTGTTTAGCAGGCAGTGGTTTCGGCGGACAGCGTAGGGTGTGACTTCTAAAAAAACACTGGCGTCGGCATTTCTGACGCAGGTACTACGTAAGAGCACAGCCTTGCCGCATCTCGCACAAATCCGCCTTGCCTCGCCACCGGAACAATGACAACGGAACGCAAGGCCGGCGAGCAGGACCATGCGCCCTTGGGCGGCACCCCACCTCCCTCTGATGACATCATCGCGCGCGAAGTTCAAACTTTCTTCTCCGTCATGAAATCCAGCTTCGTCCAGCTGAAGGAACCGTCCGAGTCCAACATCGAGACGGCCGCTTTCTTGGACTGCTGCCGTTCCGTGCTGCCCGTGTTCAACGTCCTCGGGGCCACTGTATTCGCTCCTATCAAGGCTGACATCCAGGGAAACATTGACAAGCTAAGCGACAAGTACAGCACAGACTCGACTGGCTTCGCCAAGTTGCTGGCCATGCTGCAGAGGGAAGTGGACGAGGGCAGAGACGCCACCAGCGGCCGAGCCATCGAATCTCTTCTGTGGCTCAAGAGGGCACTCGAGTTCATACTGCAGTTCCTCTCGGAGATCCACAGTGGAAACGAGAACCTGGCTGACTGTGCGAGCAAGGCATATGGCAGGACGCTGAAGCGGTACCACAACTGGCTTGTCCAGAAGGTGTTTGCTGTCGCTGTCCGGGCGATGCCTTCCATGAGGACCTTCAGACGTGACCTGGCACCCCGTCCGAACGACGCATCACACCCCGACTACTCGAAACAGCTTCATGCTGACTGTGGGGACTACGTAATTGCTCTTCGTTCGGTCCTGGAGACAATCAACCAATTTTACAAAGAGCGAAATCTGGAACCAACTCCTTAATATCTGCCTTCAAGGGCCTGCGTACTGTGCCTTCAAACAAAATTTTGCAGCCCATAATTGATTTTGTAGTTTCGATATCCATATAGATCTATGCATATCATAATTTACATCGAATGCAATACCCATATTGTCGTTAGGTAGCTGTGATTTTTCAGATGTCTTTCAAGAGCTAAGGGTATTTTTCGACAATTTTAATTCAATGCATGGCATGTATACTTCAGGCGGTGACCTGCTTCAGGTGGTTTCAAGGATCAGATTTACTATCTCATATGCATTGAGAACACTTTTTTATTGCTTGATTGTGCCTTCGCATTTTTCAGCACTTCACAACACGCGCTTTCAGGGTAGCTTATATAAGTACCATATAGGCTGTTGCAGTTTTATGGATTACAGATGAAGCGAAGCATATTCTGCCAACTTCACATGTGCTTAGCAGACTCGATCATTTATTTTATATTTAAAACATGGAAAAGCCTGGATAGAGCTTTTATGGACCTGGTGTGCAATATGCCTTATTTTCTATATTGCTAGAGCTTTGCACATGCATATACTTGTCCCTCAAGTGCTGTCGCGGATTTCTGCAGTCAGTTACTTATGGACATATTTTAAAACCGAATTGAAGTTTATGCTCATTTTGGGCAATAAACATATTTTTACCACGTTGTTTGCTTGCTGTCCGTTAATACTTCAGGAGCGTAAATTGCTGGGCTAGTTGGTTCATAATGTTCACCGTTAATACTTCCATGGCATATGAGAACTGAGATAAGATATGGTGTGAGTTTAGTCTAGCTGTAAAAGTTCATGTTCTCTTGTAGCAGTGCACCATCAATTAAAGAGGATCTGCGGTATGACTACATAGTGCCTCTGTTGCTAAAAAGTTCTGCCATTCCATGAAAGCTTTGTCATCAAGAGGCATCATTAGTACCACCCTGGGGGCAGTTACTGGTGCAAATTCTTGGCATTGCCTTATAGCAATTCAAGCTTGGATGGAGCTCTCGGCTCGCTCATGCAAAAAACCGAGTTCCGCTGCTCGGAACGTTACTTTGAACAAGCTTCGTCATATTTTTTTTGGCGATAAGCGGAAAACAAAAGTTTACGATCTTACTGCTTCGTACGCTCCAGTCCAGGCCATTGATAACAGCGCCGAACGTCGAAACTTGTATCGTCTTTTCATCTTTGTTCAGGATATCAGTTCCCTTTATTCATGGTATCAGACACGGAACATAGCTGTGTCATTTGTCAGCTAGGCCATTGAACCTTTACACTGTCCAGTGACTCCTCCACGTGCCTGCAGCGCCGACCTACAGTGAACTGTAGCCAACCTGTGCCTGAAACACTTCGGAGAGGCACATGTAGCTAGCTGCTACAACGACTTTGCCTTATAAAATGACCCCGTGTACCTCACTCATTAAAAGCTCCTTCTCTCTTTTCCTTCTTTCCTTTCGACGACGCATGTCGGTTGCCCCCTTCCACCCTGATTACGTTTGAACCATGGTATGAGACCCCAGGCAACAGAAATTATCGGGCAGACAAAAACAAAGCAACGAAACCAAAACTAACGTCAAGTAAAACTTTCTAAATAACCTTATTTAACTGTATAAATACGTGTTATTTTGTGTCGAAACAAAAATTTTCGAGTTGTAAAAAGCCTTAACAAATATTTTTGTTTTCTTCTAGGGCAACCTTAGTTTTCATTATCATCATTGTCGTAATCTCAAGCTCGTCATGGCGACGTCAACAATTTTTTTTATTCTCCTTTCGGCGATGCGGCAGCGTGGTCGCGGTCACCGGTAATTCATTCTCTTGCTGCCGTGTGAAATGTGCGATCCCGAGCGCATATGTGTCAAGCAGTGCACATCAGTGATTTGTTTCACGTCTGCATCGCCCCAGAGCCTTACCGTGACGCTGGATCGCCGCAATATTAAGCGCATCGGCGATCTGCTGCACACCCGCATGAGATATGCTCGTGGCAATTCATCAATCGCTCTCGAGCGCGATATCAGCCGCATAGGTTAGCAGGGCGTAACTGTTCAACGTGACACGTCTGCTGCTGCTGGTTCGCTCACTTATTTTGTGTGTGTGGCATATCCGCACCAATGCGCTGGTTCTGACCTTGCGTGCTGACCTTTGCCCGAATTAAAGGGTCACCGTGTCCAAAAATGCCGCTTTTAACAAGGTGGCATCGTATTGCTCTGCACACTGACTCGATCGCTGAATGACACGTTGCTTGCCATATGACATCACTTCACGCGGTGTCTTCTGATCGGCCAGTGCCGGCTGCAGGATTGTGGGAAACATTCACTCTGTTGGTACAATCAGTCATTAAGCCCATAACCGTACTGCTGCGAGAGAGGCCTGCTGAGGGGAAAAACCGGCTATTCGTAAACCAGCAAGACGGCTGGGACCAACTGGAAGCAGCTTGAAAAAGTCTCGCTTTTTTATCTTGCTTTGCAAGTACTGAGTCTGATCACAAGCGCTTGTTCGAATTTGTTAGCCGAGCCTCGATACCTTACTGGTTTATTACATGTTTCCTGAATCTTGGAGCAGGACAAAGCATGTTTCCAACCTAGGTGCATTTTACAAACTTTAATGGTTATGCAAGCAATTTTCTGCCAGATTCGTATTGCATGTAGGGCTCTAACTTCTCAACATCTACGCTGATGCGACTTTATCAAGAAAATGTGGAATCTCTTCAACTAAGTTATGCTTTCGCATGTGGGTCGATGAAAAGATAAAGAAAAGCTTATACTTGTATATACATGTGCCCACCCATCTTTCGGGAAGCACACATATGTGTGCATTGTGTACTCTGTTCAGGAGTCTAGCGAGTTGTGTTCACTGCTTGCAGGTGACAGCTGGGCATGTTGTGCCTAGCCATGCTGGCCCTGCCTAGCCTGGCACGAACCCAGCTCAAGACCAGGGGCAGCGTGCGGTATCTGCGCAGTGTCTACCGGTCGCACCATGTAAGCCTAACAGTTGCTTATAATCGAATGTTTTCAGTATGTGCTGTAATATGCAGGAGCAGTATAGAGGCATCGGAAATATATGGTGCCTAGCGTAGTCTGATTTATTCAAGTGAAATGTGTGAATTAATGAATGAAAAACTTTATGGGGACATTTGCGTGTAGGCAAAGCAGATGGCGCTATCTAGCCAACAATAACTGTACTAAGAAGCTATTAGTTCTATCTACAGCATTCTACCACAAAAGTCAAGTTGTTCCTGTACATACACTGCTCAGTTTTATTTGCTGGAGCAGCACCACAGCATGACCATAATGAATGACGTCCTGTGTTCTGACCATCACGTGCACCCTCCATGGGCATTGTTCATTTGGCTGGCATTTGAAATGCATCGTGGGCTTTGTACTCAAATAATTGCTTTGTGAATACAGAGCAAAGGTGGTCAGCGGATGGGCACAGACTTCCTGCTGCTGGTGTCACCAGGTGCATGGATGACCGTGTTTTCATCTTGGGAATATTGCACTCATCGTAGTGCAGTGTGTGTTTGAGGGCCCGTTTCCTCACAAGGAAATGCACATGTACAGGGCATGTTGTGTGAAGAATGTTCCCTTAGCTTAACAGATCGGATTTCAAGAGAAGGAAAGTGTAGGAGGGTGCGAAGGGGATTAAGAAGTTTGCGGGGATAAGGCGGCCGGAGAAGCACAGGCCAGGGTTAGTTGGATGTATATGGGAGAAGCCTTTGATTTGATGAGGATGTAGCTGGACTGATGATGATGACAGTTGCGGCGTTTGAGGGCAACGACTTGCGCCGCTGCCTGATTGCAAATGGGCTTCGTCGATGCAGGTTCGACGAGCGAGCACAACGGTGTCACCTAAGGTTGCCATGGAAGAGGTCAAGGCTGGTGAAGAGCTGGCTCCCTTTGCCTATGTTGAGCCCCCGGTGCTGTTTGTGGCTAGGGCGGGCCGGCTGATGAGCGTCCCAGAAGCTGCGATCAGCCATGGTACAGACATCATTCTGTCTCCACCGCCACCTGTTCAGCCAGTCCCTGCTGTTGCAGAGCCTGTGGAAGAATGGCATCGGCGGCAGCTAGACGTTGCTCGGCTACCCCACTACTACATGGCGCTAAGCAAGATTCGGCTCACAGGTAAGCGGGCCGACTAAGGACACAATGGCTAACGAAAAGGTCCGCCACAGAGTGAAGATTACATGGAAGAATTAAATGTCTTTCTTGAAAGTTGTGACCTCTCAACTAAATGCTGAACAATGCTATACTGTGCAGTATAATGACAGCAAATTTTACAGCTTGTTAATGTTGATTATTCTGCAGAAGTGAGAAATAGTATGCTTTCAAAACTAGTGCAGTCGAGAAACTCAGTGCTGCTGTAGTGACACAGGGAGCTTTGTGCGCATTTTTGTAAAAGTGTGTGAGTGCTGTCAAAGCGTGTTTACAAATGAAAGAGGAAGGGGTTGGGAGCTGTTAATCATTGGTTGAAGCTTCTTCAAAAACAAAAGGAAAAAATTCCTTCTCGGATTATAGTTTATCATAAGAATGGTAGATCAGGCTAGCTGGTGCTCAAATGTCATTTTGGGGGTGCTTGTCCTTGTCTCTCCCTGTGACAATGCTGAATTTTGCACTCCGGAAATGACGTTCAGTTCATCATTTTGATGGGCTTTCTGTTTTCAAACGTACAAAAACTATTGGGGCTGACAGCAACACCGTGGTATTAGTAGATAGTTGGAGGGCCATTAAGTTTCCTGCATAGCAACAGTGCAGGTCTTTTTGAGTTTCACACAGCTTAATAACTCAGCAGCCAAAAATGGCAATGTGGTTGCAGTGCAGGATTATTGCCCCACTTGGCGCCTGCTGGCCTCATTCCTCAGATGCCTTCAGAAAAAAAAAGATCCTCTGCTGCCCATGTGCAGGCTTGGTGGTTACAACTACCCTGGCAGGCTATGCCATGGCTCCTGGCGCCTTTGACCCCTGGGTGGTGTTATTCACGGTAGCAGGAACTGCCTTTACCTCGTGTGCTGCCAATGCCATCAACCAGGTATGTGTGTGTGAGCAACACAGAGCTTTGGAGCAAGAACTCATTTAGGAGCTACCATTCGTGTGTTTGAATAAATGAGCAAGCTTTGTTCAGTTCCTTCAGAAATGACAGAGAGGCGTGTTTACAAGGGCTGATTTTTGAAAACATTGGAAAACCATGCTGGAGCCCCCCCCCCCCCCCCCCCCCCCTTTTTTTTTATGAAAACGGTAGAAGAAATGCATGGTTGAAATGGGACTGCCCCCTACCCCCTGGAGTGAGCCATAAGTCTGCCTCTGCTGCAGTTCCTGGAGGTGCCATACGACTCCCAGATGAACCGGACGAAGAACAGAGTCCTGGTGCGGGGTTTCCTCAGGTGAGTACTGTCCACTTACCTGTTGTGTGATGATGAGCCAGGGAGAAGGGCAGGAAAGCCGCAGTCCATGAGGGAAAGAAGGAGAGGGCCCGATGAACTGCATGATAGCCTCATACTTGTTCGCATGCTGCTGTGGCATTTTCTCGGTTGGTCTCGATCTCTGCCTTCACCTTCGGTGACGTTTGATGAACAAAATGAATGAGGAAAAATGGCCTTAGGTGAGTAACATGCTCTGAATCTGCAGATAAACACCTGGCGCCCAAGCTTCCGTCTTCTTGTGTTGCATGTTGACACGCATTCTCAAATCTGCACTGGCTAGCCCAACACAGCAGTGTTGTCTTGTGTTTGAGCCCCGCTGGAGAAGTTGGGAGGGAGAGCTTTGCCAGGACGAGTGAAAGATTTGCTTCACTTCCTGGCATGAGGCAGTGTGGTATCTTGAGTAGCGACGCAGTGCTGCTCCTCTGCACCTTGATCAGGTGGTGCATCCAGAGCGTGAGGAGAAGGATGATGATTTGGCTTGAACGTTGCTAGGGCAGCTCGAGCACTGCAAGAAGCGTTGTCAGAGACGTAGCTTTTCCAAACATCTCGCCAGAGTAGCCAGCATCAGGACATGGGAAACCTTGTGCCTGTTGAAGTCCTCGAGTAGGTAGCTGGCAGCATTGGGAATATAAGCTCACACCTCCTACATACGAGGCGAATGCTCCAACAACCAGGCCATTGCTGCTGTCTGCTTCCAGAATGCCTTTTCTGTGATCCTTTCTCTCACCCTTTTGAATGGTGGCAGCCTGTGCAGGGTCATGGGAAAGGCTGTAAACTGCCTATCCCCCTTTTTTTTTTACCACAGCCCCCTGCATGCGGTGGGCTTTGCGGCGAGCACGGCCAGTTTGGGCCTCTGGCTCTTGGCAGCGGGCGCCAATGGGCTGACGGCGCTGCTAGGCGGTGCCAACCTGGCACTGTACACGTGCGTCTACACCCCACTCAAGCGCTGCTCCATTGCCAACACCTGGCTGGGATCGGTGGTGGGCGCCATCCCGCCACTCATGGGATGGGCTGCCTGCACGGGCACCCTGGATGCTGGTACGGACATTGGGCTGATGTGCCCTCATTCAGTGTACTGTTGGTGAACCCGCATCTAAAATATTATATTTATTTAATTTGGTAATTATGGGGTACCCAATTATTTGGGTACACTACCTGGGTACCCCGTGTGCACATCATTGGAGGGGGAAAGGAACAAGTGCAAAGATGTGATGACGGTAGGCGGCTCCTCCTTATTTATTTATTTATTTATTTATACATACTGCAGCGCAATTATGCGCTATGGCAGGAGTGGGAAAACACACAAAAAATGCAAGGAAACAAAATGCAGCAAAATGTACAAAGTAAGCACTACAAAAAGTTAAAATCACAAATGAAATATCAAACAAGAAAGGAAACTGTTAACGACAGGGTAAAAATACACAGCTATTATGCGTCTTCAACGGCAGTTACAAAGTTTTGAAATGGACAAGAACGATAAAACAGTGCATTCACGCAAGCAAAGTACAAATAGAGTTTGAATGACAACAAAGAAGTACTGGAGAGCCTTCATTAGACAAAAAAATCACAGAATATAATTAAATTAAAATGGGAGTGCTGATGCCACATCTTTTATAAATAAGTCCCATCATGTTTATACTTTGAAAAGAAAAAAAAGTGGTAGAGGTTTAACGTAGTTTAGATGAGTGAAAGCATGTGTTCATTCTTCAATTGGAGGCAGTCAACCCCAAGTATCATGTACCAGGAAAATAAAAAAAAACTTGGAGGCTGCTTAAGCTTTGCCTTTAATAGTAGAACGCAACAGCATTATTTGGCTACCACCACTTACCATCAGCTGCCGCGCGCAGGCATGCCCGTGGGTGCATTCCAAAACTAAAACGTATTAGTCACTGGACTACTCGTCCACATTTGCGCCATCGTCCTCACTAGCGCTGCCGTCGTGACCATTGCTGCGGACCCTCAGCACATTGTTCTAACGTCGCCGTCCAGCGAAATCCCACACTTCGTAAACAGCTACACCACGACAACGCATGGAGCAGCTGAAAATTTTGTCTCGCTGCAGCTGCCACACCTGTATCAACCATTGCGAACGTCGAACTTGCGGCCCAGCGCGCAGTTGTTCATTTCTTCCATGTAAAGAATGACATCCATCTTGAATGTAGCCATTAACGAGCACCTGTCGCTAACCGGACCCAGAGCACAAATGACATTTGACGAAATAATACATTAAAAACTGGTAAAGCGTGGCTGGCAGTCGTCAAATGCGTCAAATAGAGCCTAAGAGAAACTACACGTGCGCAGCGTCAGCTCTTTCATCAGCTATCGACACTCCCTGGAAGCGATGCCATTCCGAGTGGTGGTGCCACTACAACTAGAACAGCGGCCCTTCCGTCAACTATCGACGCTCCCTTGTGCACCGAGTGCACAGTTGAAAGTAAGAAAAAGGAAAAATTCTTTTGTAAAAGCGCACAAAATAGCCGAATGCTACTGGGTAGAGCTGTAGAGAAAATATAAAATTGCAACCGCTCTGTAGCAACCCTGATGCATCTCGTTTGTCTCGCCTTATTTGTGGTGCCGTGCTTTCGTTTCGATTGTAAGTCACTTCCCCCCCCCCCCCCAATTCATAATTTCAAATTTTAAAAATTAGGTCGACTTACAGTCATGTAAATACGGTATCTGCTGCCACCAGGTAAATACTATTAAATCACAAGCAGAAAAGCTTCTTTGGACACCCACAAGGTGGTGCGAGAAGGAAGAAACCAATGGATGCAGTGGTTTTAGGCTCACAACTAAAAAAATGCCGATGAAAAAAGTGGGGCACATGTGTCCCACTGTCCCACAAAGGATTTAACACAATAGCTTTCGTGGGTTAATGCCCATATATGCAGAATTGGTCGTTCTCTACTTGACATTCACAAATTGCAGAGAGTCCTCACACCACTCCTGGCACAGTGCTCGCCTGTGCCGTGCGATGGGATTCCTGCGCTGCCTTGCATCCCACGTTGCTCTTCCCGAGCAACTTCTCGCGACCAATCATTATTTTCACTGCCACCTGCCACGGTGGTCAGTTAGCTCACAATCTGCTGGGCTGGGTGCTGTGACACCTTCCTCGCATTGGCTGCAGCTTGTGCGATGTTCCTCCACACCAACCTGAGCTTACCCGAGTTACTCTGGGAGCGCAAGACAAGATGAGAGTACTAGAATCTTGCTGGGGCTTGGTGCGTCCGGAGCAGTGCTTTTGCACTAAAAAAATATTAAATGTTTCAGTACATTGCTGCAACACCAGTGTTCTGTGACATTTAAGTGAGGGGATTCATTGCAAAAATCAGTTGCAAACTTGGCTTTTCTCAAGACAGCAGGGCAATGAAAATATTATGAAAAAGCACTAATCTTTAATCGGCTTCAGCCTCAACCATTTAGCACTGATCAGTGTCTGAAAATGCTAACACAAAGCTGATAATTGTGCTGTCCGCAGGTGCCTGTGTGCTCGGAGCGATGCTGTACTCGTGGCAGTTCCCGCACTTCAACGCCCTCTCATGGAACCTGCGACCCGACTACTCGCGTGCGGGCTATCGCATGATGTCCGTGACCCACCCCGAGTTGTGCCGGCGCACTGCGCTCCGGCACAGTGTGCTTCTCGCACTGCTGTGCGGTGTGGCTGCGCCACTCAGCGGATTGACTGCATGGTCGTTCGCCGCCACCTCACTGCCTCTAAACGCGTACCTGCTTCACCGTGCGTGGCAGTTCTACAGTGAACCTGACAGTGCGACGTCACGCGCTCTGTTTCGGCTGAGCCTGGTTTACCTGCCGGTTTTAATAGTGCTTATGCTCATTGGCAAACGAAGGGACGGTGGAAACGTGAAACCTGCAGCGACCGCTGGTGGGTCACAACTGCCAGCTGCAGGCAGTTCATGAGAACACCGCAATTTGATTTGGGAATTGACTCGGCTAAACTCGACTTCTGTGAGAAGAAGACCTTGGACTTGCTTCAGGGCTCAGCAGGAGTAGTGTCTTACGTGTGCAACTGCTGAAATGCACGCACCATCCAGTTCTGAAGTGCCAAGTGTGGAAAAGGACAAGTTCACTGGCCCCAAGGGCAATGCACTACAGGAGTGCTGAGTAGCACGGAAAGACGCCAGGCCTGCTACCTGCTTGTCATCACAAGGAAGAAGAAGGCTGTCCCTAGAGAGGCTGTCTCTAAGGCGTCCATACAGAGATTAGTGTCGCTGCTAGAGTGGCTCAAGGTTCAATGCTGGCCTGATGGCACATGTGCCTGCAACACTGACTCTCTGTGCAGTGGCTTAGTCTGTGTCGTATCATTGACGAGTCGGCAACAGTTTCAAGATGTGCGTCCTGTGACAAGCTCTTGGATGGCCTGTGATGCGGTGCAGTGTGTTGACACGAAACCACTGCTGTGTCTTCAGGGCCACAGTCTTGCACCCTGTCTGTTTACAAACAGAAGTCACACCTGAACTGTACGTCTTGCTCGCTAGTCTAGATGCACAAGTACTTAGCATTTCACAGGTGAAGTGATGGTGTATTGACTGTTTGTTGGCTTTTTTTTTTTTTTGCTTGATCGATTGTTCTTTTGATCCGGTGAAAGCTCACATGGTCGCATCTATGTGAACCTGTACGTAACTGTACATAGCGCCTAGGGCTGTACAGAAGAAAAAAAAGTTACCTTTAATGCAACCTGGTTTCTGCAAATCTGCCACATTTCTTTCGTCTTGTCTGTCTATGCTGGAGGAAGTTGTTCTGCTTGAAGTAAGGCAGAGCTGTGGTGTATGAATTGTGCCATCTTTTTCTGTGTGGAAAGTGCTTCTTGTTTTTGTTTTCCTGTGATAGTTGGTTAGGATCTTACCCCAGAATCTTCTGTGCTGTACCTATTTTAATGACGCCTGGCCGTTTCCTGGATTCTATTGCTCTGTCATAGTGGCCTAAGGCCTTCTTTTTAATTCCAACAAAGTTTGCACATTCGCTGGTAATGGAATATTGAGGTAGGTAACGGTGAAAGACGCGATAGGAAATAGGCTCGTCAGAAAAGCTACCTCGGTGGTCAAGCATTTCAGCTTGCAAACAGTGACATTGCGTTTGCTCTACTGAAGAAACAAAAAAAAAATTACCTTGACCAAACTGGCATTCTGGCACCGCGAGTCTGTGCAGCACAAGAAAGTATGGTGCCCTGCTTGCCAGCTGTTGATGGCTTATATTTTTATGTTGTGCGCAAGAATTCAGTGAACAAGAATTGAACGAACACCAGCTGGCTTAGCAAACTGGTGCACTTTCTGCTGTGCAGTTGCAAGGTAGCACCACTCTTGAACCTGGTTCATGTGAAGCAGAATAAAATTGAATGTTGCTCCTCACTTTGTGTGGCCTTGAAGAAAAGTGCGTCACGCCTGACTAGCAAGCATTATAAATTTGTTTGTGGGGGGTGCGGTCAAACTGTCTCTCACTAGCTGGGAAGGGGAAGCTGTCTCTACTTGTCATCTGACTCTCGAAAAACATTCCCTGGGAGCTTTTTGTAGACAGTGTCTCATCTGAAATGATGGAATGATGGCATTCGTTGTCATGTGTTTTGTGCCCACCTTTCCATCGCCTTTCCTTTTCCTGTACCACATATACTTGTTGGCAAGTCTGCCTTTTTCTTGGCAGCACACAAGTCCAAAATTTTTGGACATTAATTTTAATAGTGATGCAACTGTAGAATATTGGAAGCAACTGCTATAAAAATATTGAATGGTAATGGTCCATTCTGCGGCTGATTGCAAAGTGTGGGTTTGCCAGGTGTCCAAAGATACCTGGCAAAATCTTTCCTTTAAAGTTTGTAATCAGCGTTGAGTACTTAAGACTGCCACAGATAACCAATGGGAAGCATCTTTAAACAGCAGCAAAAATGTTTGTGGCAAAAAGATTCAAGCCTGCCAAGGGGAGATCTGTGTATATTTGATTGTTATTGTGAAATCTTTAGATAAATGAAAAAAATTGCACTTATAAGCAACTTCCCGTTGAAAAATACGCTTGTCCAGAATTTATGGATATGGGACCAAGAGCCAAATGTGGACAGACTGTGGTGCATATGTTAGAAAATGAATCTGCACTTCTGACAATCTAGCTAGACATCACAGCTACATCTGCTGTGTGCATGAGTGGAAGCTTCCTTAGATTCCCTCTTAATATGCCTGGACATGTCTCTATGCCTATGGGTTGAATGTACGGATGATTAGTATTGATAGGGATGGCCCTTTCCTCAAGGCTAACTTTAGTTCCAGTACCTACAAATTAAAACTGCTTAAAAAGTGGTGAACATTATTTGTCCTGTGATTAGTCATTCTGTTGAGATTGCAGCTCTTGAGGCAGGCTGACATTAGTGATGTAGTGAATTAAAACGACTAAGCAGCAACAGGTGAGAGAAGTAAGAAGAAATTCAGTTATCAGTTGTTCAGAAGAAGAAAACGCAAAGTGCTTGCATTTCCCAAAGCCAATTTCAGTGTTCTATTATTCAGCTCATGCTGCGACTTCCTAGTCTCCATCCCTGCATACAGCAGTGCGCATCATCAGGAGCGATCTTTTCTGTTCTGTCTTCTCTTAACACTCATTCAGCCTGCTTAAAAACGCTTTCTTTTGCGCTTCATGTGAAGCGCTCAAAGCAAGTGTCGTCGTAACACACGAACGTTACAATTACAGCTGCGACTTGTGGCTCCGAGACTTTCGCTATCGATACTAAAAGGGCGAAATGGCTGCCCCATCACAGCACATGAGAGCAAATCCTTGAAGGCTCAGCAATTATAAAACTGTGCGAAGAAGACTGGACGAGAAGAGACCCACAGACGCACACACTGAGCATAGAACTTCCAACTTGATTTATTTCTTGAAAGCAGGGGTACTTATAAGGGTCTTCGACATAACAAAGCAAGGTATGAATGCAAAGAAATCGTGCACAAGGCAGCAAAAAAGAAAATAACATAGTAGTCACATGTGCATTAACTCTGATGGAGAGTCCGGATGTGCCCATCTAAGAATTCCTTTCCTTCATAGTGATAAAGATGGTGAGCTGACGTAGTTGTCGTGCCTTTTAGCAATGTAGAAATGCCTCGATAACTTCTGTTTCTATTTTTACTTTTGCCTCCGACTTTGTTTTTTCCAGGTAAGGACTGCTTTTCCTGCCGCAGCTCTTGCAGTGTAGGAGCAGATTACTGCCCGTACCAGTGCTCACAGATCATTTATGTTCCAGAGCGCGCTGATTAAAACAGAGGCCTGTTTGTCCTATGTAGGCAGTGCTTAAAGCCTGGTTTCATCGAAGGGAGTGTCTAGTGTTTCGAGCACATGTGGAGAGGGAAATAACGAGTGAGAGAGCAAGATAAAGCAGCTGGTGGCCTGTTGTACATATTGTTTTATACAGGGGAGAGAAATCATTTTTAAAGGCGGTTGTTGGCTAACTTTATGAAACAAGCGATCTCCACACTCTGCCAGCGTGCTCGACAGTATCTGATGTCAAACAGCTCACAATGAAACGAAGCGTCTGCACTTCTAAGGTGCAAGAGCTGTTTCAACCACAACTGACAAGAAGACTAAAAAAATGGTTGCCTGGTTCAGATTCATGCAGTCTCTACAATCTAGTGCAGGGATCTCAGATTCCTTGTCAATACTGTGGGGGTTGTGAAACCTCCTGCTTGAGATCCCCATGAATTTAAGCACTGTGTAATGTAGGACAGGCCGCATCACACAGGTATCTTTTAGAACATCGGAGTTGCATTTAGTGAACTTGCTCTGATGGTTTTTCTTATGTGAGCTGGACTCCTTTTTTGCTTTAGTCAGTAGTGGACACACATTTTCTTGAAGGCTGGCGCGGTGTCTCAGTGGTATGGCCCTCGGTTGCTGATCCAAAAGACACGGGTTTGATCCCGGCCGCGGCGGTCGAATTTCGATGGAGGCGAAATTCTAGAGCCCCGTGTACTGTGCTTGTTAAAAAGTGTGTCAGTGCTTGTTAAAGAACCCCAGATGGTTGAAATTTCGAGAGCCATTCACTACGGTGTTCCTCATAGCCTGAGTCGCTTTGGGACATTAAACCCACATAAACCATAAACTAGTTTCTTCAGTTTGCAGGGCGCTGAAAAAACGATGTGAATCTCATACCTTTCTGCAACATTCTTAATGTTGTGGATTAGACAGTGGAAATATATGACAAGTAATAGTTTTTGGTTTGAGTGTCTCTTTTTTTTCCCAAGTTTTCAGCTTTTGAAGCGCGCTTTTGCATGTGCTGTTAATTAAGTGATGTGTGTAGCCAGCATACAGAAGACAGTCAACCTGGCATTGAAAACTAGACGGTACTGTGTGTGCACAGGATTTCCATTGGGCAGAGAGGCAACTAGACAGAATGGTGCCTCATTTCACTAGCGTTGAATGCGCACTCTTGTTTGGTAAACGACTTTTGTTCAACAACTGTGGGCACCAGTGAACTCAAATTTTAGGTCTAAGAACTAGATGGGGTTGTCCCTCGTCATTTCATTGGTAAAATTCAAACCTTGCAGCTCAGAGGAGAACGTGTTAAGAATATTAGTGACAACACTGCCAAGATAATGCATTGTTAAAAGACTTATCTAAAATCACTAGAAAGTCATCAACATAGTGAAACACATGTAGCATGGAGTGCTTTGAAACCTCTTTTTGTGAGCGTTTATCGAAAAAGGCCATGAAAATCTTGCACAACATGGGACCAAGAGAGGAACCAAAGCAAACAGCATATTTTTGTCATACATAAAAGTGCCCTTTGTGAAGTGGCTGTGGAACTTAGGTAAAGCTGCAACACTCCAAGTGAGTGATTGAGAGAAAAAACATTTATTCATTGGCAAAAAGCATGGGGTAGTCAGCTGTGCCAGATGGCCATCAGTTGATGGCTGGCGGCAACCTTTTTGGCTCGCTCGGTAGCCTTCACTTGCATGATCAGGTCCGAGCTGAGCAGCACATCTCATGCTTGCTCTGTACTGGTGCCAGCTGTATTCGAAAGGCTATTTCGCCATGCTCTTCTACACTTTCCTAATCTCCCCCTGCACTGAAAGAGCTGCGAAAGCAAAAACTGTTTACCCTATCTGGAAAAAACAAAATTTTTATAGAAAACAAAAACGAAAAGAGAAGTTATCAAAGCATTCTACATCGCTAAAAGAGGTGACAACTGTGTTAACTGCACCATCTATCTATCAAGAAAAGAGATAGATAGAAATAACTATTTGACCAATTAGGGATTTGGAGCACACAGGTCTCTAGGTCCCCGTGCGAACCCACCACACTGCATGTTCACAAGTTCATGGAGCTCCGTGAGATGGGCGGCACAGTCAGTGACAACCTTCTGCCTGCCTGGGTGCGTCGAGCGCAGTAGGAAAGGAATTCTTAGATGGCTACATCCAGACTCTCCATCGGTCTTAATGCACATATGTTACCTTGTTATTTTCTTCGTTCGTGTCTTGTGCACGATTTCTTTGCATTTGCACCTTGTTTTGTTATGTTGAAGACCCTCTTAAGTCCCCTGCTTTCACGAAATAAATCCAGTTGAAAGTTCTGCAGTTTGTGTGTGTGTTTGCATGCGTGTCTCTTCTCCTAGTCTTCTGCATGCAGTTTTATAATTGATTAATCTATGAACCAACTAGCCCATCATGTCTTACACGTACGTACTGAAGGCCCAAAGCACGGTGTAAGGTATCTTACGCCATGGCCCAAATGAAGTGGGGCGCAAAATCTTGCATGTGGCCTAAGGATGAGAAAGCATGACAGGCAGTGCAGGGTGCATAGAGAAATCAGGAGTAGGTGAAGGCCCGTCCGCGCATCACGTGGTGACACGTCACTACTACTATGCGATCGAGGCGCGCTGTCGCCCGCCGACCGGTTAGGCGAGAAATATCAGGGCCTTTTACCAGCGAATTAAGCTGTACGCATTAGCTCTGGCTGCCGGAAATTTTTCACTCACTGTGACTGATTTCCATGACGCCGCGGTTAATCTGACGAAGTCGTAGTGATTTCCCATTCATCTGCCACCTCCTGCGCGATTTCACGCTAGCCGGCCGAAGGGGACCGATCAACAGCAAGGGAGAGAATGGGGCTCATTTGAGGAGGGCATTTGAGGGAGGGGTGAGGGAATGCTCGAGAGAGAGAAGCGATTCGGCTGAGGTGGCGCACAGCGCTGATCAGCTCGTCTCCTTCTCTTAATTTTCCTTTGCTTGGTTACTTCTACTCGCTTGAAACCTATTAAAATCTGTTGAAATCGCTTAAACCGACTGAGCGTTTGAGCGGCGCTTCACAGCGAAAATTTGAAAATTGGCTTTTTAGGGAAAGGAAATGGCGCAGTATGTCTCGCATATCTGCGGACACCTGAACCGCGCCGTAAGGGAGGGGGAGAAAGAAGAGAGGAAGAAATAGGCGCCGTAGTGGAGTGCTCCGGAATAATTTCGACCACCTGGGTATCTTTAACGTGCACTGACATTGCACAGCACACGATCGAGTGACTTTTGCATTCCGCCTCCATCGAAACGCAGCCGCCGCGGTCGGGTTCGAACCCGGGAACTCCGGTTAATAATTGGTTTTGGGGGAAAGGAAATGGCGCAGTATGTCTCATATGTCGGCGGACACCTGAACCGCGCCGTAAGGGAAGGGATAAAGGAGGGAGCGAAAGAATAAGAAAGGAAGATATATAGAGGTGCCGTAGTGGAGGAATCCGTAATAATTTCGACCACCTGAGGATCTTTAACGTGCACTGAAATTGCGCAAGCACACGGGCGCCTTGGCGTTTTGCCTCCATAAAAACGCAGCCGCCGCGGTCGGGTTCGAACCCGGGAACTCTGGATCAGTAGCCGAGCGCTCTCACCACAGAGCCACCGCGGCGGGTGGAACTCCGGTTCAAGTTGGCAATTTTCGTTGCGACGCGCCGCTGAAACGCTCAGTCACTTTAAACGATTTAAATATATTTTAGTATGTTTTAGGCGAGTAGAAGTAACCAAGAGAAGGAAAGAGAAGCTCAATTGAGACGAGCTGTGTGAGTGTTGTGCGCTACCTAGCTCAGCCGTACCGCTTCTCTCTCTTTGGAGCTTTCCCTCGCCCCTCCGCGCCCATCCATAGCCCGACAGCGGCGGCAGCGTCGCAACGTTTCGATGGAGGCGAAGCGCAAAGGAGCCCGTGTCCTGTGCGATGCTGCAGTGAACTATCACGTTAAAGATCGCCAGGTTAGGTTGCCACTTGAAGGTTGAGAGTTTGGGCAGGTTGGCTGAGTGTGGTCCCCAGGTGGGGGCGACGTCTTGATCCCACGCGACGAGTGCGTGTCTTCTTGTCTGGTCTTGCAAGAAGTTGGATCCCCCAGGTTAGGGTGGCTAGAACTTCTCCAGGTGGTCGAAATAATTCCGGAGTCCTGTACTACGTCATCTCTTTTTTGCTTTCTTCTTTCACTCCCTCCTTTATCCCTCCCTTATGGCGCGGTTTAGGTGTCCGCCGAAATGTGGGACAGATACTGCGCATTTCCTTTCCCCAGAAAACCAATGGCAGGATTCGCTAGCGTTTTCGCTTGCAGCGCGCATGCAGCGAAACGGGCATTAAAGTAATAATAATAATAATAATTGGTTTTTTGGGGAAAGGAAATGGCGCAGTATCTGTCTCATATATCGTTGGACACCTGAACCGCGCCGTAAGGGAAGGGTAAAGGAAGGGATGAAAGAAGAGAGGAAGAGAGAGGTAGTGGAGGGCTCCGGAATAATTTCGACCACCTGGGGATCTTTAACGTGCACTGACATCGCACAGTACACGGGCGCCTTAGCGTTTTTCCTCCATAAAAACGCAGCCGCCGCGGTCGGGTTCGAATCCGGGAACTCCGGATCAGTAGTCGAGCGCCCTAACCACTGAGCCACCGCGGCGGGGCACACATTAAAGGCCGACGTTTTCAATTACATAGTAGTGCGAACGAAAGAAACTATCGAAACGCTAGTTCCATCTAATTAAGCATTTTAAAACAAAAATCCAATGATTATTATTATTAAAAAAAAAAGATAAAAAAAATTCGCAAAAAGAAAGGGGAAATCATAGCCTAGGTGGCGCATGCTGTCGCCCGATAAAAAAGAATAAAACCATTACTATCCAATCCATCCATCTATGCGATCTATCCATCCATCGTTGCCATCGTCACCATCATCATCATTGCAATTAGAATAGAGAGGCATGATAAAAAGGTCGGGTGAGCGGCGTCCGTTTCGAACGCGGGAACGCACTAGGCTTCAATCTGTCGGCGTGCGTCTCTGAACAGATATTCCTCGCCAGCTGCTGCTATGGCGAGGCACTTCACGCTGGCGTGCTTGTCGGTGTTGTCTTGCCTGGCCACGGCCGCCGAGCTGCCCTTCGCGGTGCCTGACGCCGCTCAGGGAGAACGCCGGTACAAAGCCGTGCTGGCCAAGATACCAGAGTACGGCGCCTGCTGGAGCGACGCGGTCGCGAGGCTCGAACGCGGCTGCGACGAGCTCAACGAGGAGCTGCAGGTCAGTCAGTGCGACGCTTTGTGCTCGTTATGTCATGCGAGATGACACCACGTGTGGTACTCCCGACAGGGTCGTCTAGCGCTGGCATTTACCAGCTGTTTCCTGACGAAGATGGGACTAGAGCCCTTGTACTGCCCCGAGTCCGAGCCCCTGTCACGTTGCAAGGCCCTGGCGCAGTTCCTGGATCGGCCGCTCGCCACCTCCTACTCCCAGTTCTTCACACACACGCAGGTACTGTACACTAAGAAATGGTTGTTAATTAGAAAGGACAGACACTAATTGTCGCATTCTCAGCGCATAAATGGAAATTGGTTTTCGTTGTAGGCAGTGGCTAGGCCTGTTAGCTTGGCTGCGCTGCTGCGCGCTCGCGTGAGGCTCGTGGCGGCTGGCAGGTGTCTCGGGCTCGTGCTGGTATTCGCCTGGCTGGAAAACCTGCCCTGTTGGTATATCTCAACATGGCGTCGCGAGTAACGCCATTCCCACAGTAAGCCCAGCTCTCTTGTGGATACCCATCTACGGTGGCACACGTCACAGCAGGTCTACGGCCTGGACTACGCGGCCGGAACATGGCGTCCTTCGTTATTCAACCGGCCGAGGCCTTCTGCTTCACGACTCCTGCCGACTGGCCGAAATGGAGGAAGCGGTTCGAGCGTTTGTACACTGCTTCCGGTCTCTGTGACAAGTCAGGGTCACACCAAGTCAACACGCTCCTTTACTTGATGGGCGACCAGGCCGAGGACTTCTTCGGAACCTTCAAACTCTCCGGAGAGAACGCCCAGAACTTAGAAGTCGTCCTGAAGGGTTCTGGCAGATACCACTCAGTGAAGGCAGCAAGAAGCTTACTGCCTTCATCACGCCATTCGGGAGGTTTTCCTTCAGCAGGCTTCCATTTGGCATCGCGTCCGCTCCTGAGCATTTCCAGAAGCAGATGTAAAAAATTCTGGAAGGTGTCAACAGAGTTGTGTCTTATGAACGACATCCTTATCTGGGGCTCAGACGAAACAGAGCAGAACGAGACACTTCGCACCATTCAGAGACTAACTGGGGCAGGTGTCACGCTAAACGAGAAGTGCCTGTTTCACCTCGACCAGCTCACATTCCTAGGTCACAAGCTTGACTGGCATGGAATCATACCTGATGAAAAAAAGGTTGAAGCCATCTTAAAAATGGCCAGTCCCACTAATAGAAGCAAGTTGCAAAGGCTGCTCGAAATGGCTACATATCTTTCCCGCTTTGTACCCAACCTTGTGGACCTGCTCCAGCTGCTTACTTGTTTGCTGTCAAAAAAAGCAGGAATTCGTTCCTCAACAGCAAGCGTTCGACAAGTGGAAGCAGCTACTTTCATCTCGCCCAGGGATAGGGGTCTACGATCCTGCTAAGAAGACTGGTCAGTGCAGACGCTTCTTCCTTTGGACTGGGGTCAGTGATTTGACAGAAACAGACCAGTGGCAAGTTTTCGGTCATTGTTTATGCCTCCCGGCTTCTATCTGACACGGAGAAATGCTATGCGCAAATAGAGAAAGAGGCTCTTGCCTTGGTTTGGGCTTGCGGATAATTTAGTGACAACCTGGTCGGCAGGCCATTCACAGTCGAAACAGAACACAAGCCATTGGTACCTATCCTTGTCAGGAAGTCTTGATGACCTTGCACCGCGGCTACAAAGACTTAAAATGCGAATGATGAGGTGCCAGTACGAAGTGGCATATGTACCTGGGAAAGAACAGCTCGCAGCCTACACACTTTCCAGAGCGCCTCTGCAGGAGGCTGGTGACATGGAGCTAGAAAGCGATATCGAGGCTTTTGTGCGCTACCTGAGGACAACCCTTCCCATCAAGCAGAACTGCCTTGAGTGGCTGAAAGAATCCCAAAAATCAGATCGCATGTGCTTGTATCTCCGAGAACTCTGCACAATAGAACGGCCTTCCCGACGAGATTTACCCCTTGAAGTGACATCCTTCTATGAGCATCGTCAACAGCTCACCATAGAGGATGATCTGCTACTCTACGCAGCCTGCGTGGTTGTCCCACTCACGTGCAGGAAAGAAATTTTGCACCTCTTGCATGAAGGTCACTTCAGCGTCACGAAGATGACAAGCCACGAACACTCCCTGGGACTTCAGTTTCTCCAGAAGGTTCACAAACAACCTGTGCTGATGCCTCCCACCGGCACACCAGGTGTGGGTGTTGCGCCATTCCTCCCAAGAGTTCGCTTTTTTGTTAGGGGAGATGATGTAGGCAGTAGCCACATGCAGTGGCCAGGCCGGTTAGCTTGGCTGCACTGCTGCACGCTCGCGTGAGGCTCACGGCAGCTGGCAGTTGTCTTGGGCTTAAGCCGGGATTCGCCTGGCTGGAAAGCCTGTCCTGTTGGCATCTCAACAGTTTTGAGGAAAGGAGAGAGAGAGAAAACAACATTAATCATTAAGAACGTGGTGATTCTCCTGGGTTGCTTAGCAGCTCCAGGTGGCTGGCAGTTGGTCTGTCGGTGACCTCTTTCGCTCTTTCCGGTTTCGCATCAAATCTAAAGCTTTATTTATTTAATGCTGATTTACATAATAAATTTTATATTTTCTAATTTTTAAAATTTTTCAATGGTCGAAGGTTGATGCAAACTGTCCTGTTGTGGTGACAACACTTCAGCAGTCAGGAATACAATGAATAGGCTTCTAAAAGAAACTGTTTAAGGGGTTGACTCGCACCCACTACTCAGTGCCGGCGATAGCCACGAGCATGCTCGGCGGTCATTGAACTGTATGCCTTCAGTTCTTGGCAGTGCTAAATTTAAAGTTGGCAAGGAACCTTCGGGATAAGGAACCAAAAGCAACTACAACAACCTGGGAAAATGTGGAAGCATTTCCACGTGGCCACAATCAATGGAGAAAAGCCTGGCCTCATCTCTCACTACAAAACAAAATGATAAAGCCGTGTGCCGGCGGTTTTGAGTGCCAACGAACAAACTGTGCAAAGATTCACAGCAATATAAAATGAAATGGGAAGCTTTATGGTGGGAAGCTTTACGCACGAGGAGTGATTGATTGCATTAAAAAACCCTGTGCATAGTTTGTTTATATTCTGCTAATCATGATCATATGCACGGGTCAGACAGTCGAGTTCTATTGGGACATGACTGGTTTAGGTTACTCATATGCGAAATGCTTTACAGCTGGCTATGAAGCCAAGTAATTCAGCCCCACAGTGCTTTGAATTAAAAGAGCCCTAGAACTGAAGTGTTTCAATTGTCAGAAATCTGATCCACGTGCAAGCAAGGCGTCCCTGACCCCAAGTGGTCCAAATTAACTCTCAGCCCTCCACTGCCACATCCCTCGTAGCCCATGTGCCACATCAGGATGTTAAGACCTGCAGTTTACAGTTTGCAGCCATTGTTCGTTTTCCTTCATCTCTGAAGGAAAATTCCAGCCTTGAAAGAAAAAAGAACATTTTTTTTCTGTAGCATGCAATCTCTCAAACTGTCTTTAGTGCTCAGGTATACTGACGCCCTGCTGACACATGCATTTGCTCTGTTTTACCTCGTACTGAAGGCTTTATGTTGCCCTGCCTCGAGTTTTAGGCTGTTTTGGAATGATTGAGATATTGTTAAATTGCGTGCGTGAATGGTTTACCACTGGGGCTTGTTGGCGATGTTGACTGGGTGAGAAGATCAGCGACAGGTGTGGCAGTTTGGTTTGGTTTGAAAGTGAGACTAGAGAGCAAGGGAGTGCTTGCTGGTGTTTTTTTCTTCAAGTACTTAAAGAAGCGTAGTTTGCACATTGGTGTGATGAGAGTGCCTTTCGGTGCCCACCGAGTCTAACCACATATATCAGCAGCTGGAGTTGGGGCTGGGAGGTATTTGTATGTGCCTGCACTTGAACGATGGGGATCTTTGGGCAGAGACGCATAGCAGCACTGGAGGCTTTTCTTCTTTTTCCCTTACTCAGCAGAGCTCTATGCAAGCAAGGCTTAGTTTGCCATCCTTGACAGCGAGGAAGTTGTCCTAGGCCTTGTGTGATGCTTGCCTCTTGGTGCTTGGTGCTCGATGCTTGCTTTGCTGTCTTGTCTGTGAGCACTGTGGTTAGACAGCTATTTCATTGCAACTGACAGATCAATGTGCAGCCTGTTGTAAATGCAGTTTTTCTGCATTAATACTTGCTTGTGCTGCGTCTTGTTTTTGTTCCTTCTCCTTATGCATAGGGAGAGACTGTACATTATGCTACTAGGTGGAATTTGTTGTGTGTTCCAACTTAGGTGTGTGTCTACAGTTTTGTGCCCTGTGTGCAGCACAGTTTCTGAGCCTAAGCTCGCATAGTCATATCTCAGCGAGGGCAGCTTTGTTTTGACAGGTGAAGTGTAAAAGAATGTTCATTTGGTGTGCGTACTCCGTGTGTGTTTAAGTACACCATGTGGTCGAATAATTTCCGGAGTCTTGTACTGCTGCACCTCTCTTCCTTCTTTCACCCTCTCCTTCATCCCTTCCCTGATCACCCACGAGAAATGAAGAAGTTACTGCACACTTCCTCTCCTATTATTTAAATTCCTCCGTGTCAATCTCCAGCACTGCTTGGTACCCGCTGGCTCCCAATAGGTACAAGCTTTCCGCTGGTCTGGTGCTCGGGGTCTTCGAAAATGGGTCTCTGACCTGCCTTGGCGCTCATTGGCCAAAGCCGCCCTTGTGCCATTAAGAGTGATCATCATCATTTATTTGTACCATGATGTAGGTCATTGTTACAATTTGAGGTGTGCTTCTTTGTATAAAGTTTTATGTATTTTGCTTGCGCTTGGGTCCATGCTTGCTGCCACTGTGAAATCATGCGCAAGATTGCTGCGCTGCCTTTTCCCTGTGTGGTATTCTTATTGCAGGCTGCCACTGCCAACCCTTATGCAATGCCTATGGGCACTTAAGGAAGCAGCATATAACTCTTCACATGACCACGGGGTGTGTGCAGGTTATCTGCGCGTTTCTCCGCAGCCGTCAATGGCAGGCGGAGGCGGCGCGCACCATCTCAGAGCTGGGGACGTCCAGCATGCGGGCTACAGCAGAGCTGCAACGAGCGGCCAAGGTACAGGAGAAGCTGTCCCAGCAGCAGCTTCTCATGCAGGAGCGTGGCGAGCACCTGGAACAGAAGCTCGCCAGTGCCTACTCCATGCTCCAGGAGCACCGTCATCTGCTCGACACGGGCCTGAGCCGCTTATCCAACGTGCAGGTGCGGGGGGGTTTGGGTTTGGTGGGGGCAGTGCCCTTTGGTAGCTCTGCTGATTGTGAAATTTTCCTCTGGCAGTTTTGCATGGGAAACCTCCTTATACCAGCCGCTTCCTGAGGTGCCGTTATTTATTATAGAACGTAATAAGCTGCCTTCCTGGATAGTGATTACTGTCTTGCGAGTGGTAAGGGAAGTGTTTAATGCAGTTGGCAAAACGAGAAAAGAGAATGCAGATTACTAATTACTTTTTCAAATGCAACAAGCATATCTTAGGCACAAGTTTCCACTTTCCTAGTTGTTTACATGTGTTCTGATTCCTGGTGATTTCTCTGGTTGTGTTTGTGTTGGCTGGTGATAATCTTCCCTTCTGATTGAAGGCCGTTCCCTCTAAATGATGTCAGGTGGTGGCGCTATTGGGTAGCTTCTTGTGCAGTCAGATTTTTGTTCTTGCAGGGTATTAAATTCATGTCTGAAGAAAGACTGAAGGCTTCAGTTAGTAATACATTGCATTTTTTGGCTGAAAAAAAAAGGAATGCTCTGCAGTACACGCTGTATTTCCTAAATATCTTCAAGAATGAAGACGGCACTGGTATTGTTTTTAGTGTAGGTGCAGCAGTCTGCCTGTATACTGTTTAATACATAGCAGTCACTGCTATGGGGAGGCTGCAGAAATAGTGCTCCCCCAAAACCGTATTACTCCACCACATAACATTCATACTTCTCAGAGCCTCAGTGAGTGTTTGAACGAAAACACAGTAGCATGAAGCTCTAGCATTGGGGGAGCCATGGTTGAAGCTGTGAGGTGCTCAGTCTTCAATTGCTCTGGCTGCAGTTCTCACTGATTGTTAACTACTCTTCAGGCATAGATAGAGTCTGAAGGACTTGCCCCACCAGCCACGTATTGTGCCGTCTTAGATCATTCTTGCTTCTCAAAGGCTCGATGAGTCTCGGGGCAAACATGTGGCAAGAGGTAAAACGAAGTGCACAATGTTGCCATTCACGGTACTTGAGATCTGTCGCAACAAAATATGCATCTATTCACTTTGGGTCTATGGAAAACTTCTTATTGGGCCGGACTTAGCTTGCGCGGACAGGTGTGCTAGCTTTGGCAATGTGGACTGCTATGTATGAAACGGATTGCAGTGGCATTCACTTAGCCTCTGGTCTGCTGAGGAATTTGAGCTGGATTCTGAGTGGTCACCTTGAAATGCGTAAAGCTGAGGATATTTGTGCGGTCCGCAGCTGCTGCAGAGCTGGCCTCTAGTTGATGGTTGACTTGGTGGTTTCAAGGGCTCAGTTGACCTTGAAAACACTACATGCTTTGTTCTACATGGCTCTGAGCAAATTTTCAGACACAGACCTGTGTGGCTGTGTCGTCGTATAACCATTTTCTGGCATGGCTGTGGGCATATGTGGCCTTGCTGATGTGTGGGACTGTGCCATTTTTCTTATTTTTTTCGTAGAACTAAAATGTTCAAGGCGATGTACAAGCACAGCAGAAGTGCAGTGTGCGGTTATGCAAGGAAGTTATTTCGGCGTAGTAAAGCCAGCCAATTGCCCGAATTGCCAATTGCCTGCGGATACGAGCAGATATGCATGTTCGAACTGCTGGTATCAATTCCAGCTGACCAAGCGAGCAGGCAGTGCTACAGTCAGTTTCTTCCAGAGGCCGTGCATCCCTTAAATTAGATTGTATTTGGCAGTTGACCTTGTCTCTTCTAAAAACTCATTTAAAAACGAAAACCCTCTCTGCTATATCAAGTTGCGTTGATGAAACACCTAAGTCTAAAGACGTCAGCTGGCTTGCAAGTGACATTAAGGATAATGAGCTATAGATAGCCATTAAAATTTGCTAAGAAGACTGCCACGTATCCAACAATATTTCTACTAGTCGATGAATTTTGTACATTTGATCCGAAACGAATAATAATTGAAAATGTAGTTTTGCTAAATAATTGATATTTTCGTTAAAAAATACAGCAAGTATAATTTTATTTTCTTGTGCTCGCTCTCTGCTTAATTGTTTTTTGGGAGGTTTTAAGGGTTCTTAGGTTAGTGTACAGGTTTGCAACCGAAGGAAAATGACCTGTGGAAAGGGATTTTACCACACTGTTGATTATGTGGCCCCAGTGCTGTGTGTATATCTCATTGGTTAATGATGGGCTGTTGTTTCAGATGTTCTTTGCGGACCAGTTTGCGACGCTGCACTCGGTGGCCTACTACTCAATGGCTGCAGTTCTGTCCCTGCTCATGACCACTTCCAAGCGGACAGCGGCTGCCCGTCCCTGGCTGCTCCTGCTGTTCCTGGCGAACCTGGGTGCTGAGCGCCTGCTTGTCAAGTGGGCCTCTGACGATGCTTGGGACAGCGCCGCGCCACTTGCGGAGGACGTAAGTCTGCCGGCTGGGCAACCTAGTCATGCTAGCCTGCCGAAGTCCTAGGCCTTGACAACCCTATACCTTTAGAACAAACTCAAAGAAGGCAAAAGCTAGTTTTTGTGATGCAAAAGAAATGCAGAAAGGAAACGAAAATGAGAAACTGACGTAAGTGCCCTCGGCTGCAAATATTTGGTTTGCAGTGGAAGACTGAGTGATTTTGCATTGCTGCTTTTGTACGAGCGGCCACGGAGGATGAGAAAGCTGGAGATGCCCTCGTCTCGCTTGCAAATGCAGTTGTATTGGCATCCATGGCTGTTCCTGCTGAAAACTCGGTGACATCACGGTAAACGTTCAAGCATATTGACGCCAGCGCTCATGCAGACGAACGCACCTATCTAGAAGAGGAGAAAGAAGTGTGGTAGAAGCGCTTGTCCAGGGCTATGCCAACGTGACTCTCGCTGGTGGGGGAGTAGGACCGCGGAACTGTAGCTGGAGGATTCATTGTGGGAGCCCTTTGTGGTGGATTAGAAGCAGGGAGTAGTCCAAATTCGGGAGGTAGGCTTTGCAATCGGCGACTGCCCTGATGGACTGGCGTGTCTACCTTGGGAATTTGTCCGGGGCTTGAACTGCGGCTTGAAGGGGGCGTATGGTACATTAACGACGTACCCAGCACCTGCACCAGATGTCACGTTGGCATTAAGCGGCCGAGAGTCGCGTTGGCTCGCTTAACGCCAACGCGACAATACAACTGTGCAGCTGAACTGTCTCTTGAAGTCTTGCAGTCATGCTCCTCTGCTCTGAGAGCCTAGCATCGAGTGCCGACGGCTGTTGTACTTCAGCAGCTAGCATTCACGTTCAAGGTTTATTTTTCAGTCAAATGCATGGCTGAGGAGAAAGGAAAAAAGCTGCAATTGTGGCTTGACGAAGCTCCCAACCCCCATGTTGCTTCGGTAGCAGTTGGGTGGAAAGAAAAATAGTTAAACTGCCCCCCCAAAAAAAGAAAATGCAGACATTGCTCGAAAAATACAATGGTTAGCACTCTTGGCTCCTTACAGTAAACACACTCGAGGGTGAACTAATTAAAATGAATTGTAAGAAATCTACATTTGATAATAGATAAGCAACAAAACAGTTCACACAGTACACTGCACAGACGTGCGAAAACAACGCTCTAAAAGAACAGATTTCAGATGTAGTTGATCGTTACGGAGCAAATGGAATCATTTGTAAACTCAAACTTATTCAGTAGAGGGGGTACGACATATCTTGGAGACTGCAGACCATAATTAGTTCTCGGACACGGTACGTACCAGTATTCATGGTGTCCTATTATCCGGGGCACCGGTTTGATGTGTAGGTGTCATATTTATTAAATCATTGGGATGATTGTGAAGCTGTGATTTATGAATATGTAAAATGCGAAATTTGTGTAGAATACTTATTGGTATAATCCTGTGCCTGCAAAATAGTGTTTGCATAAGAGGTAAGTACCGTATTTACACGATTGTAAGTCGACTCGAAGGTAAGTTGACCCCCCCCCAAATGACACTTCCGAAAAAAGAAAAAAAACTTCGAGGTTGTTTAAGCTTGGCCTTGCCCGTCAGCACATTCGAAACGAAAATATGTTAGTCACTGGACTACTCGTTCACACTTGCGCCATCATCCTAATTAGCGCTGCCGTCGTGATCGCTGCTGCGGTCACACAGCTCGTCGTTCCGACGTCGTCGTCCGGTGAAATCCCGTACTTCGTAAACAACCACGTCACGACATCGTGTGGAACAGCTGAAAATTTTCCTCGCTGCAGCTGCCGCACCTGTATCACCCGTTGCAAACGTCAAACTTGTGGCCCGTGCGCAGTTGCTCGTTTCTTCGGCGTAAAGAATGACAGCCATCTTGAATGTAGCCGTGAACGAGTGCTGGTCGCTTACCGGACACAGAGCACAAATGATGACTGACGAAGCACTGCATTAAAACTTGTGAAACGCGGCCGGCAGTAGTCAAATGTGGCAGAGCCAAAGAGAAACTGTGCGTGAATGGCGCGTGCTCTTCCGCTGGCTACCGACACACTCCGGCGCCGCTGCCATTACATGAGGGGGGTGCCGCCTTGATTGTAACAGCGGCCCTTCCATCAACTATCAACGCTCTCTTGAGCACCGAGCGCGCATTTGAAAGTAAAAAGAAAGCGTGTTGGACGCTTGAGCTTCCTGTAGAACGCATTTGTGTTATCGGGTTACCGCCGCTTATCAGCAGCCGCAGTCTGCAGCCACGTGTGGGAAGTGTGGGGCGCCAGTTTGCTGCTTATCGATAGCCACCATCGGCCGCCGCCTGCAGGGGTAGGGGATGCCAGTTCTGTGTGCCGACATAGCAGCTGCTCAAGGCCAGCACCAAGAGTGATGCGACGGAGCCGCGCAGCAAAAATGCAACCACGCTGTAGCATGCTCGATATCTTGTTTGTCTCGCCTTTACTTATAGTGCCATGTTTTCGTTTCGATTGTAAGTCGACCCTCCCCCCCTCCCACTTCGGATTTTCAAATTTTGAAAAATAGGTTGACTTACAGTCATGTAAATATGGTAATCTACATTAGCTATAGCTCTGAGGGCCTGTTTTTGTAAAGTCAACAGTTTCTGGATATTAGTGTATGTAGTGTTACCTCATACCAAAATGGCAATATCTGGCATGCGATTCGAATAGAGCATGACACAGAATAAGCTTTACTTTGGCAGGAAGCACCTATTGGCATCTCCTGATAATTCCTACAGCTCAAACTTGTGTTCATGAGATGAGCACAAGTGGTACATTTATTGTCGAGGAGTGTCAGTGGGTCTACTTGGCAAAGTGTGTGGTGCCAGCAAAGTACTATCGTATCAGGTGCTTCAGCGAAGGGTTTTGAAGATTCCTAAGAATAGGAGATCGAAAAAAAAGAAGTCTTTTCAGGAACATGCTTCCAGTTACAGCAGACATAATTTACCATAAAATTGATTCAGGTATGTGGCAAATTAACATTTGAATTTCTGCAGTTGAGTGGTGTATGCCAGTGAGGAGTTCGGAGCCATGGACAGAACATTGCCATATCAGTTTTTGAAACGAAGAAAAGGTCATTCTCAAAAGCTCTGCAGCACGAGTGAATTCAGTGCTTCTTGCGCACAAAACAAACTGCCTGAAAAAACTGTGCAGGCCGGCATTGCATGCAGTCAGCTTGCTGCTTACATGTAGCAAGAATGGTTGTGTCATGGGACGCACACTGACGCTGTTGGGGGTGGTGGCTGGTGGTTCGATGCCAGTACCTCTGCTACACGCTGCCTTGACCACGGCCAGGCTGGAGACGAACGACAAGCGCGCACACCGCTGCCTCCAGTCCAGAGCACGTTACTTTGAAACTGGTGTTCACGCCTGCATTGTTGTGAAGCATGTCTTCTCCTTTGCAGGCGCGTGCTTCGGCGGTCCACAAGCCGAGTTGATTGGTTTTAATTATGCATGTGCAAATAGTGGTTCTTTGGTTCGAAGCAAATGCAAATTGGGTTGTAATTTTCTTCAAATAATTTCGAAGCGAATATTTTAAATATACTTCTAGCACCAAAAAAACGTTGAATCATGTTTTTTTTTTCGAACACATAAGGCCATTCATGAAAAGAGTGCACTGAACTTTATCACCTTTATTGAAGCTGTGGCGGTGTCTTGCAGAAGTGACCTTTGGAAATTGGGGAGTTTGCCAACATGCGGAGCCGAAGTTTTGTGGAGTGCGAGACCTGTCTAAGAGACCCCAGCGCTGGTCTTAATTGCGAGGGAGTTGTGCAGCTATTGCTTTAAAGTGACGACTGCATGAACGCCTGCTAGGCGCGCACTCTGTGCACCCAGTGCCACCTCGAGTCAGGCCCTCTCGAGTCGCCCGTTCGCACCGTCGTGCTTGATTCTTGAATTTCACACAGAGAAGAGCAGCTGCAGTCAGTTCAGACTCGTTCTGAGGAAATCAAAAGAACCGTGCAATTTCTGATTAAAGAAATTCAGCATGGCAATCTGCGGCTGCTATGGCGATGCACTTCCGCGGGAAGCCATTCCACATGTGCAGTTCGCCTTGAGGAGAGCACAAGGCATCAGGTGCCGGCCAGCTGGTTGCACGCCTACTCCGTCAGGACCAATCAGCACGTGCGCACTACCGGCACGTGGAAATTGATCGCGCTATGCTAAATCCCTCTTTTGTACACTGCCTTGCAGGTTATGGCGCGTGTGCAATGCGGGTAGTGCAACAGCAGGTGCCTGACAGGTACAGACCTGGGCGCCATGCTTTCACCAGCCTGCCTCTGTTGCCGCGAGCATGTGCAGACTGGCTCCAGCATACACGAGGGAGTGCAGGCACATGGCGCGGACTCGGGGCTTTAGTTGAGTCAATGCCGCGTTGTCCGCAAATTTCATTTCATGTCATTTCATTTATTTTTCTCTTAAAGGCCTGAAGGCATTACACAAGGAGGGGTAATGACATTGTTACCCTTCCTGGCCATCACAAGTCAGGGGTAGATCGACAAAGGCAGTCGATTTCCGCAGTGAATGGAAAGAGGTTTGGAGGCGCCCTCCTCCTCCATCTGGTGGCTATACAATATCCTCTCAGCTGGATAACAAAGCAGAGTGCCCTCAAGATGGGGGCATGCACTGGGCGAGGGATTGCCGTTCTGACTGACTTGAAGGGGTACATATCCACAGTGCCATGTCGGCTCCTTAAGGTACGCTTGGAATAGCGATGCTCACTGTAGCATTCATGTAAATGTGGCTTATGGAGTCTTCATCACTGGAAGTTGTATCGCTCGGGTCCGTGACAGCAAAGCATGGCCGGAGGCAGCAGTTCACGGCTGACGAAGTACGAGGCCCTCGTAGTGCAGCGAAACGTGCGAAGCCCCCAATAACTCGGCTGCACACTCGGTGAAAAGTATAAAGGCTCCCTCATTCTCATTCACACATCATAAGAGTTGCTTAGGTGCCACATATTTTTTTTTGTGCTAAGAGTATGAGGGTTGGGGCGCTTCACATATCGAACACTGCCAATACTGATAGGCATCGCTCTTAAGCACTACCTCACGCCTTCGTGGGGCCGTCACTTCATCGGTTTGCAGTGAAATCGGAATCTAATGTCCTCGCACAGGGCCTCAGCTCTTCAAATTAACCAGGCTGGTGCACGCTGCTGCTGGAAATTATCCGGTCAAGTTTACATTGGAGTTTACTGAACTGCAGGAATTCTTCAAGGTATCAAGGTTTTACTGTACAATAACCACGGTGTAATGCATTTACCTTTACGCTGCGCTAATTGTGTTGTCGGTTTACTTTGCGAAAAGTTGTTGGTATTGTTGAACCAGGATATATCCAACTCTAAGGGGATCTTGAAATGCATAGTTCGATATGTCCGTAATTCAACATATAAAAAAACTTGCAATACAGATGCTGATCTGTAACCTGGAAGCAAAAGTGTATTGCACCGCACTCTGCTTGTTTTTTTTTGGAAAGGAAATGACACAGAATCTGTCTGGCATCTCGGAGGACAGCTGGCAGGGTAAGGGAAGGGATAAAGGAGGGAGTGAAAGAAGAAAGGAAGAAAGAGGTGCCGTAGTGGAGGACTCCGGAATAATTTCGACCACCTGGGGATCTTTAACGTGCACAGCACACGGGGGCCTATGTGTTTCGCTTCCACCTAAACGCTGCCGCCGCAGTCGGGTTCGAACCCGGGTACTCCGGATCAGTAGCCGAGCGCCCTAACCACTGAGCCACTGCACTCTAGTGATGCACTTCTTGCCGTGACACGCCACTCACCACCATGGCGGCAGCACACCGTTCGCTAGGCATTGGTGTAGCAACCTGCTTCGCATCGAAGCTGCAGCGGTACGAAGCAGTGATGCGCACTGACATTGCACACCACACTGGCTTTTTTTTAAATTTTGCCTCGATCAAAATGCGTGTGTCGTGCAATGTCAGTGGGTTTTTAAGAAGCCCAGGTGGTCTAAATTAAATCGGCAGCCCTCTACTATGTCATTCCTCGTAGCCTATGTGTCGCTGTGGGATTTCTAACACTCCCACATAACACAGCTGTGTGTCGCTCCTGTTTCAGAGCCCGCTGGGTGTGCGCATTGCACTGTGCCGCCGGGCCGTCTGCCTGGTGGCCCTGGCTGTCTTCCTTTACAAGCTGTACACCTTCCGTGACCTGGCCGCTATGAACAACGAGCTGCTGGTCAGCCTGCAGACCGAACTGCGCACTTTGCACAACTTGCACTCGGGGCTGTCGTCACATGGCAGCCCCTCGTGGCCAGCACCAAGCCGTGAGTGAACGTTCAGTCTTGCCTTGTGACAAGCGGAGCACGTAGCGTTGTCTGCCGCTCCTTCGACAGTTTCCAATTTGCGCTGCATCATATACAGAGAACGCCATTCGAATCTCATTCTTAGTAAAACTTGATACAGTAATTCCTCGTTATAATGAAGTCAGCGGGATGGCGAAAAAATTCGTTATAAGTGGTAATTCGATATAAACGGTCACCCGAGAAAATCTAAAGTAGTCGAGCTTTAATTGCGCCACAACGGCGAGGAAGTCAAAAATACAATGTGTTCAGTGAAGTAAAACTTTATTGAGGTGCAAAAAAGGCAGTGAGGTTTGGCTGTTTCAAGTTCTTACCGGGTGCGTGCAACCCCTGCTCTAATCTGACCAAGCATTGCACGAGGCTACGGTCGCCACGCCCATGCATTCAACCTTCGGGGTATTTCGAATCGCGAAGGCAGTGGCCGCTTTTATGGAGGTATTTTGGGGTATTTCGAATGCAGTGGCCGCTTTCATGGGGGGGGGTCACGGAAATGCCGTGGCTCGAGTCTGAGGTTGTGTTTTTGTGTTTGTTGTGCTCAAAAAACGATTAGCCGCTCATTGTAGGTATGCAGCGTGATCGTGAAAACTGAACGGTTTTGCGATAGGGGCTTCGCATGATTACTGGGCAGTTGTCGACGACACTGTGCTAATTCTACGGTTCGAGTGTCAGTGTTCGCGCAGCGTCACGTCCGTGCCGTTCACACATGTCTAGGAACAAAATTCAATGACCCTACCATGCATTTAGACCGTTTGTCTAGTTGCACGGCGCGAATCAAGCATGACCAGCTGGAGAAAATCGCCGGGGAAACACCATGGTTGCGTTTACCCGCTATGTTGACAGCCTGACTCGCCACTGGCGACGCTCGGATTTTTCGTGTTTTCGGCAAGTTATCGATCTATTTGCTCTGTCAAAAGTGCAACGAAGCGAGGGGTGATGTTTTAATGCGATGCAGGCCGATTATGACGAGCAGCAAGCGGATTTCTAGACCGGCTTTGCCTAAGTCGTCTCCCCGATTTGTTAACGTAGCTCCTCGCTTCGAACACGGCAAAGGGCGGGCGACCAGCAGTCGCTTGCGACTAGGCAGCAGCTCGACAACACCGTTGTTCACACTTGCAAGTGTGACCTGCGGGTCGCCTTTTCGTTTGAAGCGAAAACTCTCGGGAATGACGTTTTCGCGAGCTTTCGAGAGTTTCGTCTGCTTTGGCTGATGTGAAACGGTGTGGCCGATGTGGCTTAGCGACGACTACAACAGCCAGGGAGCAGCTAAGTTCGTTGCCGAAAGCTCACCTCGCTCGCTACTCGCAAGCGTTAATGGGCTCATAATTGGAGGGACACTTTTTTTATGCTTTTTGGCACGTTTCAGCGCCAGAAATGTTCTTTAGAGCGGTAAATTTTGCTCACCGAGCGCACCCCATGGAATGCTACGTCGCAAGTCTGCCCGCGGTCTTTTGGCCACTTTTCGGCATCCAAGAGACCGCTGTTTTCTGGCATCGCAAAGCGTCACGAAAATTTCATTTTCGTTTGGATTCTATCACGGGGGACACCAGCGATGCGATTGCGACCGGCTCGGGCGCGCTTCCGTTCGCATCCGCTGTAAACAGCTGGGGGCTTACTCGTTACTAGGCAGGTCATCGGTCATAGGTTTGATACTTTTATGGCCTGTTCTGTGCTTGCCTGAGACTAATTCGTCGGCTGTATTAATTTGACACTGCATGCGCAAAAGGGTTGCCGCGGCGGTGGCGATGCCTTCGCTTGCCACTTCACTCTAAGTGGGTCAAGCTCTTCGTGCGCTTCGAGTAATGTGACCTAAAATGCATGCGTTTGGGTCGGGACTGGAAGAAATTTCGAATAAAACGATATTTCGAGTAAAGCGATTTTGTTATAACGAGGGATTACTGTAGTTTCTTTCTGTGGCTCTGTTGTTGTTGTGTTAGCTAGGTAGGAAGGCTAAAATGGCCCAAGCAGGAGGGGCATACAAATATTAATACAGCATAATTAACAGTGCACGGAGTACCAACACAGTCCTCCAGCTGCGAGAACAAAACAAGCAAAAGTAACATTCTCTCTGGTATTAAAGGAATGCCCAAAACAATGCAAACAAAGAAAGTGAAGAATATATGTAGCACTGAACCGAGAACACAGTTTGGGCGAAGTAAAGGGACAGTAATGCAAAGATCAACTTTGGTAATAGTTATTTCAGAATAAAACAGTGTCACTAATTGAAATGCAAAGTAAATTGTTCCAATCTGTAATAGGGCGCGGGAAAGAAGAACGTTAGTTCTGGCATTATAGTGAGTTAGAAAGTAAACCTGACTATGTTGTGTTGTTTGTGCTGCCAGTGGCATTACATAAAGCTCAGGAGCGAGGGCAAGTAGGTTATTTTTAAGAAAAAAAAAATCTTAGCAGATGGATTTTTCTTCATTTCTAGTGTCTAGATACCATGCTGTTTTATTAGTGCTGTTGGGGAATCAGTCATGCGGTGCTTTGAGAAAATAAATCTGACAGTTTTGCGCTGAATTATTTCTAGTGCATCATTGTTATTCTTATTGTAAGGTTTGGTTTGGTTTATGGGGGTTTAGCGTCCCAAAGCGACTCAGGCTATGAGGGACGCCTTAGTGAAGGGCTCCGGAAATTTCGACCACCTGGGGTTCTTTAACGTCCACTGACATTGCACATCGCAAGGGTCCCATACTATGCATGCATATTCCAGTTTTGGTCTAATTAGTGAAGTCTAGGCTAAAAGTTAATTTCAGCTGGAGCTTGTTTTAGTTTATGGCATAAAAGGCAAAGTTTATGAAAGGCGGAGTCACATCTATTAGTAATGTAAGTGTTCTAGTTTTTGGTTTCTTTGTTAGCGTGATGCCCAGATATTTGAATTCCCTCTCCTCAGTTTATGGTTCAGACCCCAGGGTGTAAGGAAAAGAGGGATTATTAAATTTCTTGGTTATACACTATTTTGTTCCATATTCCATCGACTGCACCAAGAAAGAAGGTTTTGAAGATTATTGTTCAGGGTTATTTGATCATCATGGCAGGAGGAGGAGGAGGAGAGAGACTTTAATGAAACAGGAGAGGGATCATCACGGCAGGTCACTTCAATGAACATCATACAATCATCAGCAAACAATTTAATTTGAATAGAATCAGTAATTACGCTTACAGTGTCATTAATACATCAGTAGAACCCCGCTCTTACGTTTTTTACAGGACCACAGAAAAAAAAAAACTTGACCAGCTGGGAAACGTAGTAGCTGGGGAAGCGTGCACGGAGAAATTGTACATAATTGTCTGCCGCCTTGTTTTTCTTATTTATAACTTCTATTAAGGGCAGCAGGCTTCTCTGGAATTGGCAAGGCTTTGTGGCTGTTGTGATCGTTTGCGTGCACAGAATGTCCCGAGCAGCTGTTGGTGGTGAAAAGAGAGTCTGGGCACTCCTGCACTCCTCTGCTCTGTTTTCGTGGCAGCTACACAACATGCGTCTACTAGAGCCTAGAATTTGCGTGCAGGTGACACAAAGTAAACGTGGATGACAAGAGACATACCTCGAAGTCAACCCATGCATCTGTATCTGTGCAGCGGTGACCATGCTGTGTTTGCTGCGGCACAGTTTCGTTCTCACGCCTTTGGTCGTTCGTGCTTGTGCCGCACTGGTGAGGGACTGCACCAGCAGCCACAACACAATGGCGCCTCTATGTGTGCTCGGCGCTGTCGGTGTGGGTGCAACATGTTGGAAGCTGCCGAACACTTTGGCGGACAAGTCGTGCTTTGGCCGTCTCTCTTCGCTGTTCTGTGCGCGCTAAATGTAGGCTGTCATAATGCTATTGTGAGGTGACGTTGGCAACCTAGCATGTGGGAACGCTGCTGCAATTGCGACATAACAGCAGAGTCTGTATTGTATGGGTTTCAATGGGAATATGGACGGGACTAGCTCACTAGAACGTAGCAGCCGGGAAAACGCTGCGCCTGGGAATGTAACAGCGGGGCTCTGCGTATTAAAAACAATAGAGGCCCTAAAACACTACCCTGAGGGACATCTGAGGTAACTGGGATTTAATATGAATGGTGAATGTCGATACTAACAAACTGTTTTCGTTTAGTGAGGTGTGCAGAAACCCAATTAACAATGAAACATGGGAGCTTAATAGAAATTTTTCAGTCGATTAAGTCTACCTGACTGGGTTTATCTGTGATATTTGCAAAGGAATGGATTGCCGATGCTAATTGGGTGAAAGTGGAAAAACCTTTTCAAAAACCATGCTGCGCAGGTGAGAGGGCACTTAGGTAGTGAAGTTAGCTATGATAGGCTCTAGCATCTTGCAGCAGGATGAAGTTAGTGATATTGGGCGATAGTTACTTATCAGTGTATGATACGTGCAGTTCGACCGTCAGAAAAAAGAGTTGTTGTAGGTTATGATGCACGAAAAATGATTACAAGAAATTGGGACAACATTTCAGTGTATCGACGCAGAAAAACATTTCGTATGTTCGTGTCCTTAGGACCAGGAGTAGATTTGGTTTTTGGATTAAGAAGCTTAGAAACTACACCCGCTACAGATACAAGCTCCAAATTTGTACTAGAAAATGGCAAAATAGAAGGCGAAAGTCATTAGCGCTTGAAAAGACTCCGTGGAAGTACGCTTTGAAATGCTCCGCAATACTTTACTTTTCAATAATATGAATTCCAGCATCCCCTATTTGTTTTTCTTAAGAACATCCAAAACTTTTGTGGTGTGGTACGAAGAAATTTGGGCAAAGTGTGCTCAAAGCATGCACAGTAGACCTGCTCAATGCACTTAGTGCATTGACGAGCTCAGAATTTTCTTTAGTGCCCCTTTAAGTGTCCCCTCTAATTTTTTGAGGTAACAAGTGCAGTTTTTATATTATGAAGAGGAATAAATGATCTTGTGTGGAGCATTTGGTGTGCAGGAAAAACAAAATAAACATTATGGCTACAGAGTGCATACCAGGGAAAGGGAGATGTGGTTGTGGGCAAGATATGCAAGAACGGTGCGGCTGCAGGTGGCACACGGCTGGGGAAGTTGCAGAGGGAACGACCATGATGTGTGTACAGATGCTGCTGGAGAGAGTGTGACCTCTCTTTGCCCCCTCTTGTGCAGCCACCACTTGGAGGTCCCAGCAAGAGAGCCCCGGCTACTGGTACACGATGCGCGGACGCGCTTCCTTGTTTGGCCTTTACGCAGGTGTGTGTTGTTTGTTTTCTTTTGAAGGCGGGGTGCATGAACTGCCCGGTTGAAAACAATGTTCATTCCAACTAGTCTGGCTCTCGGTTCTTTTGCATGCATCTGTTCATTGTAAAAGCATCTGTAGGGGCACATCAGGCTAAAGGAAAAAAAATTTACAGTGTTTACGCTTGCTGCATAAATTCAGCAAAAGAGCTACTGTAAGCGCCAGTTTGAGAGCGAGAGCTCTATTTCGATGTGGGTGAGACAATCACCCTCAATGTGTCACAAGGTCAAACCGAACTTAACTGCTTGGTGGTATGGCCCAAGCTATGGTAGTGTGGCCATGTGATCGTATGAATATGAATGACCATTGGATACCTGACCTTGACCTTGAGATTTGATTTGAGACAGTGGAGACTATGCTCAACAGAGCTCTCGCTTGTATAACTAGGTTCAAGCCACTTTGAACCCCAGCCATTTTTTTTTCAAATCTCTGCCTCTTTCCCCCATTCCTTCGCAATATGCTCCATGTGTCCCACTGTAAGGCTGCTGCCGCACATTTCTTTATACCGTACGTACTTGTGCAAGGGACGCAGTTCTGGCAGGGTGCGGCACTTGCATGGCACCAGCACTTTTCCGCAAATATTTAATGCGATATCATTAAGGGCCCCATTCATCAGGAAATCCCATGTCAGCATTGCCGGCGCTACAAGTGAAAAATTGCCAGCATGGCTCTGGCAGGTGGTCTCCAGAGAGCAACCTAGGAGGCAAGTGGGCTGCCTTGGCCATGTGACCTTGCAGAACCTTTCCACTGGATAGTCAGTTGAACTCCCACTGTGGCAGGTGGCAGTTAAGTTAATTTATTGGTCGCTCAGGAAGAGCAACCTGGGCCTCTCGGGGCCCATTGCTGGGAGCTCATGCCATCGCAGGGCATTGGCGCATCGCTTAACCGCTGCATCACAGGAGGGGGGTATGAGGACTCCCAGGGATCTATGAATGTAGAGAGTAACCTTCTGCATATATGGGAATTCCCCATCTCCAATATGGGAATCCTCATGTGGTCGAAATTATTCCGGAGCCCTCCACTACGGCAACTTTCTCTGCCTTTCTTCTTTCACTCCCGCCTCTGTTCCTTCTCTCACTGCTCTGTTGAGGTGCCCCCAGAGAATTGGGACTGTCATCACATCTTTCATTTGCTGGTAACCAGTCGTTGTCCCACAGAGCTCCAGGAACAGCAGAGGGAAGTTATCAGTAGTTTGCAGCAAGGAAGAAATGGGCTTGGGCAGGGCATATAATGCAAAGGCAAGATAACCACTGGTCCTTAAGGGAAGCTAAAGCGGTTTTCTGAGAATTTGAGCGTATTCAAGAATTTGAACCTGCGGAGCTTCTAGGGAAAGCATGCAAAATTGTTTTGCTCTAGCATTTAAAATGGTGGATTAATCATCTATTAAAACCACGGCATCTTCACTGCGTGGGGATATGCGAGGAAATTCGTAGTGACGTCATTATTGCCGAAACTTCAGATGTCCGCTGCCTTCGCCTGCATGCTGCTGTGCATCGTATGATGCCGCCAAACAATGCTTTGTGAGCTTCACCTTCGATTGCATTGGCTTTTTTCGTGAAACAACTGTTTCTTCACTGGAAAAGTAGCGCTGTCATACGTGATGTCATTACAGGGGCCTCTGCCTGTAGCTGTGCACTGCAGAGAAGCCTAAACGCCAACGCCGCTTTATTCGGCGACTATACCGCCATTTCAGTTGCTAGGGCAAAAATATATCGAAGGCTTTAACTGCATGCCTCATGCATTCCACCCTTTTAAACTCATCGAATTCTAAAGCTTCTTCAGTTGCTGAGGTAATGGAGTCGATTCCAAGAGAAGGCAAGCACAGCAAGGGGCAGCAGAAAGTTAGATATCAGAGAGGCTTTTGCCCTGCAGTGGGTGTAGTCAGGCTTATGATGACTTTTGGCAAAAAAGTCTCATTCCTACCTCACGTTAATGCTCTCGGAAAGAAAGCCTCCCGATCCTTGAACATACTTAAACAATGGGATTCCGATAGGACATGTCTTTTACAAATTTATCGCTCTGTAGTATGCTCTACCTTAGATTATGGATGCATAGTTTTTTCATTGGTGCGTACAGGACGTCGCCCATAAACAGTCCTTATGTAGAAATCAGTGAATCACCACTTAGAAGAACACGCTCACATGCACATACATTCTAAAAGTCCATTCGTTGCTGAAACATCTGTGTTGGCTCATTGTTACAGAGTGTCTATTCAGATCACTGTTTACCAATAAACCCCAAGCAATTAGACCGCTCCTTCTCCGATTTGAAGAGAAATGCCAGGAATTATACGTAATGGGCATACGGGCTAATATTGCCCGGAAACGTGATCCACTGCCACCTTGGTACTAGCTGCCCTCTGTATGTGACTTCACATTAACACAATTTCACAAAAAACACACGCATGAACAGAACACATAATACAAGAATGCTTAGCACTGAAGGAAAAGTACAAGGAATACACTGCATTTTATAGGTTTCAGAAATGGGCCACTGTGTTAGATGTGTAGTAATATAAAACAAATGGGAGAAGACATTAAGGCTGCCACAGTGCGCATTCATTTTCATGGCCGATTGTTGTGCAGTCCCTGCGGCTGTAGAAAACAACAATGAGAACGTTGTGAGCAGCATAATTTAGATTCTCTGAGCATGCTCACCTCGCCTCATCATAAAAATGCAGTTACACCACTTTTTGGTTACATCATGCACAACGTAAGAGCCACAACACGGACAAGCCAAAATTTTGCTGGGTTCCAAGTCACATCGGAATCGCTGGGAATGAGAAAGCAGGTGTTCCGCAAAAGCTCAAAACAAGACATCAAGAAATTGAGCATTCCCTATAGAGATGGTCTGAAGTTGACACAATGTAAGCTGAGCGATAATGGCAGCCTGAATAGAATATTGAAGCAAGTAATTAGGTACACCTAGTAAAACCCATCATAGGAGAATGGAAGCCACGCTCACGTTTCATTTTATGTCTCCTCCATATTGGACAGGCACCTTGCACAGTTTTATGCTTGCAAAACAAGAAAGGACTACGTGTGAGCTATGCGGGAAATAGATCACCGTAACCCACATTTTATGTTATGTACACAGCTCGAGAACCTGAGGAAAAAACATTTCCCAAATTTTTTTAACACATCCCATTTCATCCTAGATTATTCTTGGGAGAAAATTCATTCGTCATAATTTTCTTCCTTGTATCAATCTTAAAAGACTCAAAGCATCTATACCAGTTGTAGCAATTTAAATTTAACTCCCTCCCACCATTTAACAAACACATTAAACCTCCCGTTTTGGGCACGATGGCCTGTGTGCCATAAAAGCCAACGCAACACAATGCATAACATGGGGGCAAGAGTGACATATGTTTATGGAGCGTATGCAATCCCCTAGGCCTGGCCGCCATTTGGAGACTTCCTCACACCCTCATTGGCTTTTGTCCCCACGCGTCTGCCTAGGACCTCTTCAGCAAACTTTCTTCACCTGTGGCAGCTCTTAAGTTCATGCCCTTGGCACACTCAATGTCTGAACTACCTATTCTAAGCCATTCTGCTCACAGCTCACTGATCTCCCTTACCCTGGCCGGTTCCCCAGCCCCCAAAGCTTCTCAGTGTCACGTTCTTGGCATGCTTTCGCATGCCTCCAAGAACGTGCAGGCTCTCCGTACGACTGTTTCTACCTCACTCAGCTACTTCGCCAAGTCCTGAGGTGGTCTTCCTGCCTGATGGAAGCACTCGCATGTCAACCGGCTCGTGCACTGGCTCTTAGCAAATTTCATTACTTCGTACCTTATGTCTCCTTCACCAAGACCCAGATGAACACTCTTGACCCTGCTCTCCATGGCCTCTATACGGTTGCTCTCCGCCTCCCCATAACCACCTCCACCGATAAACTTTATGCCATGGTCTCTTCCATCCTATTCACACCGTGCTTTCTCTTTACTGCGATCGACAAGTGACTCTTTTCTCTAGTGCAGCTCATGGGCTCTTAGCGCTCGTCCTGTCTACTTCTTTGTCTGTGTCTCTGTTATATGCGCTAGTCTTTTAATTCATGATGGGCTCTCAGCCAGGCTACTAATCCCCCCCCGCCCAGATGGCCTCTCTTCCTATTCCCTCCGGAGTCATCTAACCTTTGTGTACTTCCTCTTCCCTCCAATATGTCACGGTCCTCGTGCTGGCCGCCGACATGCTACTGCCTCTCATCATAGTCTCCCCTTCAGTACTTGTGCAGTGGCATGCACGGATGCTTCTCACGTGGCTCTTCGTGGCTCCGGTAGCCAAGTCCTCTTTTATCCTCTTCTTTCTACCCCTGTCACTCAGGCTAGCAGCCCGTTCCTACACCCCCTGAAATTTTCTCGCTCGAGGTCCTCTCGATCATTCACGCCACACAACATTATCATTCCCTCCCACCTGTACCGAACAATACCATCTACACTGATTACCAGGCAGCCATTCATGCCAAAAACACTCCCACCACATCTGTCCATGGAACTCGAGGCTGCACTTGCATCACTGCAGCCTTGCCCTGTCTTCTTCCGATGGATCCCTGGACACTTGGAGAGTGACGGCTATGAGCTGGCTAACCGGCTCACAAGTGAAACTCTTATCCGGGCACCGTTGATCCCCTGGCCAAGGTCCTCAGAAGGCGGGTCAAGACTGTCCCTTCACGCTACCATCAGAGAGTATTACAAAGCTCTCCACCTTGATTGTAAACTCCAACCCTCATCCTAGTTTTTCTGTGCGGGAGGCTCACATCCTTCGACATATACAACTTAATACACTTGTCACACCTGCATGGTGTTATCTTAAAGGTGCACTAAAGAGGAATCTGAACTCCTCTGTTTACCGCGCGAACTCTATCTACACGTCCCGGGCATTCTTAGAAACTTTGAATTGTTATCCTGTGCGGCTGATTGCCCTAATTGAATCGGATTAAATGTCCCGGCTCCCGCCTTTTTTTGAACTGAACGTGGTAGGTAGGCGGAGTCAACCAACGCGTCCGCCATTCCCGCGGCGGCTTGCCACTCTGCCATCGGCGGAGTGATACGTAAATCAAAGAGTGCACGTGTACTTTTATTTCCGTGGGCCTAATTTGCGGCTATATTGTCTGTGACTGAAATTTTTTATTCACAGGAACCTAAAAAACAAAATTAAAGCGAAAGCAAAGCCGCCACTGGACTGGCTGAAAGGCACTCCACGCGATTGTTGACTTCGCCTACCGTAAAAACCGGACTATAGGTCGGACCGGAATATAGGTCGACCCCCTAATTAACCAATTCTAAAAATGAAAAAGATCTTTTTCAATGGGAAAAGTACCGAAAGACATCCTTACTTTGAAACAAATGCGACTCGAGAGGTTGCACAATGGTGACAGTATTTAATTTCATTTAAATGCTGCTTGTATGTACACCCGGCAAATTTTTTAACAATATCGCGCACCAATCGGCCCGCGTGTTCGTTTCTGGCACAGGCAAGTACGGCGCTGTAGAGCAAAGCCCTCCTCTTCATGAATCGCCGCAAGCAGGATGGCGAGCCTTTGAATTGCGCCCTCGTGAGTCTAGAGGCACGCGCGATCTCTGCCGCTTTCACGCGGATGCATTCGGCAGTCACAGGCAGCGATCTTGCTCGCAGCGCAACGTTTCCTTCCTATTCTCGATACACTACGGTCTGCCCAAGAAATGATGTTTTCTTCTGGTTGCTGCAAGTTGTAATACGCAGCTTCTGCCTCCGCCAGTATTGAATGCTCTTTTCGGATACTCCAAATTCGCGCTGTGCCGCCAGGTTCCCGTGAGCTTCCTCGTACTTAATCGTGTTCTTCTTGAAGGCGACGGTAAATTGCCGTTAGCTTCCGCTTTGCATCTACTGAAACGCAAAATGGCGGCACTGCTGCTGATGGCGATGGCATGGCGATGGTGATGGAGCCTGCTGACTTCAGCCACCCATTGTTGCAAGACTTCCGTATTTTTTCCGCCAATGACCGGTATATAAGACGGGGGTCGACTTTTCACCATGGTTTTTTGAAAAAAAATTCGACCTATATTCCGGTTTTTACGGTACCTACCCCGTTGAGTTAAAAAAAAAGGCAGGAGCCGGGACGTTTAATCCGATTTAATTAGGGCAATCCGCTGCACAGGAACATAATTCGAAGTTTCTAAGAATGCCCGGAACGTGTAGATAGATTTCCCGTGGTAAAAAGACGAGTTCACATTCCTCTTTAGTGCACCTTTAACAAATTCCGTCGCAATTCTTCATGTCCCAACTGCCCTGCCGCTCTTTATGCCAACCTTTCCCACTGTTTATTCTCCTGCCCAGTTGTTCTGCAATCTGGTTTTCTTCCCACTCCCTCCCACACTGTTGGGGCTTGGCTGGACTGGCTTGGAGCTGAAGGTGAAGATGAACAGCACCTGCTCGTGCAGCAGGCTATCGACGTCATAGCCGCCTAAGCGGTGTGCTAAAGTCTTGTGCTACTAGACTTTGAAAGGAAAATAAAAATTAAACAAGACACCAGTAGCTCATAAAAGGACAGTTAATATATATATATATATATATATATATATATATATATATATATATATATATATATATATATATATATATATATATATATATATATATATATATATATATATATATATATATATATATATATTTAGATGCCTTTTTTATGAGAGCTGTGGCACATAAATTGTTTCGTTTCTGGGGCTTAATGTCCCAAAATGACTCAGGCTATGAGGGATGCCGTAGCGGAGGGCTCCAGATGATTCTGACCACCTCGGGTTCTTTAACATGTACTGACATCACACAATACATGGGCCTCTAACATTTCACCTACATCAAAATGTGAGTGCCGTATCGAACCTGAGTCTTTTAGGCAGCAGCCAAGCACCGTAACCACTGACCTGCCATGGCGGCACAATGGCAGATAAATAACCGGTGACATTGCTCATTTCACGTGTAATGTTGGAGTGATTCCAATTTTAAATTAATACCATATTGATTCTTCTCCAGCAATGTCCTCTACGAGGAATTTTACCTTTTTCAGTAAAATTTTAAGGGGTAAAATTGTTGTCAGCATGTGGCATCACTGCTGTGCTCTCAGGGTGACTGGAATGGAATGAAATTGAAGGAGGATTGTCTGGTCTTCAGGTCCCTCTTCTCCTGTATTTTTGGTGCAGACAGATGGATGCAGCATACAAACGTTCAGTCTCTCGTTGCAGACAGCGGCTCATCTGTGTCATCAACAGACGACCTCTGGTATGCTTCGGATTATGACGATCAAGACAGCGAAGAAAGCGACAGCGGTGTAGATGAAGCCGCATCGTCACACCCCAGTATGGAGGCAGAGGGCACCACCAAGCCAAGTAGCAGGGTCGAGGTGAAGGCCGAGACAAGCAGCCCCACGTGCGGTTCCCTGCATTCTACGCCACCCGGCACTGGCATCCAGGCAGCGGTGGCACTTGTGCCGCCAATCTCCCCACCACCTGCGGTGAGTGGTGGCGTTTGGCTGTGGCACCAAAAAGTGAGAGGCGGAGAGTACACCGGAAGTGATGCAAACGGTCAATGTACACCCTTCCAATTTTTCAACATTAACGCAGGAGAATCGACTTCCTGGTGCAGCGGTGCCGAGATGAAGCAAAGAGGAAATTGGGAGAGGGAATGAGCATGCGCGTTGATCATGCCGCTATAGTGAGCGTCGTCTGCTTGGCTGTTCGGTTTCCTGGGATGCAACCGCTGCGAAGCAAGTGTTATGGCCTAGTTCGAGAGCGTTTGCTTCCTGTTCTGTCTGCTGCGTGTTTACGGCTCTGGACTGGTGCAAACGTGTAGCGTTGCCAGCATGACTTCAGGCCCCGGTTGCATCTGCGGGTAGCATCTCGAGAGCATTTGCTTTAACGATATTAATGCGGTAACTTCGAGGGTCCTCTTCAGTCAGTTTTTTTGCAAGTAACGATTGCATCTGGTTTCTTGGACATGCTAGGCTGTTCCCAAAAGTATTCTCTTTTCAGAATCATCCACGCTATGTGCAGCGGATAAAAACAGTTGCTCGCAGCTTCTTGGAGCTTTGATGCATAACAGCTGATGATGGGCAGGGGTTGCTTCACACTAATCAGAACAGCCTAGCAGACTATGTTTACTCCAGCAGCACAAATTGTGCGCATGCCCTTGCCTCGCACGCTTTCTCCTCTCCTCCTGGTGCAGCAGCACCAGGCAGTCGATGCTCGTGTGTTCATGTTAAAAAATTGGAAGGGTGTACTACATGTTCTGATGAAGCCCAGAAGTAGGGGTGTGTGAATGTTGAAATTTAGATACACACAAGTTTTTCATAATGGTATATGCACTTTGCACGCAGAATAAACAAGACTAGACTGACTCTGCACCATAATGAAAAAAATTACGTACACAGAAATGCTTACTGCTTGATTAGACAGCATGACGGTATGCAAAATGAGTAAAAACATGAACTACGTGAATGACTCTTGACTGGCAACTAATGATAACATTGTAGTAGTAGTAGTAGTAGTAGTAGTAGTAGTAGTAGTAGTAGTAAGACCTCTTTAATTCGGACTTCAAGGGAGTGGAAAAAGCGTCGGAATTATCCGAATGTCAAATTTTCGAATGGCCCCCAAAACTGCCAGAAACCATTCGCCTGAAAACAAATTATTTAGTGGGGACCTGGGCAATTGTAAGACGAAAACTGCGATAGCAGTGATTTCTCGCAGTTACGTCAGATGTTCTAATTCATGCACGTTATCGGAAGTGGCAAAAGCAGAACTGCTCCACATTGGTAAGTGTGCCCGCTTTCAGTTTCCGAAACGATAGCATTATTTATACGTTTTTTGCATGTGAGGAGGCTTCACCACATAAAGGGCGAACCGCACGTGACGAGCGCGGAGTTTCTGACGCGCTGGAAAAATAGAAATACCAGGCGGACGGAAGCAAATGAAGCGTGCATTGGTGCCGGAGCGGCAAGGCACCTTCGAAAAAAATTGGTGGTGGTTTAGCTCTGGTTAAACCTGGAGTGACGCGATAGCTACAGCTGGCCGGGTGGAACTTGCTCAGTTGAAATGCAAAGTCAGTCTTTCGCCGCTCCATTTTACCGGGCATTCCTTCTTCATCTTCGTCCCACATGACACTGCTCATGCGCACAGCTGTGGCAGCTCGGTTTCCCCAGCGTGCCGCGCCGCCGGCAGCAGCAGCTGCTCCGCACCACGTGGCTGATCACGTGACCAACCACGTGACGAACCTCGTGATCAGCCACGGCACCGCGCTGCCAGCAGCTGCTCCACACCACGTGACCAACCACGTGGCAGCATGGCAGCGGAGCCACAGGGTGGCGCGCCGCCACAGGGTTGCGTGCCGCCACGCTGAAGGCTCGAAGTGCTAGCGTAATGTAGCTATCGTCACAAAAAACTCACAGGACTGTTACGACTGTGTAACACGAGGTTCAGTGATAGCTGTTAGGCGTTTAGTTAGGTTTGGGGATGTTTTGCTGGCACACTGGTGTAGTGGTCCCGTGATACAGTCGACCCCCGCTACAACGAACGTCGCTTCAACGAAATATTTCCAGTTCCCCGTCAGCTCGCCATAGAAAGTAATGGAACAAATTTCTCATCACAGCAAACCATTTTTGGGGCGTGTTTCCGCTTCAACAAAATTTTTGCCATTCGAAGCTGGGTTTAATAATCGATCTTACAATAAAACAGGCGTATCCCGCCCATCTGTGTACTTCCGCAGGTCCACGCTGTTTTGTTTCGCTAAAGTTTCGCTGGAGCCAATTGATCCACTCATTCAAACACACATGAAGACTGCCATTGGGTGGTGGTGATGACAATTGGGCTGGCTGCCATGCGACAAGGCAAGCTCCCGTTTTCTTCCAAGCCAGAGCCGCAACCAATCCATCGTCAAAGAACGCAGCAGCCTGGCAACAGCAGCAGCATGTTTGCCCTAGTTTTTTTCACTCGTGCTTGTGTGCTGCAATTGACACGAGCATGGTGACTTCGTCTAGGAAACGGAAGTTCCTTTCTCTTGAAGAGAAGGCACGAATTATTAGCATGGCATCTAGTGGCAGGAAAAAGGGAGATGTTGCAGCGAACTTCGGCATATCACAGAGCACGCTGTCGACGATCCTGATGATGTTTTGGGACTATGTTGTCCAACCTGACAGTGTTTTTGGGCTGATTTCGCCACAACGAAATTTCCGCACACCCTGTGAATTTCGTTGTAGTGGGGTTCGACTGTACATCGCTGCACTGGCAGATGGCTGTTCCAAACTGAGCTACCCGTAGGTTTATGCGACACAGGTTGCCTAGCGCGACCGGTGGATGTGCTAGCATCCACTGGTTATTCCGACAGCGGACTACGATGCTAAAGCTAGGGACAGGCACCCAACAGCTATCGCTGTAAAACAAAAAAAAAATCAGCAACAAGACAATTTCCGTACCAGACGGTGTGCGGCGTGGCTGGCCTGCCGATATGCGCAGCATGCTGCCACCGTGCGGGCTACAGTCGAACACGGATATATCGAACTCGAAGGGGATCGCGAATTAATTCGATATATTAAAAATTCGATATAAAAAAATACAGGCCCAGAGACTTTACCTGTGGCGGACGTTGACCTACCGATCGGAGCATTCAAGAATGACAACTATTTCCGCACACACGATGCAACGTAATGCTTTATTTGCGTGAAAAAAAATCGTTTATGTTGGTCTGCTTCTTCACCTTGCAAATGAAATTAAAGACGCCAACCTCGATCTTATCGAGGCTGTTCAGGTGCAAAAGCCCAGTTCCTTCCACGTTGCCGCAACAACGGCGAATCAAGCTGAACGCGGCCGCCACTTCGGCGCCGAGCGTGTAGCCGCCCCCTCGTCCGGACGATCTTCGTCGCCACTCGAGCTGTCGGCCTGGGTCCCTGCGACTGCAGCTACAATGTCCTTGTCGGCGAGGCTCGCAACAGCCTGAACATTGCTGTCAACGTTCACAAAATCGTCAGCAGACATTTCGGCTGGGACGGCAGCCGGGAAAAGGGACGACAACTCGCGAAACACGTCCATGCGCTCGTTGTCGCCGTCTTCGCAGGTTTCGGGAAGTTTGGCCGTCACGAGGCATGCCTTCCGGAACCAGTTGGCCACGGTATCCTGCTTCACGTCTCTCCAGGTGCCCGTCATCATTTGAATGGCACCCAGCAGGTCAACCTTAAGCTCGGTGCCCATGCGGAGGTTCACCAAAAGCCTATCAATGAGTCGCCTCCTGTAGCCGACTTTGAACGACTTAATGTTCGCCGGCAGCAACTTGAGCGCGATGTTTTCGAGCTCGCAGGTGGTGTGATGGGCCGAGCAATTATTGACGAGAAGGCAAGCGTGACGCCCCGACTTGCCCAGTTTGGCGTCCCACGCTTGCAGCCGTTCTGTAAACAGCTGACGCATCATCCACGCCTTCTAATTGAAGGCGTAGCGAACGGGGAGCTGCTTACAGTTTTTGAAGCAGCGCAGTGCCCTTGCTTTGCCGATCACAAAGGGCTGGAGCTTTTGAGAGCCATCCATGTTAGCAGCGAGCAGAACGTTCACGCGGACTTTGCTCATCTTGCCCCCGTGACACGTGCTGCCCCGGACGTCGAGCGTCTTGCTGGGCAGCATCTGCCAAAACAACCCGGTCTCGTCGGCGTTGAAGATTTCTGCGGGTGAAAACTTCGCACAAATTTCCGGCCATTCCTTCGAAATCCACTGCTGGATATCCTGGCTGATGACGGCTCCGCTTTCCCCAGAAATGGTTTTGCCAACTATCTTATGGCGGTTCTTTTGTCATCACCGAGTGCAGCGGCAAACCATTTGGCTTTAGCCATTAGCATTGGGCCATCCACCGGAATGTTCTTAGCCCGCACCTCTAAAAACCACGCATAGAGAGCCTTTTCAACTTTTTCGTGGGCAGGAGCGCGCACACGACAAGCTCCCGACGTTCGTTGCTCCGCCGCTTTCGACTTTATGTCCGCCTTGTTTTTTAACAAAGTGCTTAGAGTGCTCCGAGGAATCCCGAAGTCGTCTGCCACCGTCGCACTTTTCTCGCCCGCCTCAACACGCTGAATGGCTTTCAGCTTTGTCGCAAAGTCCAGGTTCTTGCGCTTCTTGACGCTGCTTGTGCTTGCTGTGGCCATTGCTTCCGCGTCAGCTCACCACGATCCAGCCACACGTGTCGTGAGACGCACGCAAAACAATAATGAACACGAAACACAAGAACGCGCACAAAACACAAGAATTCACGTGCGCAGCCTCCGCCAACAAAGCGCTCGCGATGGCCACCTCCGAGGGCAACAGCGACGTACGAAAGGCACGAGCTGTGGTTGGCTGAGCAAAACTTGTGAAAAAGCAACAAGAAAAAAAAAAGGCAAAAGGAGGAGGTCGCCGGCGTCTTCGTTCCTGGCTACCTTTTCCGAGCCGAGCACTATGGTTACGCGGGGGAAGGATGAGAGACATTGGGAGAGAGAAAAAAACTGTTCCGCAAGTCGGAGAGCGTGCGCAGCGGGAGTACAGTCCGAGCCTCCCTCCCCCTCGCTCTCACATTTTCCGAGCCTTTCGGGGGAGGCGTGGAGCTCGCGGGTGCAGCAAGTGCCTAGATCGCGCGGCGTTCTATATATGCAATGGCGGGTAAAAATATTGTTCGATATAAACGTACCAATTTCTATACTTTTACACAGAATTTTCAAGGGGATAATTTACGAGTTCGATACAGACAATAATTCGATATATGTGGGTTCGATATATCCGTGTTTGACTGTAGTAGCGAAGTTTAAAAAACTGAACTACTCAGCCACACTCACTCGGCGGCTTATTGACGAGAACTAGCCGACCGTCAACACGCCTGGTTTTCCGCGCACATCATAGGGCCGCGGGAGGCAATGTACTTTGCAATTCAGGCCTGCGGATGAATATTTGGATGATTGCCTGTTGAGCACGTTATATCTTACACGACACCCTTTAGGAAGCCAGTCTCAATTAACCGATGTGAGCCCCGCAACATCGAAATAAAAGAAAAGAGCTTCCGATGCCATAAACTTGCATGGGCGTTTGGCGGGACTCCGACAGCAATCTAAATTATCCGAATTAAACCTTGCCGTTTTGGAGCTCTTGCTTCCGCCACTTCCGATAGCATGCATGAATTAAAACATCCGGCAGAACTGCGAGAAATCGCTGTTGCTACACAGTTTTCATCTCAATAGGAGACGGCAGTTGCCCAGGTTTCCACCAAATAAAGCTCGCTTTCACGCGAACAGTTTTGGCAGCTTTGAGGGACCATTCGATAATTCTACATTTGGATAATTCGGATGTTTTTCCCACTCTCTTCGAAGTCCGAATTACTGAGGTTTTACTGTAAACAACATTATGCAGGGATGAAGCTAACAAACAAAAAAAGACACGTTTTCTCGCAGCGATTGCTGCAAGCAGATGGTTGGGCATCTTCTTCTCATGATGCGCATTGTGTGGGAAAGCTCACTTGCAGAATATCGCTTGAGGTCTAAGCCTAGCAGCGTCTGAATGTGACCGGGGAAGAAAGCATAGAAGACGACTTTGTACTGTTTATCCTTACACTCCTGAAACTTGGATCTTCAGGTAATTTACACAGATGTTGTGGTTTTGCCACTTCAGATTTATGAAAGTCAGTTAGGTGTATTTGGTTGCTGCCGAGTACTCAAAAATTTTCAAATATTTGAAATTCTCTAATATCAATTTCTCGAACTTAATATGAATTGAATAACAAACATGCATATTCGATCCATATTCGAAAATTGCAATGTCCACACACCCATACCCAAAAACGGTAAGTTTAAGGAGAATTGTGTACTAGAGATGTTACCCAGTCATTCCTCTGACATTTTTTGCTTATTTTCATTCTTAAAGGATTGCAGGCACACGATTTTTTTGTTGTGTGCTCTTTCTTTAGTAGTGATGAGCAAAGTTAAACCGCCGTGTGGGATGCTTGGAAAGTGGTTTTTCGTCTGTCCCGTTTTGCCTCTGTTACAACAGCTGGGCTGTGGCTGCAGCATTGAAGTTCAGTTCATGAAGTGAGGCGGGGAGAAAGTGGTGTCAAAGCTGCTATTTCTTCATTCGTTGTCATTCCAACTCTCAGGCCTGGTTGGTGCAACAGTTGCATCTGTGCACTATGGTGGCAAAGAAGGATACTGTATATCCCAGATTCTTTTTTGCTGCATGCCACCTCAACTGAACTTTGATGTTGTATCCACCATTAGACTCTTTAAACTGAAATCAGAACACGAGGGGAGAAATTTAGCTGCAAATTATTTGTTGGGCATTGGTGAATTCCACAGGGTACTAGGGGTGTCACACTGTGTGCGAATGCTGGATAATTTCTAATTTTCGGTCAAATGGAAAATTATTTGATATTCAAGATTTCAAATGCCGAACATTCAGATTGAATCGAAGTATTCGTCTCGAGTGTATAACATTTCTGGAATGCTTGCTTTGTGTGCTTGTGGTTCAGCATGTGCGCGGCCAAATACCAACTCTAGGACTGCCAGGAGTACAAGCCGCGTGTATGCCAGAGCTGGTCTGCGCATGTACAACACCCAGATCTGGAGCTGCCAGGTGTCTGCGGTCGCGTTTCATGATAAACCGCCGTGATAGGAACATTGCAACGAGCAAACACATTTGACACAACGCGCCGTGCTCCAGCACAATCTGTGCAAAGCTGTGGCAGCCGTAGCAGTCTGGGGAGCTTTCACTTTTTCAGCATCGCACCAAGTAGTAGCTCTAAAACAGTATGCATTCATGAGCAGTGCAGAATAGCAGGAAGCAGCAGGCACGCAGTGAGATTGGGGATGCCAGAGAGTGCTTGCGATGCAAATACAAGGGAGTCCATTTTCCTAAGCAAGGGCAACTGGAAAGACGATAGAGGGGACATGCAGGAAGAGGTGGGTGCTTCAGACTCCCCTTTCTCCTTGGCTGCTACTGCACCATCAACACAATCACGAAATATTCCTTCGCGGTTCCAGCTTTGGGTAAAAGGGGTTTACTGTGAGTGTCTACTAGGCGATTTCATGCGTGTTTATTTTTCATTCTAGTTTCCGTTCTGCATTGTGCTTTCCAGTCTTCACTCGCGAACTGCACTTAATGAAAACCTGCATTTCAGTTTCATGTATCCATGTGTACATACCCTTGTCTTGCTCCTTGGTCTTGCAGCATTCATGGGCCAATTCTCCTGTCTCGCCAAGCAGCCGCTACAACTTGCGGCCGCGGCGATCACTCAATTTGTCTGGCGACTTTGCTTCTCCTAATGAGTCTTTGAGGCAACGACACCAGCTGACTGTGCCTCAACCAGTCATCGAACGAGGCACAGTCCTTTCATCAGACGAAGACTGAGCGGAGTTGTCCTAGAGCCTTTGTGACTGCCATGATGTGATAGTTCGATATGACTGCCAACATAGTTTTGTTTTTTCTTTTTAAGTGTGCTTGTGACTTTTTTTTTTTTCTAGAATGACTGCGACAAGGAATTGCCCATGTGAACAACCTGGCAATTTCACGTATGACTGTGACAATAAATGGCTTGTGTGAACAAGCTGGCATTTCTCGTGCGGCTTGTAGGATAAAGGCTGTAGCTCTTGTTGCACCTGCTGACCACATGATCGTGTGTTTGCATTGAGTGTCAATGTATTTCTAAACCTTTCTCTACTTATTCCTTCCCGTCAGCCACAATTTCTAGTTTAAATCTGGCTCTGTGAGGCTTGAAAGGTTGTTTTTGTAGATCTGTGTCATGTTGTCATGGTCATGCCCAGACAAGCTGCATATTTTTTGAAATGTTTGTTTTTACCTTTGACTTTCCTTTCTATTTTCATGTACATGACTGCATTTGTTTTTTAAGCATTATCCTTGTGAGATGCTCGAGAAGCAAACTAAACAGTGATAAACTTTTTATTCTCTCAAATTTTATATCTGGTCAACTTGCTGTCTCTGAGATTGCAAAATTTTTTATTTTTTTTAGATCGCTGTACATGAGTGCGACTTTGCGCTGCTTCAGCCTAGCAGTACATCCGTGTTTCAACTTATGTTGCGCTCAATAAAGTGATTCTTTTGGAATTATTCTGTCCATTCTAGTGTCTATTTGATATTGTAATTTGCATGGAAAAAGCTGCGCATTGATTGAGTGGAAACGTTTATTCTTGATTTTGGTCAGAGTGACTGATCGGCTCCTTAGTCCAGGAATCCACTGGCTTCGCCTGCATTCCTGGAATAGATCAGTTTTCGTGCTTAACTAAAACTTCTACGCTGGTTCGATCGCGGTGCTGGAATTTTGATGGAGGCGAAATGCTAGAGGCCCGTGAACTGTGTGGTGCCAGTGCACTTGAAAACAGCCCCAGGTGGTCGAAATTTCCGGAGCCCTTCACTACGGCGTTTCCTCATAGCCTGAGTCGCTTTAGGACGTCAAAACCTCCGTAAACCATAAACCAAAACTTTCTTCTGCTGCATTTGATAAGTTCAACGACCTGCCGAGACGCCAGCTAAAACAAAAGCAATCTGCGGAATGAAATAGTTCAGGTGCTACGGATAAATATAGGTATTGAAAAGTAGTAGACGATTGGGCAACGGCGGGTGACGTAGCTGTCAAGTAGCCCGCATTGGCTGCCCGCGTACTTTTGAAGCTAGTGAGCTGCAAGACAGCGATGATTGGTGGTGGTGGTTCTAGTGTCACAGTGATGGAGAACGTGTTCGGTTTTTAGCGTAAACGGAAAGGAAGGCGAAGGCCACAGAAGTGGCAGAAATGAAACTTCCTTGCGCGAGAGCAGCCGACGGCTGAAGCCGTTGGGAACGTGACGCCGGGAGCCGATCCAATCCAGTGCAATCCAATCCGGCTGTCTCAAGATGGACGACGACAGTTCGCTTGACACTCTGTTGGGTGAGTTCTATCGCCGAAGCTGGCATATCTGCACTGAAAGTGTGACGAAATCTCTTTCCGAATGGCGAACAAACTCGAGCGGAGGTCGGGCGCGCTGTCGGCGCACGTATCCACGCCGAACTGACAGGACAGTCGCCCCCTGTCGTGAGCGCTTGAAAACGGCCCTGTTTTCGAACACAGCTCGGCTGTGAATTTGGAACGATTAAGGCGCCCGTGCTGCGTTCTCTTGAGAATTCTTTTTTAGGGAGGCCTGTGTCAGTGCCGGGCCTGGGACGCGCACTGCAGAACGTTCTAGACGCTGGCGTGTCCGTGTCTGGCTTGCGGCGGGACTCGTGCTCTTTCGCTTAGTGAGGCGGGGACCTAGGCTCTTGGTTTCGGCCCACTGGCAGACTCGAGCTGTTGACGCTGCGACACTCAGGCTGTCGAAGCGAGATCATTTCTCGCATCATCCGCTTGCTAGTAAAACTGCATGCAGCTAACGGTGCGCTTTGGAATTTTCCCTGCACGGTGACAAATTTCTTCGCTTCCGTCGAGGAATGTTTCGGTGGCACTGTATCGCTACGAGAACAGTTCTCGATATGGGCTCAGTGCTTGAAAAGCGTGTAAAGGGTATAGGGGGCCCTCACTGTGACGATGTACGAAGAAGCGCCTACAACTGAGCGCCTATGCGGTGATAATTTTAGTTATTTGACGCGTCTGACTGGTTTCAAAAGAGATCACGTTAGTGGCCGTGTTGTCTTACAGGAGCAGTGAAGACATCATGGGCGCACAAATTAATTAAACGCATCTGCTAGCCATCATTCATTGCTTGCCTCTCTTGGACTCTCCTTTACCACAGGACGTTCAGGCGTAAATGAAACATCAGAAAGAAACGATTGTTCTGTTTTACTCATGTGCCCAAAACTTCCCGGCATGGCTTGTCGGCTATTTCCTGTGTGCTTGCTGCTGTCACCTGTCGCAAGTGCATGAGCGACAGGCGCCACTCTGGAGGACGCTTGCACGCTGTTGCGAATACAGAAGAAATTTTCTTGTCTGCTTTCTTTTTATGGGGGTTTAAGGAGGGGCACACATATGTGACACTGTAAGGAAAAAGAAGCATCGTCAGCTACCTGCCAGGCCGAGCCATAGGAGGTTAGCATTTTGTGGTTGTTCTTGACACCCTTGTTAGAAGTTTTTTTTTTTTTAAACAGTGCACCATTTAAAAAGTCCTCTTCGCACTGGTGATACCTGGACACCAGTGACTTCTCTCATATTATTTGTTACACAAGTGACTCCTCTCATATTTAAGTATTTCTGTGCTCGGTTGTTGCTTCCGTCCCTGCTTTCTGGCACGTTGTCTTAGCTACGAAGGACAGCCACTGCATTTTCATCTGAGAGTCATAATGGAAGAAACACTGCTATTGTAACTTTTGTCATTTAGATCATCAGCACTGGTCACCATGATGACCTACTAAAGAATGGCCCCTCATCAACTACCCCTCCATTCTGCTATACCTCACAAAGTGCTGCATTGGCTAGAGATTGCTGCATGGGTTATTCTTGCACTAGTTTTAGTTAGACGCCTGTAATGTGTTCTGGCACTGCTGTCAGGTAGTGCACTTATTATGTAGCATGCCATAGGGCAAAAGAAGAGCCCGCTTGTAAGGAGCGTGTGGCCAATTTGGTTGCAAAAATCACATTATGATGGAGTGGTTGACTTGTGCAGCCATCTAGAATTGGGAAAATATTATCTGGTTTTTCTTGCCATGTGAAAATCTTTATTGGATTTCTGCACTGTGACTGGTGACCTTGAACTAAGTGACCCTGTGCAAAGTTTGCTGTATGCATGCTCTAATTTGGTTGGGTGAGGTCTGGTGGCTGTCCTTAACGGCGGGTTGTGATATATAGCACTGATGTTCTGATCGTGGACTGTGGGTCTCAGTTTACCGTAATGCTCTGTGGATGCTGTAAAGCGATAGGAGATGTTCAGTGCAGGAAAGGCATGGTCGTAATTAATAATAGTAATAGGCGGTGTGCTCACCGTAGGCGGCAGATTTCAAATTGTTGTGTTTGCGGCACACTTGAAGTAGCATTGCTTAGCATCATTTCACGCTGTATAAAAAATTTTGAATGCAATACCTTACAGATTTTTTTCTTGCCATCCTCTCTGCTGGAGACAAGCTTTGCTTGGTGCCTTGGAAGCAAAGAACATCTCTGCACAAACTCGCTGAACTGATTTCTGCCCCTATTCAGGTTTTAATTGCAGTCATTTACTAAACCTCTGAGAAAGGAAAAATGATGCTGCTGTCTTGTTAACTGCCGTAATGCTGAATTGTGCTTCTACTAGGAAAGACTGCTTTCTTGGTGGCATGAACTTAGCAGCTCGCATATGGAAAGCTGTGAATATCTGGCTAACACTCTGGCTGATGAGAAGGCGCATGGTTGGGGTGTAAGGATGTGCGACATTCTCTGCATTGCTCCCTTTGCAAGCAAAGGTTGCAGCTGTGCCTTTTCCCACTCCCACTCTGTGCTGCCAGGAAGTAAAACAATTGTGCCGAATTTGTGTTTGCAGGACTATCCCACAGTTCGGTCACCTTGCGTTTCAATTCTTGCTGCAGCTGGTGAGATAAGAGCTAGTTAGTAAGACATAGATAACATGGTGGCTGCATGTGGATAGTCATTAGAAAACAATTTTACAGCACTGCAGTCAATGTCCGCAGTATCTTCAATGTTGACACGTGCCCAATCACATTACAAAACATGTCATGAGTTCTTGCTTCTGTGCTGTGACTGTGTGCCAGAGCGCTTCTAAAACACAAATGATAAACTTGGTGCAACAAAATATAAAAACAGCGCTAATTTTGACACAAACCACACAGAAAGACCAGACAGGACAGGCGCTGTGTGTTTCTGTGTGGTTTGTGTCAAAATTAGCGCTGTTTTTTATATTTTGTTGCACAATGTTACACCAACTAGCCCAGCAAGAGGTACTGATAAACTTGGATTCCCTCTGATGGCACGTGGTTGTTTTTGTCTTCTACTTTTGAATCAGTTTTTTTCAGGCATAAAATATTTCTCCTAAAAAATTGATAAACAAACAATAAACAAATAAACAATTTTTCTATGCTTTCCTTGGTTTCTGGTAGAAAAATAAACAAACACAATTTTGCCATGCTTGCATTGGTTTCTGGGGCTATTGGCTTCCTTCATATGTATAGGCTTAATCCCTTAAAGGTTTATTACGTCCTCAGTTCATCACAAGTAACTGCCACTTTTTTGCTTATTACAAGCTCATCTTGCCGTCAGTATTTTGCTACTGTCTGAATGGCTTTTGACGAATAGAGGCTGCCAAATGGTGGTTTTTCTTTGATGACACAGACAGCAGTAGCAGTTCTTTTACAATACCCAAAATGAGAAAAGTTTTTGTTTAATTGAGTCGTTAAGTGTTTAAAGGGACACTGCATTTAATTTCTTTTTTTTTTGCTCTTGCTGGAATGTTTTTCAGCAGATGATCTTCCCATGACTCAATTCAAATTGCGGCATCTGCACTGAAGTGAACTCTGTCATCACCGTTTTGAAGTGATCGGCAGTGCAGCATAGCCTTTGGGATGTGTGTCCAAAAAACTGTGTCGGCATGCCGCAGTTTATTCGCGAAATTGGCCGATGATGGTGACTTTTGTATTACATTTTTTTGTCCGTTCCTAGCATACAAAAGTGCCGTTTTCAGTTAGCACCTTAGTAACTAGAATGTTGTAATCTCTCGATGTAGCCCAACTTGAATTTCTCCTCAGTGTCCCTTTGACACGCTACTTGCACATTGTTTACAAGGTGAACTTGCACCTTTCTTTAACAGTGGGCTGCACCTGCTGGTGATTTTTTTGTTTTGGTTGAATTTTGCAACCTTCATCTCGCAAATATGATAAGGGTCTTTGATGTCATACAGTGAACGCAGTAATTTAAAATTTTGTGAAACAATGAGTGGGGTAGCATGCTGTCTGCTGCTTTTGTGCAGACACATTTTATCACCAGTAGTAACATCATTTCTTTTTTCACAATTGAAAGCATTAATATGTACCTTCAAAAATCGAAATTATTTCAATGATTCTTTGGATGTTTACCTGATAAGTCGCAGCATTTTGATGTTAATTTCATCAATTATGGCACTTAGTATGAAATTTTGTTAATCCCTGCAAAAAAATCTGCCAGTATTTTATGCTGGAAAACTAACAAATTGTCTTTCTTAAACCCTGAAACGACTATTTAGGCAGAAAAATATTCCATCTCTATGGAAACAAAAAATGCTCTTTTAAATGGTTGATGCCTTTCCCAACGACTTAAATCTACCAATCCAGTGCACACAGATTTCATTCCCTGTAGCAGGCCAGGTTTAGTATTGACAGCAAGCAGAATGTGCGTGCATTATGATAATAAAGAAAAGAAAAAATTGTAATTATTTCATCATCATCATTTATTATCCCTTAAGGGCCCTGGGTTGGGCATTACATAAAGGGGGGCATAACAAGTACAGTAATCACGTGGTCATATAAAAGCGAAATAAAAACCAGAAAGGCAAGTAACGTTACACATTCTTATGAAACCATGGTTATTGAAAGAGAAAAAAAAGACGAAAAGAACACCCATGCGATTGATTTTCGCATATCTTTACAAATCAATACAAAGGTTTACATGCACAATTATTACAAGCACAGAAAAGAGAGAAAAAAAAAACAAGACAAAGCAGAAAATATGACATATACATGGCGTAGGGAACAGCTACAAAGCAAAATTCGCGTTTGGTATCTGAGTAAACCTGGAAATGTTTGCTGATAAAAAGATTATTTGGCAAAGTGAGCTGATATTAGCTGCCTGAATTTAGAGTTGTCACGTTCATGGACTATGGTTCAGGATTCGAGTTCCATTCTTCAATGGCCAAGGATAAGAAGTGAAGAATGACTTATTGCGTGGTGTATTTGTTTGTCTGGGTGGATGTAAAGAGTCTCATGATGTAATAACTTGAGCCCACACTCATTGTCACAAAGTCATTCTTGCAGCTGAAACACTAAGTTAAGAATTTTGCTTACTTCAGGTTTCTTTTAGGTTTATTTTTTTCAGCTCTCCAAGTGACTTCAAATGCTCTTGGTGGATTGTTCTCTCATCATGTATTTGTCTTGTCACTGCACTTCTTTGCAAAATCCTATAAGAAGTTGCTAGCTGTGCTTGCGATTAAGTGTGTGCCTATGCACATTTCGTACTACCATGACAGGGGATGGTTTTACCATTCTGGGCTTGTAATTGCTCATAACGATCAGACTTCCATGCGATATTTGTGCATGAAAGGACAACGGGTGTAAGTGATGAACACCTCTCTGCCAATGCTTTTCTTCTGCTTGTCAGTAGAGTTTGAGGTGCATGCATACAATATGCTCGTTAGTTGTGTATGGAAAATTACTTTGCTAATCACAAAAAAAAATGTGTTGCTGAGTAGAACTGAAAATGGGAAGGAGAAAAAATATTTATCATTAACTCTGTTAAATCGAGGCTCATTTCTGAAGGTAATACTGTATGGTCATGTAATAGTAAAATTTCATTGTGTCTGAGTAAACCAGTACTTTTGTCATAACCATTTCGAGGACATTGGAAAGGAAAGTGATAGGTGTCTGTTTAAGAGACAGGTAGAAAGCAGATTGGGCTAGGGAGCAAACGTGGCTTGATGACATCCTTCTTGAAATGGGCATGGGCGGGATATGCGAAGGCAGGATAAACAATGCTTGTTAAGGGTAACGGACTATATTTTGAGAGAAGGAGAGCGAAGCAGCGGCCAGCGGAAAGTCAGGCGGGTGGATGAGATAAGTTTGGGGGGTAAGGTGACCTCAGCTGGCACAGGGCACGGTTGATAGGAAAGATATGGAAGAGGCCCTTGTCCTGAAGCGTGAATTGCTGGCCGAATTGGTACATGTTCAAGAGAATAAAACCAGCGGAAAAAAAAAAAGCAGGACCAGGAGAAGACATACACAGACTGTCGCTTTTTTTCAACTGATTTAGTTTTGGCTCTACCACGTATTCAAAGCCACTACATGCACAAGCGCACATACATGCCACATTCACCAAAGTCCGAGCGTCATTACAAACCAGATAAAAAATGTCACTCTTTGTCAGTGCAGTGGGCGTAGTGGGGCTGATGGTGATGGTGACTGTTACAATACATTGACGTGCAGCGCGGGCCACCAATCCTCTATGCCGAGAGCTGGACATGGAGGCCGTTCAGCAGCTGTGCGAACGCATCCTGCTGGAACGGGACGGCTCCCACCAGGCTCTTCGTTTTCTGGCCCACAAGATCCAGTCGCCACAGGAGCGTGAGGCAATGCAGGCCCTTCTGGTATGCCTCTCTCTGCTCCCTTCTTTCTTGGTTCCCTGATGGTGGTAACTGCCATTTATACAGCTAGGGCTGCTGTGATCTGTGTGTCATGGATTGTGCCGTCATGTGCTGCTTTGGTGGAGCTGCTTGATGACTTGCGCTCCTTGTTTCACTGGTGGCATTTCAGAGTGGACACTGTCTGTAAATACTGCTAAGGGGTGATTGTAAATTGGTTCTTTGGGGAAAAGAAATGGCGCAGTATATGTATCATATCTCGTGGACACATGAGGGGCTGTAAGGGAAGGGATAAAGGAGCGGGTGAAAGAAGATAGGAAGAAAGAGGTGCTGTTGTAGAGAGCTCCAGAATAATTTCGACCACCTGAGGATCTTTAACTGCACTGACATCGCAACAGCACAGGGGGCCTTAGCGTTTTGCATGTAAATGCAATTCACGCTCAGTTTCACATTTCACGTTCCTCCTCTGACTCAGCTGTAGTGAAATTAACTGTGGCCCAGCTCCCCACAGATCTTCATCACAGTTAGTATAGTAAAATGCAGTGACACTTTATATATGTCATGATTATTCATTGTATACAGGAAATGCTTAAGGGAAAGGGGTGGGGGGAGACACTGCACTTTTCTGTTATGCTGACCACAGCATCAATTTTCGGTCATTTATCTGGTCGCTCTGAAGAAGCACAATTGCAGTAACAAACTAAAATAAAAGATGCAGTGCAGTTTATGATGTACACTTAAAAAAGAAAGTGGAAATATTAAGATAGTTTAATCTTTTTTTAATCATTGCTGTGAAGATCTGTTACATGACATAGTTCTCAGTCTCACCGTGTGATTGTTTTTGCATGCTGGAGTGCTTTGCTAGGAGCATTTTAGAAACGTCTTTGTGCATGTGCAAGGATGGGTTTTCTGCTCAGTTGTGCCAGTTGTGTGAAATACGCTGTGCAGTTTGTCCAGTTTTATTTTGAAGATATGTTGCTAACAAACTGTCATTCTACTTCTTTCTGCATTATAGAAGTGGCCTTGTGTTTTTATTTAATGACAGCAGAAAAAAAGAATATATATACTCGTGTAAGGGCCACACCCTCAGCTTCGCAGCTGGTATTTTGGAAAACAAAAAAAAAAGTCAGCCAGAATAATTGCTTCTGGCGCATAATTTTGCCCACGCGGTGCATTATATATTTTCAGCAGTGCGAGCACATTCAAGGAAGGAAGAGGCGGATAGGAAAGAGTACTGAACTAACAACTTTATTTGGGAATGCTGCGGCCAGTACATATGTAGCGGACTATGTGCTTGTGCTACTGAAAATACGATCCAACTCCAACTAGCCCAACAGTTTGTGTTATTTATGTTGTATGTTACGATGGGAACTGATAAACGATTATTGCCTGCGACGCGGCATGACCACGCCTGAGTCCCGCGCACCGGAATCTGCCTGGAACCGTGAACATGCGATGCCACAGCACTGCTAACTCTGTGCACTCGGCATTCACACCAGAAAGGACAAAACATTATGCTGCTAAAAAAAATCTGGAATGGTGTGCACCCATGCTAGTAGCGTGCTTTTCTGCCAGGCTTAGACACCACAGTGGCACGCTGTTTGTCTGGTGTCACAAGGCCTAGTGCGCTTTGCACCAAACCCACGCCGAAAGTGCTTTGAATCCTTAGTCGGACACAACCCAAGAATGAAGAGGCTTTTCCCCGTCAAAGGACCCCCTTACAGCCAATGGCATCGATGGATTCTCATGAACCTGCTGGACTGACATTGCAAAGGAAAGGCATGACAATGCAGGAGGTGGACTGTTCCCCTTTCATCGGCCACTCCCTGCATTGTCGTGCTAGCAGGCTCATGAGAATCAGATGACACCATTGCCCGGAAGGGGGTCCTTTGACGGGGAAAAGCCTCTTCATTCTTGAGTTGTATCTGACTATAGTCACGGTTTACTATAAAAGGTCTAGTCTTGTTGCCAGTTCCCCATCACACAATAGCCTCACATTAAAATGAACATATAAAAGGTATCCGCGAGGCCTTCGACTGTGAAGTGCGCGGAAAAGCAGGGCAGGCGAACGCCACCTCACCCTGATGGTCACAGATTGCTTGCGTACCACGCCGCTCTGAACCGTCGGTAAGTCGAGCGTCAGATCTTTGGAGGATCTTGACCTTAGCTCAGAATGACGTGATATCCAGTCAGCTGATCTAGCATCCTGTTTTACTTTATGTGATTAATGCATGCAGTTGTCTGGCACGTTACCTGTCATCCACACTTTCAATGCATTATGTATTTGAGGGATTCACCAGTACTGCGCTAATTCATCATAAAAATGCATGTTGCAATATAAAAAGGGGATGCATAATTGGAGCTCTGCTGTTGTCTGAAAAACTTTGAAGAAAAATGCCGGTCCCTTTTAAGGGCGACACCCTGTCAAAAGCGCAGAAGAAGCAGTGCGACCCTTACACGAGTATGTACAGGTGCCCACAGAAGTTTTCGGAATGCCGAAATCACGAAACATGTCAGTTTTCTCACTGACTAGAAACACAGCCAGGTTCTGAGGGTTGCATTGAGCAGGTCGGGCTGTGAACTACAACGCACATCCTTCAGTTCATGACTGCATGCTTAGGCTGCCAAGTAATTAGCCTTTGTTGTAATTTTCGTGTTCCGAAAACTTTTGTGGGCACCTGTGCGGTAGGTCGGCTCCACTTGGCAGTTTTAAGACAATCCTGTCTTTGTGACATCTACCATTCCAGACAGCTACACCTTGTATGCCTGTGTCTAATGTCTATAAATAACATGGTTGCCAGCGTTAAGTTTTTGTTTATTTTTGAATTTTGAACTAACTAACTGGGGAGGTATTGCTTTCATACCCACGTCACTTAAACAGTCTTATTGCTCACTGAGTAGACGGCCATTCAGAGTGAGCATCTGATCTGATAAGCTAACTGTGCTTATCACACGGCCAGTTTCAGTGGCCATCGAGCCTTCGAGATTCTCAATCACTCTCAAACTCGAAGGAGTTGTGTCGCTGCTACATGGCAAATCTCTACGGCCATTGAAATGGTTCACGTGTCTTACGCCAAGCTTGTGTGGCACCACAATCACTACTTTGGATTTTGCGCAAATAAAAAAAATATTTTTATAAATCTAAACTAAATGTTGAAATACACTTTTCTGGAGTAATATGAGGTTTTCAGTTATTTTTAAAGGCCACTTGCGTTGACTTGATTCTGCCTTTTTGTATGATTTGCTGTCGCAGTTTTGTAACACTCTGGCTAACTGTGCTACCGCTGGCATTTCCGTCTTCTGCTATGAAGAGTATAAAATTAATGCGTTTTAAGCCGGACCGATAGAATTTTTCAATTATTATACAGACTAATATTTTAATGCTTGCAGTAAAGTTCAGGAGAATAGTGTTAATTCACACTTTTGTACTGTGAATGTATCATGCATGAAAGTGCGTGTTGGTGCCGCTCGAAGCAGCACTAGCAACCTTGGGCAACGCTTGAAGGCACTCGAAATCTAAATGGAGTTCTGCGCTGCTCCATTGACTTGATGGACTATTGACTCGATGGCCATTGAAACTGCCTGTGCAGCAGAGCTCAATGGCCTTTGAGTCGATAGACTGTTGGTTCTAGGGTCCTTGGAATGCCCGTATGACAGGGGTATCAGTCACTAAACAGACTGAGTGAAGCAATAACAAACCAAATGTCACTTATTGAAGTAAGTGCCGATTTTGATTGACAGTTGTACAGCACAGTCTACAGGAATAGTCTGCAGAGTTGTTATTTTGGCTACTCAACTAATTGATGTAGTCTTGAATTTATATATTTCACCCCCTTTTCTTTGATGCATTGTGAGTGCAAGGCAAAGGCAAGACAACAGTTGGTCCTTAAGGGCAACAGACTGGATTCCAAGGGAAGGGAAGTGTAGCAGGGAGCGGCAGGAAGTTAGACAGGCGGATGAGATTAAGAAGTTTGCGGGGATAATGTGCTGGCTGCAGCTGGCACAGGACGGGGTTAATTGGAGATACATATGGGAGAGGCCCTTGTCCTGCAGTGGGCGCAGTCAGGCTGATGATGATGACCATGCTGATGAGTGCGAGGCCACAGCTCTTGAGATTCAGGTGCCATTCGCAAAAATACCATTAAATTGGTCCCTATCAGGTTTAGTGATTGAAAACCATTTTAAGTCATTATCAGGTACACATTGAGTTCAGTGGCCGTTGACTCACTGGGCATTGAAATTTCCTTTGTTGCTAGGTGGGTATCAGGTGGAATGTTGGCAGTGAATGTAGCGGTGAAAGAAGCATTCCCACTGCTAAACCTTGCAGAGAAAAATGCTGAGTACATGCTGGAATTTTTTTTTGCATTTGCAGTTCATTGTTAGAAGCAAGGAATGTACCATTAGAGAAGGGCTTTCTAGCAAAGATTGCGAGACAGTTTCATCTGACTTTTTTTTTTTTTTTAGCTCTGGCTGATGGAAAACAAAGCTGCTGCGGCCTTTTATTTCGATACTGTTTGGTCTGAAATGCCGCTTTGAAACACTGGTTCAGTGCTTTTCTGAATAGTTTTGACAACCCAGCAGTTGTGACCAAGGCCATGTCATACCCAAAGATGAAGCAGTAGCTGCCCTTCCCTGGTTGTGCAGGTGTTAGAAGAGTGTGCCAACCGGTGTGGGGCCAAGTTCCAGGATGAACTGGGCAAGTTTCGCTTCCTCAACGAGCTCATCAAGGTGGTCTCGCCCAAGGCAAGTGCCGCCCAACTGCCATGCTTCTCTGTGTTGCATATTTGGCCATAATGGTACAAAATGGACACACCGCGCTGTCAGTTGTCAGAACTTTTATACTTGGTTAATACTTGTTCATAATCTAAGTAAAGGTATTGAGAATTGGAGTGGATGGCAGAATGCCACTTCAAGCAGGTTGTGTGTAGTGTGTCCTCTTTATCTTTTGTATTTCAGTTTTGTTTCTCTTTACCACAAATAACTAGCTGTAACGTGATATGCTTGCTGTGGAGTGCATAGGTTGCCCCTGTCATGGTGCTACTGCCTGCTTGTAAGTTCACAGCTGTAGGCTTCAGCAGTAACAATGCCATCATGTGCAGGTGGGAACAGAACTGCCAAAGTGATGGAGCAACAAATTTGAAAGCAGGTTGCTTATTACTCTATTTTCACCTAGTTTTTTTCTGTCGCTGCTTCTTTTGAAGTGATGAGACCTATATGTGATGCCACCGTGCACCATCTCCTGCTGTGCCCAATAACTGTGTTTGAAGCAAAAATCTGTGTAAGAGAGAAAAAAAATTTAGTTTTTTTTTAAATGTAATCTTGCAGTTGGAATTACATAGCCTTGCCATAATCGGACTCAGTGCTGCCACACCTGTACAGCTTTGCCTGTGCTGCACGTTGTTCTTGCTCTACATGATGCCAGCTGCAATTTGAAGGAGTTACGATGCAAAATTCAAGTTCCGTGGCGATGAATGTGAGCTAGAGGACGGGAACCAAACAGCGGGGGTACAGTATGACATGATCGAAAAAATTATCTGGGATTTCCATAAGGCTGCAGGAGCACTCCAGTTGGTGAAGCCAACAAAAAGGGCAGACCACTTGAGCAGGCACACTTGGCTGAGCTCGAGAATTCTCATCACTGGCAGCTGCCACAAGTGTGTATTTTTGTTGCACTCTCTGATGAAGAGACTCTCAGCGTGTTTTTTTAGCGCTTACCGAATGAACACGTGTGTCTCGTACATTGGTGCAACATATGTGTGATTTTTCTCGGAAAAGCTGCCATTTTCGGTGGGCGCAACCTGTGCACAAGGTGCTACATGTGGTCGAGAACATACGGTGTGCAAATTTTTATTACCTGCTGAACGAGTGCTGTCGACTGTTAACGAATCGTACTGTCCAATATCTGATGACCTGCTACTTATGTGGATTGTCGCACATTCTAGTAAATTTAAATCTAGACATAACAAACTCTAGAAAATTCCTCGATATTACCAAGTTTCTCAATTCCCCAACACCGCCCCTATTGAAGTGCATGTATTTGAGACCTCCGTGTAACAAATAAGTCGCAGCAGTGTAATGGTGTTGCTATGCTGAATATCTGTTAGCTAGTGTTCAGTTATGAAACTTGGCAGAAAAGTTACATGACGATAAAACATGAACTGATGTAGGAGGAATGTCTGTGATTGCAACAAGTGACTACAGTTGATGCAATGTGCCATGCTCCAGCGCCATTGACCACATCTCCGCTGCTTTCATTTGTGGTACACAATGCCACGTGGCACTAAACAGTTCATGTTCAGAAGTGCCGGAAAGTAATAGGTCATAGCAGTAAAGATACTGCACAAGCACTTTGCGCCAGTCGCCACAGTACGATTGGTGGCATGCTTCCGGCACTGCTAGCTCTCGCGTGTTGGGGGCAGGGATAGTGGAGGGTGCTGCCAACGCAAAAAAAAAAAAAAATATTTTCTGGTGCAGTGGTGACAGGTAGACCAACAGTGGGAACATGCGGGAAGAAGCATGTGCCTCTGCGGCCGGTCTGCCGACTGCGATGCGACTACGCGTGCCCCTCCTTTAGACCAGCCATGGCGCCTCAAACACCCCCGCATCTGCCACTTTCTCCACACCACTCGTGGATGTGTTGTGTTGGCCATAGTGGTGGTAGCTGCTGCCGCAGTTGCGCTGTCAGCGCGATTATTGCATGACCATGAAACGTTTCTCCACGTGTATGAGTTCAAATAAGGGGGGTTCTACTGTAAACATTTTCAAGGTGGTTTCGCATACTTTTATTTCTTATTTTGGTTTCCATTGTACATTAATCTGGATGTAATGAAAATTCTCACTTTTCTCAATTAGTGATTGTATTGTATTGTAATAACCGTATTGTATTTTCTGGTCTACAAGTTGCACCCCACTGCAAATGATAGGTTTTCTGAAAAAACAACACTCACACACAATGCACACCAGTGTATAATGCATACCCATTCATTCAGCCAAGTGCTAAAGTGCTATAAAAATGAGCTGAGGACCCCTTGGCAGACAGTGTGCTTGCAACAGCTCCTGTGCACAGGTGATCCTCGAGCTCTGACTAGTGGACCTTTTCCTGTAGTCCGCCTTTTTTGTTGCCTTCATCGTCTAGACTGCGGTTGTGTCTGTGCCACTCCTGGATTGTTTTTTTATTCGCTCACATTGAACTGCCTTCCTGCTTGCCTGATTGCATTCTGCAGCACATGTTGAACGGTGTGCACTTTAAACTTGCCATTGCAGCTCCTTTTCCTCACAGGCATCATAACATTGAGCAAAAATGATGTGCAACATTTGTGATGGCAAATGTCGCACGCTGGTGGAATGTCAAACATTTAGTTTGACTGTGGTGATATTATGCGATTCTACTCATAAGGTAACATCCTGGATACAGTAGAACCCCTCTATAGTAAAGTCATTCGGACCAGCAAAAATTTTACTATATCACGGTCTTTACTATATCAGTTGTTGGTGGTGGCATGGCTCTGAGGATGCTCTCTGACTTCTTCCTAAATACAAATTGTTGGCTTATAAAAGCAACAGTCAGAAATACCTTTTATTCTGTTCTTATTGACCTTTTATGTGAGAATTATTTATTTTCAGTTAGTATTGTATTAGCACGATTGTGAGTCGACTCGAATGTAAGTTGGCCCCCCCACATCACATTTCTGAAATATAAAAGAACTTGAAGGTCATTTACGCTTGGCCTTTAATAATAGAACGTGACAGCACTATCCTGTGGCCTCCGCTTATCGCCAGCCGCTATTGGCTGCCACGTGCGGGAGTGCCCGTGGGCACATTCTAAACCGAAAATGTATTAGTCGCTGGACTACTAGTTCACACTTGCGCCATCGTCCTCACCAGCGCTCCCGTCGTGATCGCTGCTACGGTCCCAGCTCGTCGTTCCAAGTGAAATAGTGCACTTCGCAAACAGCCACATCACAACATCGCGTGGAACAGCTGAAAATTCTGCCTCGCTGCAGCTGCCACACCTGTATCACCGTAACGATTGTTAACTTGCGGCCCGGCACACAGTTGTTCGTTTCTTTGGCGTAAAGAATGACAGCCATCTTGAATGTAGCCATGAATGAGCGCCGGTCGCTTACCGGACACTGAGCAGAAATGAGGAAGCACTACTTGTGAAACACAGCTGGCAGTAGTCAAATGCGTCAGAGCCAAAGAGAAACTACCCGTGAGCGGTGTTGGCTCTTCCGTTGGCTACCGACACTCCCCGGCGCTGCTGCGGTTCCGAGTGGCGGTGCTGCCGTGATTGGAACAGCAGCCCTTCCATCAACTATCAATGCTCCCTTGAGCGCCGAGTGCGCGGTTGAAAGTAAAAAAAAAAAAAAACTTGGACGGCGCCTATTAAGAGTAGAACGCAAATGCGTTATTGGGCCACCGCCACTGCTTATCAGCGGACGCAATCTGCAGCCACGTTTGGGTGGGCTGGTGCCGGTTTGCTGCTTATCAACAGCCACCATCAGCCGCCTCGCGCAGGATGGGGATGCTGGTTTTGTGCGTTGACATAGCAGCTCCTCAATTCCAGCACCAAGTGCGATGCGATGGAGCCGTGCAGCAAAAAATCAACTTCCCTGCAGCATGCCTGACATCTCGTTTGTCTTGCCTTTATTTGTGGTGCAATGCTTTGGTTTCGATTTTAGTCGACCCCCCACTTCGGATTTTCAAATTTGGAGAAACAGGTCGACTTACAATCGTGTAAATACGGTACATTTTAAAGGGACACTGAGGAGAAATTGAAGTTGGCTTGTATCCATAGAATACCAGCTCCTGATCACAAAAACGCCACTCTTCCTGAAAACAAAGCTCTTGTAATGTAGAAAATAGTAAGAACCAAAATACAGGTATCGCCGCCACAGGCCAATCTTGCAAGTACAAGCGTGATGACTTCCTAGGACAAGAGGCGCCACCATGGAGGAATTTTCCTTACTTCATGGATGTCACGAATCTCTGAGGCTTGCAAAGGAAGGTTGTGCACCGCACCGCTACCCGCCAGAAATCACGGAGTCTCCGTTTACGTCGCATTTCACGTCACTCCGTTCTGTGTCGTCATAAGAGTTCTCCGTGTCGTCATAAGAGTTCTCGAGTTTGAATCGGAGCGGCGGGAAAAAAATTTTTCAACTTCGAATCCAAATTTCTTAAAAATAAATGCATCTTTCGCTCCCGGACAAGCGTCAACAAAGCCATGAAATGCCGAACTATCAGATATTGCTAACAAAAAAATTTTGATAGGGTTCTCCTCAGTGTCCCTTTAAGTTATCACATTTTCAATTTCATCTACATCTTGTGGAAGTACCTTATTTGCACGAATACAGTGTGGCTACGAATATAACGAGCAGTTTGATTCCGTCTAAAAACCAAAGCTTTGCATTACCATAGTGTCGTCTTCCACTGTCTCAGCATCAGTTAAGAAACGCGCTCGACAGTCAAGCGTGGCAAAACCGCCCACGCAGTACCCCCGCTGCCGTTCTGTGAACATCCTACCTTCCCTTCTCTGCTCATCATTGGCTACTCATCATGGTTGCACTTTTACGAACTTTCTTTTCTCAGCGAATAGCACCGCCTTCTTTCTATGTTCATGACCGGCTTTACTTTTTTTTTTTTCGTGAGCACTGCGCTTTGCCTCGCAGCCCCAAGGCCTTCGAAATGGCTTCTCCTTGTGCTGTGGAGCTTAGTGGTGAAACCATCTCAAAAAAAGCGCGTTCTATCGTCTTGGACATCCATTTGCCTCTGAATGTTGGCCTCGTGTGGGCCACGATTGTCATCATTCTGCGGGAGATACATCGCTATGGCCAGATGCTCTCTTTATTGTGGCCGTTTCTTGTAAAGAAATCTTTATTATAAGGAACAAAAATGTACAGTCATCTATGGGAGGCGAAATGGGACCACAGTTTCACATTACCATATCCGAGTTTACAATAGTAGTGGGGTTCTACTGTATGATGATTTTTTGCACTTTTACACATGGATTTCCTTTTCGTGCATAGTTACTGAGCATGATGAAGGACGATGGGAGGGAGAGTGTCATTTTTTTTGCATATAATTCACGCCATTGAATGCGACACAGTAGAGAAAAAAAAAAATTACAGCTGATTTATCTTACTTGGCTAAATGTGAAGTATGTGCGCTAGCACATCGTGTGCCATTTCGCTTTTGGTTCGAGGCTAGGGTTTCACTGTCAGGCTTCAGGCAAAGATTGGCGAAATCGATGACTGGGGGGGGGGCCTTTGCGGTAGCGCACCATAGAATTTTGGGACCGCTTAATGTGCCTTAAGAGGGGACTGTGACAGCGGTATGTTCTGGATCCATTGCGGATGGATGAAAGTTGATGGAGACGATGACATGCAATGCACAGCACAAGAGAGTGGCAGTTGAACATGAGCTGTGATCAGTTGCAGCAGTAGCATAGTGCTTTCATACAGTGGCCAGCGAAGCTGATCTGTTTGCCTTGCCACGGGTCCGAAACCCAGGCCTGGCACAGTCGTTGCCATACTTGTTTTATTTCTGCAAGTCCAGCTGACTTGAGACACTCAAACACACAATGCATTTTCTTGAGATTGGCAGCCATAGTGCCAGCGCACTAAAAACACCATGAGTTGTGCACTGAGTTGTGCACCAGAAAATGTGGTACTGTTCGCAGGTACCGGGACAGTTGATCCACTAGATGGGAGCATGTAATGGTCACAAGTGCACCTTGCGTTGAAGCTGAAACACACCTTTGGGCATTTGCAGCCAGTGTTTATATATCAGGAAATGCGAGGCAACTGACAGGACACTGCAGTCTTTTGAATTTTCTGATTGAACCTAGCACATAAGGAATGCAGCCTACTTAGAGCTGGCAGTGGAGGATGCCAGCCTGTGCTGTATGCAGTGCACGTTTAAGGTTCCCATGCGGTGTCTCCTCCATTGAGGAGTGTTCCTTTCCTCGTAACCACGTGTTATCATTCTCAGCATAGCAGCAGGCCCAGAATAATGCTCTCTGCAGTACCTGGGCAACCGTGCCTCGCAGCGGGTGAAGCAGAAGATCATCGAGGTGCTGTACCGATGGAGCATTGAGATGAAGCACCACGCCAAGATCCACGAGGCCTACCAGATGCTCAAGCGCCAGGGTGTCATTGCAGTGGACCCTGTCTATGTCATTGAGGTGTGCAGATTTTGCCCTTTGCTCTTGATTTATGTTCACATGTTAGCACACCAGTGGCAGTTGTTATTTTTGAAGCCTTCACTCGAATGACTGGCTGTAACAGTGGACTCTAAAAATGGGGAAATGCCAGCATGAGCTCTAGCCTTCTGGCAAATGGTCTCTGCAGACATGGCTTGTAGTTTACAGAAGGCTGTCAAGGATGCCGTTTTGTTTTTAGTGCCATGAAAGTGTGTGTCTTGTCGAGTGGTGAGTAATGCTTGGGGTCTGTGTGCTTCCCAGGATTATGAGCCAAGCCCAACACCTGCACCAAGGTCGCAGAGTGCCGTCTTTGAGGATGAAGAAAAATCACAGGTAAGCATTGTGGGTACACTCGCCAATGCAGATGCTGGTGCAAGATGATATGACGTGGTGGGCCTTGTTGAAGGTTGACGTTGCGAATATAAAGGCGAAATTCGAAAGCGGCTTCTTACTGGCATACACCCAAGCTTGCATCAAATTTATTGAACTGTTTGACTCTACAATTTCAGAGCTCTTTTTTTCCTTTCTTCCTTGACGGTTTTAACTAAATTGTTGTGATGCAGTACTTGAGCATTGCACCCTGGTGTGCACTAAATGCAAAAAGCCACTTGCATCTGAAATGCAGCAGTAGAAATGCAGCACTTTGAGGCTTTGCTGTCTTTCAGCCCTTTGCTGCTTCTGGACAAGTGGCACCAAGCAAATGGGTTCCTTCGTTCTTAGAAGTTCTATAGAGCTGCCCGTTTCTGGTTATGTTGCTCTAAATTTTGTGGACTTCTTTTTTTGTTGTTGCAGAAATGTATACTTCTTCAACATCTGAAGTGAAATTTTCCTCTGTTTTGATGGGCATTGATGGTGTGAGAGTATGCTGATAGCTCCTTTTGCATTAAGAAGGCACCTTCAGGCACACTAACTTAGAAAACAGCGAGAACTTGCATCTACTTGTCACTACTGTATACAAGAGATATCTTTTAATTTGTTACCTTTTTGATAGCAAAATCTCTGTGCACAAAGGTTTATTAAGTTTCTCCTGCCAGTCGCGAAACTGTACTGTTAGTTTTGGTCTGTCTGTTAAGAAAAGTGCATGGAGGAGGAGGCAGGATCTGCCATGCTAAATGATCTAACGTTGTAATATAGAATGGTGGTATTACTGGTTAGTGCTTCTTGTTTTAAGGTATTTTGTGGATAATAATAGGCTGTGCCCTTGTTTTACAGCTCCATCATTGCCTAGTTGCAGAAGTTATGTTTCTGGCATCAGAATTTGGGAACATTTAGGCTTATGTGAATGTATGTTACAGTATAGTATATAAAATTTAGTTGAAAAATTATGGAGGGCACTTGAGTGCTTTGAATGTAAAAACATTGTTTTTCTTTTTTATTCTGGTAGCATTTATAGTGGGCATTCGCGTATTTAGTGGTTGCTTGTTTGTCTGTCTGTCTGTTTTTGTGAAGCCTGCATTGTGGCAGGCTGCCCACTGGGTTGTGGGCAACCTGCCCAGGTGTGTGTGTGCACGCACACACACACACACCTGGCAACCTGCCCACTGTGGCAAGCGGCAGTTCGATCTATGATTGGTCAAACAACCTAGGTCGCACAAGCCCCACCGATGGCAGCACCTGTCGTTGCAGGGCAGTGGCGCAAAGCTTAAGGCTGCAGCAGGAGTGGTATGAGGACTCCTCCCAGGGATCTATGAGTACTAAAGTAGAGGGTGACCAATTTCGTATGCATGGGCATTCACCCATTATCGGTGCTTGAGCAACTCCCGTCTGTGCGCAGTGAATTTGGACACCAGAAGCAGAGCCGAAGTGAAAACTGAAGTGCTAACACATCTAGTTCACTTTTGGCCTAACTGCGCCAATTGACCGCCAGTTTTTAGTTCCTTTCTAATGACGCTCATCAGCATACAGATCTAAGGCAACACATGTACTAGGCTCACCTTTGTTCACCAAGAAGCAGTGCTTGGGTTCAGTTCCCTGCACCATGGTGACGTCAGCTGGGATTTATGGGACCTCTGCTGCTGGTCAGCGCTGACCCAGGGTTTCGTTGAAGATGAGTCATATTATCCTGTTGCATCAGTACTGTTGCCAACTCATTTTGCAGACCCTGACGGGATCGTGAAAACATCTTAAGAATTGAATTTCACTTTACTGTCACTCCTGATCGCCACTGTGGTGGGTTCAGTAGTTTTATGCCAATTCTGAAACTTCACATGATTTTCATTGTGGCCACAGGCATTGACTGCCTGAGCATGGCTGTATTGTTGTTGGCATGACACAGATGAACGCATGGGCTGGGACCAAGTCTGTGACCACCGTTTGGAAAGTGGCGGTAAAGATAAGCAAGAACAGCCTAAGTTAAGGGCTCATTCGGGGTTAACTTTTCTAACTAACCCTGGCAACCTGAGTTGGGAGCCAACCCGTTGACACGTTATCGTATGCGCTCTGCGTTGGCTTGTGCATAATGAGGCATGCTTTGGCTATCATCAAAGCACTAGTTGTTGATGGGATTGCGATGGAAAAGCTGGGCCTGGGGTGTGTTTTGCCATGGGTACAGGCTGCTTGCTTTGAAAAGCATCACCATTTTCTTCCGCTTGCCATCTCTGGCAAGCCATACGGCTTCTATGTGCTTCACTGCTGCCTCTTCATGTATTTTGAATGAAAGGACTCGGCAAAGATGAGTCTCGCGAACTGTGACTACTACAGTCGAACCTGGATATATCCAACTCAATGGAGATTGCGAAATAGTTGGATGTATCCATAATTCAGTATATAAAAATGGTAGTAGATATGCACAGCCTTAGGAGTAAGAGTACATTGCCTGCACGCTAGTGACATACTTCTTGCAGCGATGTGCTGGCAGCGCACAGCTCGCTCCTCTGCATCAATGCCACAGCTGATGGTGCTTGGGAACTAGCCACTCGCTGCCATTAGGCGTCTAATCCTGTTGCCAGTACGCTACAAATAGAATGGCTTCTCATCATAATTGCCATGCAAGCATACAGCGCTTGCACGGCTCCAGCAATGCATTCAACAAATCGTTTCTTCCTTGTGCGATCGAATTCTGGAATAACCTATCCGAAAACATTGTTGTTGAAACTAATCCTTCCAACTTTAGGCAGCTACTCATTGAATCGACCATTTCAAAGAATAATAAAACTTTCCTATACCCTGTGTCAGCTACAATGACTGCAAAACGATCAAGCACTTTATTGGACACGTTGTATTACTGTAGTGTGTATTTCTGTGTGCTTCTTCTTCACATTTTCTTTGATTGACTATATTAATTTGTTTCTCTTTTGCTTTGCCTAGTTTTCTCTATTTTGTTTGCCTTTTCATGTGTATGACCATCGGATACCTTGTATCCCCCCCCTCCTTATGTAATGTCCCTATTGGACCCTTTAGGGTTAATAAATGATGATGATGATGAAGGTACAGTTGGTTTCTGCAATGCCTTTGAAACGCATGCCACACGGGGACCGTGGCTAGGCGTTAGATAGGTTGGCTTCACTGTATGGCATAGGCCACCTCAATCACACCCCATGTAAACCTCGGCATATGTTTTACGGTGCTAACGTTGCCAGTATGTTCCCAAGGCCACGCAGATGAAGTGATAATTCCGTTAGGAAAAACGCCACTTGCATTTGCGCAGTGCACCGTTCGGTATGTCGAATTACCGGCGAAATTGGAGTTCAGTATGGTGTGCGACTTTCCTATACTTTTACTCAGGATTCTCAATGGAATGATCAGTATGTTCAATATATTCAATGATTAGAAATATCCGGGTAGATATATCTGAGCTCAGCTGTAAGTTTGTGCAGTGGACGACGTCGCAAACGGTATGAGCTCACAACAATGCGTGCGCCATGTGCTAACCTGCAGAGAATATCAGCTCCTTAACAGCTTGCATTCCAATTAGTCAATCAAGTTTCCGATCACCCTTGCAGTTTGAAGTTGCGAGATTCCACCGCACTTATTAGTATATGGCAGTTGGGCTGCTGGCAGCGGTGGTGCTGCGAGTGTGAATAAGCTCCGAGAAATTGAGCAGTCGGCTGCAATGTGTTCTGTTATACAATGGCTCTGCGGGGCATGCTGTGGTGTGGCGAAAAATTCCAAATGACCAAGCATATTTGAAAAATCAAAGGTCTGAATTTTCAGTCAACAACTGTATTCGATTTCAGTGTTCACGCAGCCTAAATAAACATTTAGAGACTTATGGGATGAAACCGACAGTTCTCTCATGCGTAACCTGTGGCCACATGTTGCACCTGAATGTGTGTGTGCAGATGCTGCAGAAGCTGCTACAGAGCAAGAACCCCGAAGACCTGCAGGCGGCAAATCGGCTGATCCGGAACATGGTCAAAGAGGTGAGGGGTCTCCTTATTGGTAAGGTGCTGTCTCTGTGCTGCATCCAGCATAATACTGTAATTTCAGGTGTACAGTTTGCGGGCTGTAGTGCTATCAAGAGGAAGAAATGGGCTTGGGCAGGACACGTAATGCGAAGGCAAGATAACCGTTGGTCCTTAAGGGTAACGGAGTGGATTCCTAGAGAAGGCAAGTGTAGCAGAGGGCAGCAGAAGGTTAGGTGGGCGGATGAGATTAGGAAGTTTGCAGGCATAGGATGACCTCAGCTGGCAAAGGACAGGGTTAATTGGAGAGACATGGGAGAGGCCTTTGCCCTGCAGTGGACGTAGTCAGGCTGATGATGATGATGATGCCTGGAAAAGGTTCACCCTCCCCATCCTAACACCATTCCCACTTCTCACCCTCCTCCTCCTGACCGGGCCTTCCTCCTCAGATGGGTGACCCTGTTTAAACCCCGCGAATGATTAATGCTTTGCCCAGACGAAGGCAAGTTCTCTTGTCGAAAAGTTGACTAGCACCCTGAGTCTTTCCCCTCACATGTTCACTTTACGATTATCAAGACCCATCTGACCAACCTTTCTCTACCATGCATTGCAGAATGGTTTGTGTCAGAGTGCAAGAAGGAAGGCACTGGTAGATCTCTCGTGCTATAATCAGAGTGATTTTCGTTATATTCTTCATCAGCCTAACTACTACGTACACTGCAGGACCCATGTCCCCCCCCATTAACCCTGTACTGTCCCTGCTACGCTTGCTTTCTCTTGGAACCCACTCCGTTACCCTAGGGGACCACAGCAGACTATAGTCGGACACAACTCGAAAACAAAGTGGAAAATACAACTGAAAGGAAGCCCTTGAGCCAGTGGCATCGACCGTCTGGCATGACATGGCAGCTAATCCTCTAGTGCAACATCACACGCGACTGGTAGCTGCCTCCGTGAAATGAGATTGCAGGGCTTCCTTTGCTGTGTTCCCGAGTTGTATATCATTCTAAGGGACCAGTTTTGACGCAGAATAATCCCCACGGCTGAGTAAATGCTTATGGACTATCCCCATTAAGCTGGGGTATTTATTCTAGCAGGCACAGCCCAAGCAGGTTTTCTCGGCAGCCCATGCATTTTTTGTTGCCCTGGCATAGGCACTTCTAGCAGCACTCGGGTGAAATTACTCCAACACATATGCAGGCGGACCGGCGCATGGAGATGCTGGCACGGCGCACCACGGAGATCGAGACGGTGCACAACAACGCCAAAGTGCTGAAGGACATGCTGGCCAACTACCGGCCGGGGGAGACTTCCGCCGAGGAGAAGGATCTCATGAAGGTGGTTGCCAGACTCTGCTGCATGTGGGACTGCTTTGGCACCTCTGCGCACGCGCTTACGGGGATGAATGAGCAACTTGATTGGCCTGGAGCTTGGTGGTGGGCTCTTTGGGGAAAACTTGTCTCGTTCATGTGCACTAAAAATAAAAGCTAATATGTTTATGCATTGGATGTGGCACCGTACTGTATAGGGGCTACCGTTTTTCATATTTTTCTTGGTGCACCATAATAAATGTAGGATGCATGTGCAGCATGGAGTGTGTGGTGCTGCTGTATGCCTTTGCACTTGCTAGTACGGTGTGTTTGTAGTGAGATACAACTCTAGAAGGAAACAGTAGGATTCCAGGGTTCTGTTCTGCATTTGTTACAAAATGTGGAATTCTCTTAACTGCGGAATCTATTAGTATCCAGTGTGGAATCCATAAGCGTGTAATCCCAATGATGTTGAAACATCTTTCTCTCATGAAATGTTATACGCTCTGGCATTGGCTGGATTGGGCAAAAGAAAAAGAAACAACCTGCAAGCTACACTGGCAGTAGGAAGACGTAAAATGACTCCATTCTCACAACATGCTGGTTGTGTGCAGGAGCTGTTTGAAAGCTGTGAGCGCCTGCGGCCCAAGCTGTTCCGGCTGGCCGGAGAGATGGAGGAGAAGGATGAGGGGCTCAGTGAGTGCTCGCACGCTTGCTTGCTTGCTTGCTTACTTGTGTGGGCTCCGCATAATCACGCATAATCTCAGCCAACTCGGGATATACAGGGACTTAAGTTTTTATGTGCCGGATTTTTAAAAATTCCTGTGCGCAAAACACTGGCCTAATAGAGAGCAAACACCGCTCACAAGGTAGAATATTATTGCCTAAGTTGTTTGAGATCTAAATAAACATCGGTACTTGCCCGTATTTGGTGGAATTAGCGAGAAACTGCTTTCGACTACGAGTACAGTTTTTGCAGATGCGAGCCAAGCAGCCGATCTCACAGGCTGTGCCATCTGCCGGATGAACATGCAACTCACAAGCGACGACTTATCAGTTATTAGTGTGTGCAGTGCTCTTGGTGTCACATTTTCAGTGCAGTATTTAATAGCAAAGGCAGTGGTGTTCCCTGTGATATTAATTCCAGCGGGGAGACGAACCCCACCTTCGAAGAGAGCGCGCTCCTCGCATCCACCGAGCTGAGACGTTGTTTGCGTCGCCGTCTGGCAGATGGCGCAGCCTGTGAGACCGGCTGCTTGGCTCGCATCTGCAAAAACTGTACTCATGGCTGAAAGCAGTTTCTCGCTAATTCCACCAAATACAGGCGAGTGCCGATGTTTATTTAGATCTCAAACAACTTCGGCAATAATATTCTACCTTGTGAGTGGTGTTTGCTCTTTATTAGGCCAATTTTTTTGCCCACAGGAATTTTTTAAAATCTGGCTCATAAAAACGTAAGTCCCTGTATATTCTGATGCAAGGTGTAAAGTACCATGTATTTTCGTCTATAAGTCAACTCCGGATATAAGTCGGACTTCCAACTTGCAGCCCTCTCTAACTAAAACAGTTTTGACTCTAAATACAAGCCGATGCATATGCCTCCAACTATCCGCGGGATGGCATTGCAGTGCATGCTGCTCAAAGCAAAACATGCAAGGCCAGCAGTCAGAGGCGAAAGGAGATCACCCTACCTTGGCTGGCTGAATAGCGGCGAATCGAACGATGCAACTGCCAGTAGTCCCATGGACTGCGGCATGATGCACACTCCAAAAGTTACCGCTTGCGAGGGATAGTGACCACCAGTCTGAGTGAGTTGGGTAAATGGCATGCAGTTTGAATTTTTGTTGTGGAACTAATCTGCACACCAGTTAACAATTTTTAATGCTTTGGCATTAGAAGCCTCACTGCAAAGAAAAGGCGATGTCTTGTGGTGTAGCGGGTTGTGTACACCCATGGTTTGCGTGTGGCAGAGTGGTTGGATGGTGGCTGTCATGATGGTGGCTGCCATGGGAAGAACCCAGCACGTCCTGATGTGGTGGGTGGAGGAATGTGCATCCTCAGAGTGGTTACCATCAGCCAATGCCAATCAGCTTTCGCTGAATGCACCAAGCCAGCAACCTCGGCTCTTCAGGCAAAGAGAAGACCTAATGCTAGCGCAGTGTCACCACATAATGATAAGTGCCTCCGTAATTTCCTTTAACACATGGAGCTCTATGCATTATGCCGGGAACGGGCATCGAAGCAGGGCACGCACTGCGTGCAGCTTGGCTGAAAATGCCTTATACCCTCTACGTAGGCTGACTCGGACTATAGGGCGACTCAGATGGCCATTTTTGTAAACAAACGTCCCCTTATGCGCACCAGCACACAGTAAGTTTGCTGCTGTGTAGTAAATGCTTACTTCGCGTCAGTAGGCTTGCCTGTTTTCCCTCTGAAAAAATTTGTAGGAAGTGAGCTGCTGCAGCAGCAGAATTTGGGAACCAGATTTTTTTTTTCTGTTCTTGGTGGCTTTGATGGAAGGAGTGTTCATTGTCAGTTATTGTGGCTGGGTCTTGTGGCCACATTCTCCTACACTCTGGCGTGGAACCATTTTTGCCGCCATTTATTTTTGTAGCGATAGCTACATTACGGTAGCATTTCGAGCCTTCAGCGTGGCGGTGCCGCCACCCTGTGGCTACGCCATTATCCTGTGGCTGCGCCGCCACGCTGTCATGTGGTTGGTCACGTGGTGTGAAGCAGCTGCGGTGGCGCGGTGCCGTGGCTGATCACGTGGTTCGTCATGTGTTGAGATCACGTGACCAAGTTCTGCTCAACCGGCTGTAGCTATCGCGTCACTCCAGGTTTAACCATAACTAAACCACCGCCAATTTTTTGTTGAATGTGTATGTGTTCTCAGGGCATGCACTCTCTTCTGTTTTCTTCAGACGAGATCTTGACTGCCAACGATGAGCTGACCAACGTGATCAATATCTACAAGAAGACCATGGGGCTGGAGCCAGCAGTCAATGGTGGCGGGGGCGCTGTGGCCACCGCCAGTGATGCTCATGGTATGTTTTTGGGAGTGCAGATACTAAAAGCCCCCTCTCAGATTCCATTGATGTTTGTCTGTCGAAAGCCTCCCTTTGGGCTGTCTGGGAAGAGCAACCTGGGTCTCACACCTGCCGTCGCAAGGCAGTGGCGCATCCCTTAACTGCTGCACCACTGCACCAAGAGTGATGTGAGGACTACCAGCAGCATAGAATATAAAATAACCAATTCCGCATATATGGGCAATAACCCAGTAGCACTATCGTGCCATACCCGTCGGGCAGACCTTAAGTCCAATTTCACCGATCCTTGCCTGTAGCCCGCTTGACCTTGAAAACTGAGCCTCGAGTAGAAACTGAAGTGGACACGAGTGCTAACACACCAATTCATGTTTGGTCTAACCACACTAAATCGTCCACCATTTTTTTTTTCTTCACTGTTGTTATATCTTATTACCATTATGCTTCCAATAACCTTGTTCTTGGTGCTCTTTAGCTGCAGCTGCTTTCCTTGCACCATAAAAATCCACTTCCTTTAATTTCATTGCTGATTTGTTGAAGTTACCATTTGTCAGTGCTGGTATTGCTGCGACATGAAAGCAATTGTATGCTGTGCGACTACATTTTTGTCATCAGGCTTAAGCAGCTCACGATAGCCTGTTGAGTAGGTCTGCTCAGCAGGGGCAGCGTTTTGTGGGTGGCTGTCCTACCAAATGGCACATGATGGGTGCGGACGTGCAGCTGTGCCCACGGTGCTGCCTGCAACAGCTGCGGGCTCTCTGCTGGATCTCGGATCGCCCGGTCAAGACGTGCGTGGGGAGCCCAGCAAGAAGGGCCTCACTGACCTCAGCCTGCTGGACGACCAGCTGCTTGCCCTGGGTGAGCTGTCCACTACAAGTGAAGGGGAAACTTCGGGCAATCCGAATAGTTTAGATGCACAGCAAAGGGAAATATCATGCTTGGCAAGATGGATAGATTATTCCTTGGAAGCGTTACTGGCGTTTTTTTCTTCGCAGAAAGGTGGCTGCGTTGCTGAGAAAACCGAAAATGAATGTTCCAAAACCCTTCCGTATTCAAAGTGCCTGCGAAAAATGAACTGCTGCGGTGTCATTTCTGTGACGCCTTTGCAGTTCGACCAATCAGAGGTGCCACTTCCAAAGACAGAAAACACGGCTGGAAATCAAAAACCGAAAGTCAACAGATCAGTGGTCACAGCGGCAAGGTGTGGGCTGCCCCAACTACTTCGATGGGGACTTATTGTAGCGTGTGTGCACAGTAGAAATAGGGTTTGTTAGCGCAAAAGAAACTACATGAAGTTGCTGAGGGCAGCTGCAGACTGCAGAACAAACTGCTGATCGTGCCCATGCATGTACAGTCGAACCCGCTTATAACGAACATGAGCGTCACGCGGCGTCCATTTGTTATATCCTGAAGTTCGTAGTAAGTGAACCACAGCTTTAAAGGCAGTTGCTTGTCAAAAAACAATTTTTTCTTTGCGAAAAGGTCCATGATGGACGGCTGTTTTTGCTGCGCAGATCCAATGAGGGAGGTTTCCAGTTTATTTAAAGCAGAAGCGTGCTCTTCGCTGAGGCCCTTGGCATAGACAAGCTGTCTGAGGCTCTCTATGTAGCCCATTGCTACAGGCGCGCTTATGGGTGCTGGCTTCGAAGTTTCATCCTAGTCCGATTCCTCCGCGTCACTCTTGTCCCGCACTTTAGAAATGATGCCCTTGTCCGTGCGCGGTTCCACGGTGTCGCTGTCGTAATCGGCAGAAATAAAATCACTCCAACGAATGTCATGACCCCCCCATGTCGGAGTCGACGACGCGCTGCCACAAATCGCTGCCGGACTGTCATCTTCCGAAGCATCAGGCTCGTCATCAGACACTGTGTTGACGAAGCCAGCCTTGCGGAAGCAGTTCCGCTCGCCTGTGGCCGTCACCTCCGCCCTGGCCGCTTTCATCATCTCTACCGCTGTATAATATGGAAATGGACACGGTGTTCCCGTCTGCCATTGCGAATTACAACCAGGGCCCGAGATTTGAATGAAGCCAACGAAACGTCCGCACCGCAACAAGAGTGACAAAAGCACGCGATGGGGTAGACGTGCAATGTGCGCAGGCGGCAATCAAGCCATGCAGATGCACAGCGCCAGAGAACAGACCAATGAGGGGCGTCCGTGAGCGTCAGTGCAGCCACCTCTTGGCTCCCACGGAAGGCCTGGTTCACGGAGCACGGCGGCGCGGTTGATCGCAGCGGCCACACGCAGGAGAGTGAGGAGAGGGGGAGTGGAATTGTGAGGAGGGGCGGGAGGGCGATCTTGGAAGGCGCGGCTGCGGGGAAAGGGTAGCTCGCTAGAGAGCAGCACGAAACGGGGCGTGCAGTTTGCCCGCGATGAGGCTTGGTAAAACATGCCGCGCGCCGGGCGCACAAAGGGATCGGAGACAGGTTATCTCGCATCGCGGCGCTGGGTTTACACCGTCCGTTCGCTGTAACTGATCGGCAGAGCTTAATGATGTTCATTATACGTGATTTTGTGCCATTGAAACAATGCATATTTTGGCGGTCGCGCAGGTCTCGTTCATTATAGGCGAAAGTTCGTCTTCAGTTGGGCCGTTATATGTGGGCTCGACTGTATACATCGACGACGATAATGAAATCGTGTGGCCTTTGCTGCGTTGTGTGCTGTTGTGAAGGGTAAACGTAAGCTTCAAGGGATCCTCCAAAGCATGCGAGCAACTGCCGCTCTCTAACGTATTCATTGAATACCACATCTTAGGGAAAAATTGCATGCGCATTTCTCATCCAACAGCGCATTGTGCTGTCGATCACTGCATGTTTGTTGACTAGCTATGCAGTAACTGTGATTGCAGACAACCGTTGTGATTAACTCGGCCATGGTTGTTGCATTTGCTACATTCATGAATGCTTCCTGTGAGTTGTAAGCAGAAATAGATCGGGGTACGTTCCACCCGACTGTAGTCTGCTGCCTGCCAGCTATGGCTGCTGGCAGGGGATGCATGCATATTGTTGACGAACATGCATCAGCTGGTTGAATGTTTTTCTTCTCGCAGAAAACCCTGCCTTGCGTGCTGGCGCCTCACGTACCGTGTGCATGACGACCTGTGCTCGGGAACTTTTTTGTTTAATGAGTTGCATGAGAGGTGATGGGGCATACACGTGACACTTCGTGGACATTTTCCAGCTCGTGTAAAAGCGTATCCATCTTTGTGCTGTGCAGAACATGGAAGAACATCCACTCGCATAGCGCTTCACATGTTGACAATGTGCATGCATGCCTTTCTCTGTGTGAGCGCTTACTAAAAATAAATGAACACGAACACTTGACAAGTTTATAGCACCGGCAGCCTGTGAAAAAAGTAGCCGATTCGATGGCTGAAGGGAGAACGAAATTGGTTCACTGGACGCATAGCAAGCACACACAGCATGAACGCCATTGAGAGCTTGCGGTTCTGAACTTGCCATGTGCAATGGTTACATGCAGCCTGAGTGCACAGAATGCAGGGTGAAAGATTCAGCACTTGTGTTTGCGACTCCATTGTCTCTTTTGCGCTGTTTTAATTATAAGACCCTTTGCAATGGCCAATTACCCTTTGCAGCAGTAATTGCCCATTGAGATGAATACGTTGTAGCTGCACGATTCTTCCAGTGGTAATGTCATGTGCACCTCGCTTTTACGTAATTTTCTGACTTGTAAAGTAAAAATGAGATACTTGCTATCAGATGAGCCTCCCTTATCAGTCTAGCCTGATGTAGCAGTATTGCCATTTAGTGTCCCTTTAACGAAACATTATTTCACATTCTTTTCCCCCACTTCAATCATTTTCCTCATATTATGCAGCCATGTGCCATTCTGGTTCCACTGAAATCTATGCTGAAGTGTAGCAAGTTTGGGACATTGGTTTACATGGCCTTTGCAGGCAACACTGTGTTTGTGATGTCACAAGCATTATGTGCTGTTGGCTTGCTGTGAAACCTGCTGTTATCTGTGCATCCCGCCTTGTGACCACGGCTAGGTGAAATATTGCTGATTTTTTTCAAATCACTGTTTTTCTTTCAGGAGCGTTCACCATACTGACCCTCGATAATTCCAACTCCAGTTTGAAATCCTGGATGATTTGAAGAATTTCATTGGTCCTGTACTTTCTGATGCAAATTTGACTGGATAATTTGTAGCAGCATCCTGCACCAGCCCGGTTAATTCGAACATCTGGGGAGCAGTTCAGGAATGCCCGATCTCGATTGTGCCGAAAACCGGTGAAGCAACGGCCCCTTGGAGCGCGAGGCAGTGCCGCAGAGTGATGCCGATTAATGCCGATGCGTAAGGACAGTGAACAAAAAATGTTCTGCAGAGATTTCTGACCCAAATGATAGCTGTGACACTGAGAGTGACCTAAACAACAGAAATGAGCAGAAACTAGTTACTTTAATGAATATTTCTCAAACCACCGCACTTAGCGGCCGCCTGTGAAGGCTCTCACAATGCAGGATGTGACGTCAGCCTTAAGTCAGCCAGCACTGACTGCACAAAAGTGAATGCATTTAGACTGCTTTTGTTTCTTTGTACAGTTCATTTCATTCAGCTCCCTTGTGTCTGTGCTTCAAGGTTGTCTGCCATGGTTATATACTTTGGGTGGCCGCTTGCTTGAATCAGTCGGAATTAATTGGAAATCCCCTTTGTCTGCTGCGATGGCGAATCAAAAAAGCAACATTTTGCAGAGATGGTACCAATACATCTCATGCCTACCAAAGGAACGAGCAGGAGAGGATTGCTGAATTATGCACTGCCAAGCCGGCTCGCCTACTGCACTGTTGAGGGCAGGTGTGATGTCATGTCCGCCAGCGTTTCTTTGCGAAGATGCGCTGCCCGCCAGGCTTGAGGCCATAGTAACATGCTGTTCGCCCTGTTGTTGCTAGGCCTAGTGTGCTTCGCATCAAATCTGCAGCAAAAGTGCATTGAATCTAGGCATGGTTTACTATAAGAAGTCTAATCTTGTTACCAGCTTATCACACAATAATGTCTCATTAAAATGAACATAGAATTGATTTCCTCAAGGTTTTCGAAAGTGAAGTGCGTGAAAAAGCAGGCCAGGCGAATGCCACCTCACATTGGCGGCCTCAAGTCGCACACATGGCGTGCTGCTTTGAATCGTTAGGCTAGATCTTCGGAGGATCATCTTAACTTTGAATCACTTGACGTTTGCCAGTAAACTGATCTAGCAAGCTGTTTTACTTTTCGCAGTTAATTCATACCAGTTGTCTGGTGCTTGTTTTATCATCCATACTTTCAATGCATTATGTATGTGAATGATTTGCTGGGACTACGCTAATAATTGGGGGGGAATAATACTGTGTTTAATCTGTCGCTTAAAGAGAAATAATTATAAAGCAGAAGAAAAAACAACTATGCCGCCGGTGGGATTCAAACCCACGACCTCCAATTTCCGCATCCGGTGCTCTATCAACTGAACTACGGCGACAGCTGTTCAATCTTCTGCTTTCAGGGGTATTTATGTTCGCATGTAACTGAACCTTGGAAGTGTTCACCAGCACCACCCTCGTCAATAGCGGCGGGCATACTGCCCACCGTGGTAGGTCGCAGTTCATTTAAGGAATGGTCACGAGAGGTTGCTTGGGAAAAGCAACCTGGGTTTCACAAGCCCCACCATTGGCAGCACCTGCCATTGCAGTGCAGTGGTGCATTGCTTGCACTACTGCGCCAGGAGTGGTATGAGGGCTCCCAGGGATCTATGAGTAGTAAAGTAGAGAATGGCCAGTTGTACATGTATGGGCATTCACCCATTATCACTATTCGAACAACTTCCATCCATGAACAATGGATCCGAAGTGAAAACCGAAGTGATTTCGCCTAACTATGCAAATCGACCGTCAGTTTTTTTTAATACATGTGATGCTGATAGGTGCCTTTTATTATTTTGATTCGGACTACTTTTTCAGTGTAAATAGCACATCCAGGTGTCACGAAACCCAATTTTTTCATTTTTCCAGGAGAAAAATCTAGTGGTTATGTTTTTCATGCCAATACAAAATTTCTTACTGTCAGGAGTGCTGGAAAATAATATTAAAACACTATATTTTATGAAGTCAGCATCCTAGGCATCATGGAATCATTTTATGTTTTAGAGATGCACATGATGCATGAAAACTAGGAAAAACATACACGTTAGTATTGGTGACAAAATCTTGGCAAGAAAATGGCAGATGACATGCTATGCCCACTGGTTTATGAACTGTTTTGTGCTACATCTGCTGGTTGGGATGAAAAGGCACCCCACTGATAAGATGAAGGATTCTAAATTCAAAAAGAAATTGCAGCTAGGTACAGCAGACACTGCGAAAAGCTGCAGTGTGCACAGCTGTGTACAGGGTGACTTAGAGGGTTTACTGTTATATTCCTGTGTAGTTGGAAGTAAGCACTGTGGGTTATGTTTTGTGCTGGTGCCTTTGGTCCACCGTCTTCTGTCTTGTGCTTTCGTGCCCTTGCAGGCATAGGTGATCCGGGCCCGCCGACAGCAGTGAGCAGCATGGCAGACCTCGGTTCTCTCTTCTCCCCTGGACTTGCCCAGGGCAGTGGCACCAGCGCTGGCGGGGGAGGGGCTGCCCCATTCACAGCCTTTGGGAGTGCTCCAAGGCAGCATCCGGGTTACTCTCCTTCCCACCAGGTGGCGCCACAGCTGTTGGCACCCAGCACGGCCAGCGGCCTGCTGTCATCTCCCTTGCGTCCAACACCCTCCTATATCCTGCATAGCAGTCATCTTGGCAACAGCATTGGCGGTGGCAACAACAGTGGCGGCACCACCACCAGTGCCACAGGTAGAGTGGTGAGCTGGGCGAGTCGGTACATGGTTGCAGAAAGAAAACCAGCGCAAAAGACGGAGACACAGAACAGGAACACACGGCAACGCTTGAACACAGGACAGCGTTGTCCTGTGTTCCTGTTCTGTGTCTCCGTCTTTTGCACTGGTTTTCTTTCTGCAGCCACAGGTAGAGGCTGCACGTGCACAGCAATTCAGTCTACTTCTGAAGGATTTGTGTCACTGTCTTGCCGCCTTGCACATTTCGTATGTTGTGCCAAGTTTCAGCTCAGAGCTATCTCGCTGGCATTTCAGCAATGGAAGAAAAATGTTGCTGCTCTTTCATTCCCTGTATGGTCCAAATCATTGGATGCTTCCCCTCCCGTGTGGATTCGCAGGCACCAGAAACTGTCATAGCCACTGTAGCAACACTTGATTGGTGCTCAGCAGGGACCATTGTCGACAACGCATGGAAGGAATTACTGTGTAGGGTCCCCTAATGGTTGCATTGCATTTGACATCCTTGGAATGCAGTTTTTAGTATCACATTTGTTTTTTACCTCATCCTCACAAATGCTTCAAAAATGCATTTTGAGTATGTTCACCAACTAGCACTGTTGGAGGCATTAACGATTACACAAGAATCTTGTCATCGTTGCTGCCATCTGGTTGTTGTGGCACAAGTTGTTCACTGAAGTTTTTGAGCTAGTTTAGGCTATATTTCATGTCCGTTATCACATTTGTGTGGGAGTACAGTAAAGCCTCATTTATATGTTCCCAGTTCATATGGTTTCCTGCTCTATACACTCAAAATTGTGGCCATTAAAATGTTCCATAGAGTTACACTGTTTGTCTCCCGGTTATTACATTCCTGGACAACACAGATTTCCTGTCTGCTGTGTTTAAAATTACGACAAATTTGGTTAATATAATAATGCGGTAGGTATAATGCATGCCAACATACAAGTAGGCTGAAAATGGGGGCATGGGAAGCTGGATAATGGGTCGGTAGAGATTTTAGGGAGGGCCTGCAGTTCAGATGTGCCGAGGTGGCCTCCCATTGTTAGGTTGTGGTGTTTGTGTGAAGGGTAGGTGCTGACATTTCCAAAGGGAGTGTGGTGGTAGTGTGGCTGGTTGTGAGCAGCATTGGCATATTGATGTGTATCTATCTGGGTGTATTCTGGAGAGTAGAAGCGGGTGCTGGTAGGTATTTGTGTGTAACCGTCGCCATGCATTTGCTTGAGTTTCGGTCAGCGCTTTGTGCACGGGTGGATAGAGGGTCTGCAAGAGTCGGTATATAATTTCTTGGTAAGTTGGGGGCTATCCCTGGATCCAGATGCCATCCCTTGCCCTCGCTTGCTAGGCCAATTCTCAGGCTGAGGTAGATTGCCTGGGAGTCCAGAGTGAGAGTCCAGATTAAGGGGATTTTCAATTATGATGCTGGGGCACCTTCAAGAATGCGATGCACTCTTGGAGAGACGTGGCCAGTGGCGAAGTCGTGGACAGATGTCTTACTGTCGCTGATAATTGTGTGGATGTCGACCATAGGAATAGCAGCCAAGGTGATGGCCGCCTCATCTGCTTCTAAGATGGTGCCTGTTGTGAAGCAGCTTTTCGTCCGTGACGACTGCAGTCATGGCTACCTTGTGATCATGTTCTGCAGCATGTGTGTAGACGACCTGGTGATCTGAGTGATGGCACTGATGTAGAGTTTGACATCTTGCCATCCTTCTTTCTTGGCGAAACTCCAGATGCATATTTTTGGGTATAAGGGGGGGGGGATGACTAGTTTGCTCCGCATCCTTCTGGGAACTGCAAATTGGGGATTTGGAGATGAGCTAGCGGTGGGCCCAAATTCTTGAGTAGTGCTCTGCCTACTTCCGTGGAGGAGAGCCGAAGAGTTTGTGAGGAAAGTGGCCTTCCATTAATTCACTGATGGTGTTATGGACACCCAGGACCAAAAGCTGGGTTGTGGATGTGTTTGGAGGTAGCCCATGTGCACATTGGACTGCGCCTCTGATGAGATGGTCAACCGTTAGCGTGTCCGCTGCATGTATTTTGATGTTTGGGGCAACATATACCATGCGGCTAAGGACAAAATCTTGGATCAGTCACAACAGATTGTGTTCTTTCGTGCCAATATACTTATTTGAGATCCTCTCAATAATGCAGACTGTTTGATGGGTGCTAGCTGAGAGCTTCTGAAGAGCGATTGTATTATGATGACTGTCTAAGAAGATGAGTCCTAATATTCCGATGTGGTCCGCCTCAGAAATCGGTTGATTACTGATGTGTAAATTGAAGGCGTCGGGGGAGCGGTTCTCTTGCGAGTTCTCTTGCGAAGTAAAAAAAAAGGCGCAAACATACTAGTGAGTTGGTCCTGCGGGGATGCAACTTGAAGAGGAGGAACGCAGCAGCTTTTTAGCGGCACCTAGCGCAGCACCTGAGAATTGCACCTGGGAGGCACCTTTCAAAGCACGTGAGAAGTACACTTGAGAAGCAGCTGAGAAGTGCGCCTTAGGAGCACATAGCAAAGCAGCTGAGAAGTGTCTAGCAAAGCACCCGAGAATAACATCTGAGAAGCACCTAGAAAGCACCTGGTAATTACACATGCGAATCACCTAGCAAAGCACCTGGTAATTACACCTGAGAAGCATGTAGTGAAGCACCCAAGAGTTACACATGAGGAGCACCTAGCAAAGCACCTGATAATTGCACCTGAGAAGCACCTAGCAAAGCACCTTAGGATTACACATGAAAAGCACCTAGCAAAGCACTTGAGAATTGCACCTGAGAAGCACCTAGTGAAGCACTTGATGTTTACACCCGAGGAGCAACTAGCGAAGCACTTGATAGTTGCACCTGGGAAGCACCTAGCAAAGCACTTGATAGTTGCACCTGGGAAGCACCTAGCAAAGCACCTGGTAAATTACACCTGATAAGCACCTAAGCACCTGGTAATTGCACCTGAGAAGCACCCAAGAATTACACCTGAGGAGCACCTAGCGAGAATTACTTCTTAGAAACACTTAGCGAAGCACCTGAGAAATACAAGAGTGCTCTTACATATGAGCGAGCCAGGTCTGGGGAACGCAGCATGAGAAGCAAGAGTGCTGCGATGGTCAGCTGCCATGGCAGCTTTATGGCAGTTCATACTTGCAAGGGGACAAAGTAGTTGAAATTCACGATTTAGAGATTTTGACTACTGTTGCTATTGCCGTTGGCAAACTGCATGTGTTGCAAAGTTCCATTCGTGCTCAAGACAATGGAAGTGCAGATTGAATTCTGCATGCGCTAGAAAAGGCCTTCTGCCAAGAAATGCTAACAGACATTTTTGTGAAGTGAAATTGCCAATAAATGTCCTTGTAACTCACTCAGCTTTTTCTCAAATTAAGTGGTTTTGGATCATACATTTTCCCAGTTAATACCTTTTTCCCATAAAAAAAAAAAGCCTATCGGCGAGGTTTTACTTTATTGCTTCAGCAACTAAAAAAGCAACTTGCGTTTGCAACCTGTGCTGGTGTGACACTTGTGCACATCTGCATATGTGCAGGCTCCCAGCTGGGAAAGTCGCGTGGCCTCGAGGAGCTGGACGCCCTGGGCCAGTCCCTGATTAAGCAAGCCCTGCCACAGAACCCGGGCTCCCAAGGTGACTTCCCCACGTGAGTAGCTGCCTGCCTCTCACCCGTTTGCTGCTGTGCGTTCAGGGCTGCAGCAGCTGTGCGGTGCCCTCAAATGTGCATAGCACCTATACCGACCGGCAAGGCAGGGTTTTCTGAACAAGATTGAGTCCTATCGTGTTTCTCAATTTGGGAGGCCATGTACAAGCATTATGAACGTTTGTGCACGGATTGACCACTTCAGAGTGTTCCCTGTTTTTGAAACATCGAAAAAGAACTGTGGTCGGCCTTATTCAAACTTTTTGCCAGTCGCTAAAGGACTGTTAGAAAATTTCAGAACATATTTAGTTTGTTTTAAATTATTTGAACATGCACCATTTGATTCATTCAGGAAATCAAATGGGAGGATATTTTATTCACTATTAGAAACTTTCCAATATCGTGCACCTCTACTGCTGAGTAATGTTCGAGCATCGGTCTTAGCTTGTTCTTGCTTGTGTTTACTGCGTGCCTGCTTGAGGGACCACATTGTTCAACCGTGAGGCATTTAACTTCTTAATGCCAAAGCAAGACGAACCTCTTTGTGAAAAAATGTGAAGACGAGCTAACAGTAAATCAAATTTTGTACTCACGCTCAGAACTCTGAAATGAAAGGAAAAGGTTACTATTCAATTCTACAATGACCACATCCCTTTTCGCGAGGAGTTTGCAAATATTAGAAATTTTGAATACGGCTCGTAATAAGATTGCGGCTCGCAGCAGGATTCGTAATATACTGTGCACGACCAAACACTGTGGGGTCCGAGTTTAAAAGCTGTTTTGCTTGCGTCAAGTGCACGTTTAAATATTAGTGCGCTCTGTATGAATAGCATGTAATGTTCTATGAAACGCACTTAATTACAGTCGAATCCCACTTAATGAAAGTCACGGGACCCGCGAAATATTTCGTTGAAGCGCAAGCTTCATTGTCATATCTTCAGGCCTTAGCATTGACAGATGGACTGGATAGCTCATGAGCAACGTTTAATTGCCAAAAATCTGCCAGCTTTGGTTTTTCGCCATTTGCCAACCCTGACCGCGGCGGCCAGGTTTCATTGGAGGCACCCGTGTGCTGTGTGATGTCAGTGGTTCCCCAGGTGGTCAAAATTGTTCGGGAGACCCCCACTACAGCACCTCTTTCTTCCAGTCTTCTTTCACTCTCTCCTTTATCCCTTCCCTTATGGCATGGTTTGGGCCTCCACTGAGATTAGTGAGACAGTTACTGTGTCATTTCCTTTCCTCAAAACCAATTGTTTTGTTGACTGCAAGGGAAGCCTGAGGAATTCTGCCCCCTACTCATACAGCCTAGCAGTTGACATTTTGAGGTGTTCATGCCACAAGTAACTCACTGTTGAACAGGGATCTTTATGCTGCTGAGCTCTGTGCTTGGCACAGCAGATTGTTGTCGTCGCATGCACTGCAGTGCCTCGCTCACTGGTCGCTTGCAGCACGCCGCAGAAAATCCCACTGAACCAGATGTCGCGGCCGCTGCTGGCAGCGGCAAGCGCCTGCAGCGTGCCTTCGTCCACGGGGGTTCACCTTCATGGCATGGGGCCGAAGATGCTGCCCCTGGGGCCGTCCATGCTGGCCCCAACAGAGGGCCACCTTCCAGGCTCCCCGGCCAAGGCTGCTGATGACCTCCTCAACGGCCTGTTCGTGTCGCTGGACCAGATACAGCCGGGTGAGGGATTGTATCAGCTGCAGGTCCATGGATTTCTCTCAGAGAAATGGAGGTGGTCAGGCTAGTGCAGTGGAAAAGAGGTCAGGGAAGTCATTTCTGCACATGCCAAAGGGGTGTAGTCCATTGTCCTTTCCAGTCTATCTGCATGCTTCATAATTGCAGTAATTAGCCAGCTGGCACCAGCTTTACCCTTATAAACAGAGGTCGCAGGTCCTCCCCGAGCAACTTCAATGAAATGAATGGGCCACATGCTGTTCGCCACGCTCTGCTCTGGCCAGTGATGCCCTTGCCCTCCCTGGTGGAGGTGGTGGAACGTGGTGTCATGGGCTGTTCTGGGGGACAGCAGGGTGTCTCTCCAGGGAAGAACGAATGTTTGGAGAGGGATACTCCGGCCACACGGTGTTTTCGAAGGCCCTCAAACATTGGTTGAGCACTGCTGTACGCGTGGCTCCAATGGCCATCAAGTCGGTAGCATGTAGAGTCAGCAGAGCAGCGCGGAGCTCTGTCGAGGTCTTGAGGGCGTTCAAGCAGTGGCTGTGTGCATTTTTGGAAGCGGAGCACTCGCAGCAGCGGGCTGGTGAATAAAATCGGAACAATACCATATCTGAAAAATGCGGAAATTGAAAATACAGCAAAACCTCTCTGACTTCAAGGGAGTGGGAAAAAGGCCCACATTATCTTACCCCAAACTGCCAAAAACTGTTTGCAGTAAAGTAAATTTTTATTAGGTGAAAACTTGGGAGGTCATTGCCTCCTTTTAAACATAAAAACTGCATGACAGTGATGATGCTTTCTCAGTTTTGTGAAATTCTGTAGTCCGTGTGTGCTATCGGAAGTGTTGGAGAGCTCCATAAGTGTAATGGAAAAGACTGCTCCACAGATTCTTTCAGTGCACGACGTAGTAACACTCGAGCTCGTTATGCATCTCACGTGAGTAGGCTTCATTGACGGATCAGAGACAAGGCTGTCATTGTACTAAATGGCATGAATAGGCTCGGCTGGCTGGCTGGCTGATATGCGCGGTGGATAGCTGCTGTCATCACGAGCTGGCGGCGAAGCTCAAAAAACTGTGCGCCCAAACTTTCTCTTGGCCTATAGACAGGGGTCCGCCGATTGTAAACATGCCTGTCGTTGGACGCACTTCAGAGGTGTGTGGGAGACTATGTAATGTGCAGTTTAGGCCCGAGGACAAATATTTCGACAGTTGCTTGCCGAGCAGCCACTACTACGGGAGCCCATAGTAAAGACACCAAAATTTAGTTGCATTTTCTTTCTGCAGAATGATGTGCAGCATTTCAGAAAACGGACAGCCATGGGGATTGCACCGACAAGCTGTAAATAATTTATTATGGAATTTTTTCTTTCATGCTGTTCCAGTTTCAACAGCTGAACGACGCCTGTGACGTAAAAGATAAGTTCAGATCATGTGAGGCATACAGAAACTGCAGCATTGTTGCTGCTTTCCTCATTTTTATTCACACCAACTGTAATGCCAGCCTGCCCTAGAGTTGGAATTGCAAAAAGTGAGCAAGCAGTGATTATATCACAATTTTTGCATGTTTCTCGTGACCTCATATCGCCTGTGAGGTTGGAGCCGTCATTCGGCTTTTTAACTCTTTCGTTACCATGCCACTATGCACCGATCACTGGTGATTGACATATTCGAAGGGCAGGTTCAATGCTACTGGCGCCGCCGTGGACTTGGTGCGCAGTGCACCATCTAGTGAGTTATTGAGGCACTTCATTTTCGTTTCCTGCATCGTTTATATTTTTCCTGCAAGGTGGCAGTTTTTTAAACGCTCACCAAATTGATGTTCCAGCGTTGTGTGCACACACCACGGCGTCAATCTCGGGGACAGTGCGCGCTCGTAAAAATTCTGCTGCGTGTGATTCTGGTGCGTCTACATCATACTTTTTTGATGATGATTATGAATTTTTATGGCGCAAGGGCATCTATGGCCAAAGAGCGCCATGACACAAGGTATTTTCTTTTTCTCAAGGTGGGGTCAAGGACCCATTTCCCAAGCATTTCACCCTAAATAAGCCGAGCACCAGACCAGGGGAAAGCTTGTACCCATTGTATCACCGGTGGGTACCCGGCGGCACTGGGGATCGAACCCCGCACCTCCCGCATACGAGGCGGATGCTCAACCACTTGGCCACCGCTGCGTGGATCAGACTTTTTTGATTCCTCAAGTAGCAGTGACTTTGGCAATGATGTTGCATTGTCGGTTTTTGATTCCTACGGTGAAACTGCAACTGCAGCCGGGAACGTTGGTAGTCATATGCCTGTAAGTTTTGTTTTCCGCTTCTTTTTGTTTGTTCCTGGAGCCGGTGAACACATAGTCCTGATGAAATCAATTATATTTCTGTTATCTGTAGTGTCTCGACATCATATGGGCAAGATTTGCTCCTGCAAGCACAAAGAATCTGGTCATCGACCTAGGCTTGATGCCCTGTAGCAGCCTGAAGTGGTTCGCAAAAGCTGAGGACGTCTTCAGAGTGTTTTTCACTGTGGACGTTATAACGGCCATCTACTCGAATGCAAACAAATATGCATTGATGCATATCGCGAACAAACCAACGTACTCAAAAAGAATGGTTGCTGGGGAGAGGTGACTCCGCTGGAGATGACAAAGTTGATTGCCTTGCTTCTTTACATGGGAGTCCACATCTTCACATGTGCTGGAGCCCACGCCCCTTGCTTTCTGGTCTCGTGCCTTCAAGCGTCATTTCCAGACGATGTTTCTCAGCACTCTGGCTATGCTCCATGTTTCGGACCCAGCAATGAATGGTGCAGCTGCTGAAAAGCTTGATGGTTTCCCAACTTCTACATCATTTCAGTGACTGCTCCGCAAATTTTCTCAGCCTCACCGTGATATTTCGGCGGACGAAAGATTGGTGAAATCTAAGGCTTGTTCTGGAATTTGGCAATACATGAAAAATAAAATTACAAAATGGGGATACAAGTTGTGGGTATTTGCGGATTCAAAAAGAGGGTACACTGTACAATTCATAGTAGAAGCCTTCTTGTTTCCTTGGCTTCTATAGATGATCACCAACCAGCCCGACTACAACTCTTGTTAATTTCATAGTGTACATTGAAAATGTGAAAAACTGAGTGCTAATGGTTTAACCTTCGATGTTTGCAAGCTCTGCAGCAAGTACCTTGACAAGGGTTACATTTCTTTTGTCGACAAAATTCTATACTTCGGCATTTTTGCTTCAACGCCTCCTGGAACGAAAGACACTGGCTTGAGGAAAGATTGACGTGGATTCTCTTCTGCACTGAAAAGGATTGCATGAGAGAGACAGGTTAAGAGAGGAGACATTTGCTAGCTGCGAGACAAGAGTGTTTTGTAGCTTCAATGGAAGAATTGTTGCGTAGTAAATTTGGTAAGCACAAATCGCATTGCGAACTGACATGTGCCCACTAAGCGGAGAGAAAAAAGTGAAGGAAAGCGGCAAGAAATCGCCATCGAGAGACCGGAGCTAGTGCACAACCAACATTCCGGGATGCTTGGCATAGACAAACCTGATCAACTGATAGCTTCGCACAGTGTTCTCCAAGAGTGCTTCCGCTGGTGGAAGATTGTTTTTTCGGTGCATTGACATTGTGGCAGTAAACAGCTACATTTCATTCCAGAAGCATCGATTGTAGCATCCGGGGACACCAGATAAACTTTTTAGGCGCTCCGGTTATGGTTTCAGAGTGGAACTGATTCAACAGCTCTTGGAAATTGGGGTTTCACTACTCGAGCAGAATGTCCTTGTGGGCTAGTTGGCTCTTGCCGAGGAAAGTTTAGCCTGCATGCGTGTGACCAGGACACGAGGTAATGAAACAAATACAACACTGCATGTGCAGACTACCAAATGTTTATTCTTGGTATCAAAAGCACAGACAGTATCAGGCTGGAATCACTCACACATGAGCAGCTAATCAGTGACACACTGCTTTCTCAAAAGAAAAGGAAGAAAAGAAGTGCACCGGGGCAGAAAGTTTTACATTAGAATTGTTGAGCAGACAAGGGAAGGGAAAAAAGAACGTGCAAGGAACGTGTCCTTTTAATTTGTGGTGTTTATCGGTGGGAGAATAATAGCGTAATTACTTTATGGCTTAAGGATAATTGATTAAAAAGCAGAAGAAAAAAACAGCCACGTGCCACCTGTGGGATCTGAACCCACAGTCTCCGAATTTTGTGTCCGGTGCTCTACTAACCGAGCTGCGGCGACAGCTGTCTAGTCTTCTGCTTTTGGGGGTATTTATGTGTAGTGTAACTGAGCCTTGAGAGTGTGCATCGGCACCACCTTCGTGCATAGTGGCAGACGTAGTATGCCCCCATATTACCACCTGTGTCACGTCGAACATCATCAAATGGTGAGGGCAGAAGCTGTGTGAGAAGTTAGAACCCTCTTATGCTACCTGTGGCATCAAGACTGCCAGAACTGAGGCTCTTGTTAAGGTACTAAGCTTATTCAGTTGCCTTCTAATCAGTTATCTTTAAGTGATAAAGTAATTACATGATATTCTCCCATTGATAAACAGTACAAATTAAAAAAAAAAACACTTTTCTCTATGCTGCTTGCTTTTGGTGACTGTTGGCTTCCTTCATGTACAATATAACTGTGTAACATTGCTGGAGGCCAGATGAATCAACAAGGGAAAACAGATATCATGCCACTGAGTGTTTCACATAAAAAGAAAGGAACAAAGGCACGAAGACAGCCAAATGAAAAGTGAGACAACCCGAGTAAAGGTGAACAGTGGTGAACGCGCTGTGACCACAGCAGTCAACAAAAGTAAAGGTGAAGGTGAGGGGATAAAATGCGATAGTATGACTACATAGATGACGGAAGGGTAAAACAACAACCAGCCAGAGTAAAGGCAGTGGTGAAGGATTGAAACATGACATGTGAAAATGGAAACAAGCATGATGGAAGGGTAACAACAAAAAGCGCGTGTATCGGTGTATATGAAAAACAAAGTACTAAAAGAAAATGGTTACAGCCAAGCATGGTGACAAGAATGCGTGAAAATTTGAGCTTGCAAGCCGCTTTCGAGAAAAACTATTTTGTTTGGTAAAAGCAAAAAATGTGGCATGCTGGCACAGTTGTCGCTAGTTTTAATAATTAAATGCTTTTACAACATCCCTCTTGGTCTTGTGTTTTGATCTGCGCAAAAAGGTCTTGTTTTCAAAGACCACTTTACAAGGAACCTTTCTCTTGCCTTCCCCCCTACATCTCTTACAATGGTGCGCTAAGTGCCCTCCTTGGTTATTCTTTATTGCCAACCTGTGTTAGCATGCCTGCCCATTCATTAAAACATCTACTTCCAGTTTGTCCAATGTAAAAACTGCTGCAGATTAGGAGAATTTTGCTCACAACTCTTGAAATGCACTCAGTGAAGCTTCTTGGTACATGTCATTTCCTGTGATAAACGTTCACACGCTCCAGTGATTAAATGGGCAAGGTATCTGGCAGAATGGAAGTGATGCTTTTGCTGATTGAAGGCAAGATCTTTCCAGGGTGGATTGGCTGGCTAGGATTACGTTAGCATATTTATAAATAAGCGGGTTCGATCTTGGCCAAGGCAGTCGCGTTTCGATGGAGGCGAAATGCTAAGGTGTGCTGTGCGATGTCAGTGCACGTTAAAGAACCCTAGGTGGCCGAAATTACCCAGAGTCCTCCACTACAGGAACCCTCATAGCCTGAGTCGCTTTGGGACATTAAACATCATGAAACCAAACCAACATTTATAAATAACTTAGAATGTGCTTCCAAATGGCAGTGCGTTCTTCATCTTAGTCCTTGGGTTGTACGACCAGCAAGTGTGTTTGGCTGTGAATTCAGTCTGCTATCCCTGCCAGGTCTTTGCAGTTTCAGTGCCTAATGGCTCACTTAATGGGCTTTGATTTTGCTTATTTCTGCATGAAAAACACTTGGTAACACTTCTCCTCTGCCACGAGTTCTGTTTTGCTGCCACTCTGAAATCTGCACACCTACTTATTTTTCAAAGTGAAATCAGAGCCATCGAAACGCGGCAGCTGTGTTTTTATGGAGGCAAAAGTGTGCTGTGCGATGTAGTGATGATGTAGTGATGTAGTGTACGTTAAAGATCCCCAGGTGGTCCGGAGCCCTTCACTACGGCACCTATTTCTTATTTCAGTCCCTCCTTTATCCCTTCCCTTACCTGTGCAGGTGTTGGCCCATATGTGAGACAGATACTGCGCCATTTCCTTTCCGCAAAAACCAATTTTCAAACGGGAGTCCACTGAGTGTGCCACTAGGCATCGAAACTGGGAAGACCTGGCAGGGTAGGAGTGAACCAGGCAAGTGGGAAGGAAGCCTGTAACTCTGTACAGAGAAAATGAACTGGCGTCTCCTAGGCAGTGACCTTTACTGGCTCATACTACACTGCACAGTAGAGTCTATACACAACAGTGTCTCGGTGATATGATCATGGCTGACACGAACTTCGAGGTGATACAAATTTATAAAATTTCTTGACCGGAGTGCGTTATGTATGATGTGCAGAATTTCTGACGTTCCTAATACTCTCCTCCGTGCCTGCCACGGCCGACATGGCGATGTGCGCAGGCTCACAGCCACCACTGAGCCTACATGACGAGAACGGGGTGCGTGCGGTGGTGCACATTGCCCGCAACCGCCCTCAGGAGCACGTGTCGGTGCTTGTAGCGTCCATCACGAGCCAAAGCAGCTTGCCCGTGCGCCACATTGCCTTCCAGGCTGCTGTGCCCAAGGTGGGTCTTCCACTTTACCATGCTGCTGTTCAAATGGTGTGTAATGAAAGGTGGGGACAGAGGGGGGCCCTGTAATAGATGCAGTCTTAGCTCAAGTGAAGAAGAAATGGACACGGACAGGACATGTTACATATTGAGCAGGTGGCAGAGAGCGTTTGCTGGTAATAGGGCGGCCACAGTTGGCACAGGACGGGGCTAATTGGAGACTTGGGAGGGCCAGCAGTGAAACAGGGTCCATGCGGGTCCTTGTGCTGCTTTCAATGCTGCCTTGAGAGTCCTGGATTTCTGTGGACCCTTGGAAACCCGTGAATTTCCACTGCATTAAGGAGTGTATCATTTTATTCTTAATGATAGGTGTAACATTAATAGGCAGGAAGCGAGTGGAGTGGGTCAAGGAACAAATGTGAGTTCATGACATTGGAGGAGGAAAAATGGGCATGGACAGAGCAAATAAAGCAAGTGTAGCAGGGGGCAGCAGAGTTAGGTGGGTGGATGAGATTGAGAAGTTTGCGGCAATAGCTGCCACAGGGCATGGTTAATTGGAGACATATGGGAGAGGCCACTGTCATGGATTCGACATAGTTTTCTTGTGGAAGTCATCCACTAGTCTACATAGCACATTATGAATTGGTGATGATGATAAAAAAGCAGCTGTGAACGAACACTTCTAGCAATATTTTTTTTTGTGTGTAAAAAAACACGTGTTGTGAAGAATTTCACTGCTGGATCCAATCCAAGCAAGGTGTCGGATCTGTGCCACAATGACTGAATCCACCGCTGAGTGACTCAACACTGGGAATGAATGCACGTCCACATATATATTCACACCTTTTTTCAAGAATATTTATGTGCTCTGTCATCGATGTAGCCAGTGATTTTCAGCCATTCAGAAAACATTCCTTTCGTGAATGTCTTGTAGGGTAGTTTGCTTTCTTCATCATTTCTGTTGCTGCCCTCTGAGCTACTTCAGCTGCTATCCAAAGTGATCAGCTACTTTGATCTCATGACACCCTGTAAGCAGTAATATAAACAAACCCCCAGGGTTATCCAGCACTTTTTCACACTGTGCTATCAACAGCAAGCTTGGCCAATCTGGAAGTGGTGGCATCGTATCCCTAGGGGTTCTGGCAAAATCCACCTGTACTCAATTTTTGATCATGAACTCCTGAAGTTAAGTTCTTACAGCGAACAGTGGAAAGTTGAACAGCTGTTCATTTTGAGCCAAGGTCATGGGAGCATGTTGCAGGGATTCAGCTTGAACAAGCAGTTTATCATTGAAAATTTGAAAGAAATTTCTTGCCTATCAGAGGGGGGATTTTGTGTGGTGCTGTTACCGGAGCAGATGGCATCCTTTCTGTAGTTCACAAAGGAATTTTGGCCGTCCGTGGCTTCTGCATGGCATTATTGCTGTACTTTTCTGAAAGCTTGAAAGAACCAGGTGCATACAAAGCGTTGTCTAGGTTTAGAAGTTCATTTCATGGCCACAAAAAATGTTGGAAGCAGCTTTTCAGTGTTGGCTGGTTTAGTGATTTCTGTAACAGAATAGAAGCTACAGTAGAACCTTGTTAATTCGAGCATTAGGGGACTGCGAAAAATGTCCGAATTATATGAAGGTTGATTTGACAAATCCCCCTCCTCCTCCAAAAAAGAAAAAAGATTGCCAGAAGCCGTTCATCTCATAGTAAGTTTATTATGAGAACCAGGGCGATGATTGTCCACTTTTGAGATGAAAATCGCGCAGCAACAACAATTTTTATGAATAACTTGAGATAGATGATTACTGCATGTACAGTTTAAGGACTGTTAACGCAGGACTGCTCCACAATGGTAAAAAGACATCTAGGGACTCCGTCACAGTGTGTCGCGGTAGCAGTGGAGCCACCACATGAATTTCGAACAGCGTGTGACGAGTGCGCATTTTCGCCCCAATGAAATAACTGAAGACTCACACTGACAGAACCGAGGGAAATGTGTTGGCACTGGAACAACAAAACTCCTTCTGGTCAGAAAAATGAAACACCAGTGACGTTCAAATCTGCATCCAAAAGTGCGTAAAACTATGCTTGGCTGGTAGGCCGATGCGCTGCCTTGCCGTCGTCTGGACCGAAACTCAGAAAAGAGAAGCTGAAACCATGCGGGCACGCAAATTTTTGGCGCCGGGGCCCTGCGAATGTTGTCACACCTGCCTAATGGCTGACATAAGAGGCCTGTGTGATATTTTCTGTGGTAAATGAGGCATGACGTGGGATACTAGCACAATTGCTCGCTATGTCGTTCGAACAGCCACATGGCCTCCGGTCGGGAGTGTGTCCGAATTAACCTGTGTGGGCCTAGCGGTGTCCAAATTAAATTTACATGGGCGTCGGATGGGGCCATGTCATCAGTCCGAATTATCCATATTTCCGAATTAACAGGGGTTGAATTCACGAGATTTCACTGTACTAATGATCTGATTTGGTTGATAAAGACCAGCAGTTTGATGAGCATTGTTAAAGAGAAAGCATAAGACACTCTCAGTGTCAGTGTTGAGCTGGAAAAACGGGAAGCTGGGCTTTTGTGAAAGCCGCAACTGAAAAGCAACTCAGCTTTCTTGGTTTCGTTCATAGAAGTGTTTTGGGCAGTGAAAGTACATTCGCGATATCTAGAGAAAACATTAGTTTGATAAGCTGTTGTGTTTGTTCGTCTCTGGAAAAATATTGGTGAATGTTTGAAAGTATTTGAAAATCCTTGAATTTCAGAACTCGGAACCAGCGTGAACCCTGTGAGAGTAGTTGGGCGCCACTCAAGCCCAGTAATGGCTACATTGGACAGTTGCAGCATGTTCGAACTTATAGTTGCCTTGTTGCCATAGCAGCGGCTGCTTACTCTTGATTTGTGTGCACACTGGGTAGGCTCGTTCCCGTGCTGGACAAAGTGTTGACTATTTCCGTCTGCATGTCCTCCTCTGCAGCAGACCATGCGGATCAAGCTGCAGCCACCGTCAGGCACAGAGCTTCCACCTCACAACCCTATCCTACCGGCTGCTGCTATTACGCAAGTCATGCTGATTGCCAACCCTGCCAAGGTAGGTGTGCCCCCTGCACTTTTAATCAAAGCATGGAATCCATGTATTACTCAGCCAGCAAATCAAACACCCCCCCCAAAAAAAAAAAAAGCATGCTAGCTTTCACGTATTCTGACACAAACTTGAGTGTCACCTGCCAAGGGGGTCATGCATATCCGAGAGGTTTAATATTTCATAGATCACATGAGCCAGTTATGGATGGTAAGTTAGTTGTGTAACAAATCAGTCTTACTGATGGTACCGTATTTACTCGCGTAATCCTCGCGCTTTTTTTCCCTGAAAATCAACGCGAAGTTTGGGGGTGCGATAATTATACGGGGAAAATTTTCAAGCAAATGTTTCAGAGTGTTAAATGCAAAGATGAATGGGTGCAAGATCAGGATTGTCAGGTCTGCAATTGTAAATATAACGAAAACATTACTTTCAAGCATAACTTACCTTCGTTATGAAAGTACAGGGTGAACGTAAGCTCAAGCTGCTAAAGCACTTTAATTTGCCGCGCGCAACCTCCCCGTCGCTACTCGCGTTGCGTACGTCCTGCAGGCAATTCTCCTCTTCATCAGAGTCCGTGTCGACACTGGAATCGATGGTTTCTTCATCTTCCGACACTTCTTCGTCGTCCCACACCAGGTGGTCCTCGGTCGCATCCAGGGCGTTCGAAATGCCTGTTTTCTTGAAGCTTCTGGCTACCATGTTTACATCAATCATCCCCCATGCCTCTGATACCCAGCTGCACAGCAGCTCCACGGACGATCTTTTGATCTTGCCGCCCGGCGTCAGAGCATGTTCACCTTCGGCCATCCATTCTGCGTACAGCCTCCGGACGTTATCTTTAAATGGCTTGTTCAAAGATACGTCAAGAGGCTGTAGCATTGATGTGATGCCGCCAGGTATAACAGCCAGGTCCGTGCGCAGTTCCTTGAACTTCGCCCGAACCAACTCTTGAAGATGGCCCCGAAAGCTATCAAGCACAAGGAGCGACGGAAAAAGAAGCGCTCCCGGTCGCCGCCCCCACACAGTCTTCACCCAGCCCACCATAAGGTCCGCGGTCATCCACCCCTTTTCTTGGATGCGCACGTGTATACCAGGGGGGAGCTTTCCTTTCGGGAGGGTCTTCCGCTTGAAAATGACGTACGGTGGGAGCTTCCGCCCGTCCGCCGTCACGGCTAGCATGACCGTGCACCTCTGTTTTCGGCACCTGTAGTCCTGACGTGCACAGTCCGAGCGCCTGTCTGTTCGACTGTCCTGCTGCTGGGCATATCGAAATTCAGCGGAGTTTGGTCCGTGTTCCCTATCTGGGAGAGCAAGAAGTTTTTCTCCTGCCGGATCCTGATAACGAATCGATGGAAGTCCACTATTTTCTCTTCATAGGCTGCGGGCAGGCGCTGGCAAAGCGTCGTTCGCCTCCTGAGCGAGAGTCCATTGCGCCGCATAAATCGTGTGGCCCACCCGTCACTAGCGCGGAAGTCTTGCACCGGGATGCCCTCCTTTCTTGCGATACGAGCGCCTGGTTCCATATCAAATCAATCGTCACAGCACACCCATCCGCTCGTCGAGCCTTGATATATTCCAGTAAAGAGGATTCGACGGCAGGAAATTTCCCAGTCTTCGATCCACGGAAGGCCCGGCGCGTCTTACCGGTCGCCTTGAGTTCGTCGTGCTGCCGTCTCCAATACCGTACGCAAAACTCGTTGACGCCGAAGTGTCTGCTGGCGGCACGGTTGCCATGTTCCAACGCATACTCAATAGCTTTTAGCTTAAAAGCGGCTGTGTAGCTTGTGTAGCGTCCCATGGCGAAGCGGCACAAAGAGTACGGTGCAACACGCAAACAAGGCAAACGAGGCCTACGAAACACCGGAGAGCTGGAGACACCTTCGCGAAATGGCGTAGCGGTGGTGAGTGGATGAGCGGTAGCGGCGGTGGCAGCGGATGATAGCACAGTACCGCCGCCAATAGCACGCGCGTCCAACCGTGGCAGTTAGTTGTGGCCGCAGTCAATAGATGGCAATCGCTACGACAAGCAGATTGCTCACGGCAGTAATTTTGGGGGTGCGATGATTATGCGGGGAAAAAAAAATTTTCCAATTTTTGATAGCCAATGTGGCGGGTGCGAGAATTACGCGAGTGCGAGCATTATGCAAGTAAATACGGTAATTGCTGTGAGATCAGGATGATGTAGCACCACTGCCTTGTTGACTTCACTAGCGCTGGCACTGTTTCTACACTTGGCATCAGTACTAGTTATTTGCAGCATAGTGCTTGTGTAGAAAATAGCCTGGGATGCTTTGTAGCCGATGGGGCTGAACTGAATATGAGGGCATTGGCGGGCAGACAATCTTGTCGTGTCCCGTCTGCTGCTAGAGGCACAAAGCAAACACGTAGCAAAACCCACTTGCTGTTTACACTGGTGCAGTGCCATTACTGCTCCCAAATGTTTGCAGTCTGAAAGGCTGAAGGCAACAGCACTCCACCTGCGTTAACCTACATTAAATATGGCTGTCTTTTGATTCCTTTTTCTTTTTTTTTCTGTACACACCACAGTGTAGTTATTTGCAAATCTGAGCATAAGTTTGAAACTTGATCGGAATTAAACTACTGGTTAGCGTACTATTTAAATCCAAATAATCTCACATCCACAAACCCTAAAAGCACACTGTAGGGGAACAGCGGTGGGGCGTAGACAAGCGCTGAAAGTTTCTACGCATATTATAGCCCAGTGTACTAGAAATCACATGGAGTAAAGCTGAATGTTGCGCAAGTTGGTATGCAGTCATTGTAAGGGCACATCAGCGGCTGGACTTATGGGCATATGTATATGTGTAGAAACTACAATGCACTACAATGAGTGCATATCAGCTCTACCTAATAGCACACTTCTGGCATCATGTGCTCACTGTAGTGATGCCAGTTGTGCTGCCGTGAGGAGGCGCACTTAATTGTCGTCTTATCACTCATCCAGGAAAAGGTCCGCCTGAAGTACAAGCTGAGCTACACGATCGAAGAGGAGAGTCACGTGGAATCGGGAGAAGTGGACTGCCCCATCGAGACTTCAGCCACCTCATGATGATCACGATGGCAGCCGCCTGGCAGACTCAATGACCTCTTTACAAACACCACACACTGGATGACGACACCACCACAGTTACTCCTCGTCCCCTCCTCCACTGTGCTGTCACTCTCGTCTTGCAGTGCCTCTAGCGTCGTCCCCTCTTATGCTCGCAAGGCTTAGGTTGTAGCTGGTCTTGTCTCCTTTCTATCATGTGCTGCCACATGTTGCAATCTCAGCTGTGGAGTGTCAGTGCTATCAAAATTGGGTGCTTGAACACTGCCCGTCTCACCCCGCACAGACAGCACAAAACGTTGACCGAGGCTGACGGCAAGCTGGAGTTGCAAAACCGAACTGGGCTAGATGTGCTGCCTTCGTGCAAGCAAGCTTTGGGTCTAGACGATTGGACGTGGGTGGCGTTCGGGGCACTGCGTGTCGAAGGGGCATCAGAGCACTCTTGCGAAGGCCTTTCAGCAGCTGCAGTGCTTACCACTTTCCATTTGGACTGAAGGGATGGGACTCGTGTATTTTTTAGTGCTGCCAGCTTTTTTTTCTTCTTGTGTGTGTTTAGGTAATTCTGGGTGCATGGATGTCAAGCAAACATGATGTAATGCACATACAGCATACTTAAAAAGGGTGCAATCATGTGTCTTGATTCTGGAGCTGGTGTTGGCTTGTGAGGTCACGGGCCTGCGAAATCTTTGCTAATTGAGCAAGCTTACACTAACACCCACAGATGGTCACTTACCGGACACGAGGAGAAGAAACATTGAGGCAGCATGTGCTGCTCATGTAGTGTTTCTATGTCTGACGTGTTTTGAGAAGCCATATTGTAAGGCACACCCTGTACACTGCTTGTTCTGGTGCAGTCAGATTTTTTTGGGCAGTCAACTTCAGAACCTTGCTTCGATTGGCTTTCGCGCTGACAAGTTGAGACTTCAAGGAATTCGACTTGTCATTTCAGTGCTGTTGTCAGCAGCCTAGCAAGCATGATCAGTCATTCTGGTGCCTTCGATCAGGTTTTGCATGTACTCAAGGAGTGTTTTAACCGAGGCATCTAACATCCATTTGCTAGAGCAGCTGTGCTCATAGAAGAGGAATGGTTAGGCTTGTCTTTGTGAGCAGGGATGCTTAGGAGCTCACCCTGCTCGTGCTCCCTTATTTGAGCAAGGAACCACAGCTACAAGAGTGTAACTGTATGTGCGTGAGGTAAGCCTTTCCTTTTCACGTTCGTTAGAGAGCTGGCTGTATGTATTGAGCTTGTATATTGTAGGTTCATTCACAGATTTTGCAGCCTGGCTCTGAGTTTGTATTCAGAGCATTTAGATCGACTCTTTTGACATTGTTGTGTAGCTGTGAGGCACATGCAACCAGCACGTATGAAACTATCCACAGTAGTTTTCAAATCTTGTCTCAGTTTCAAATGAAATCTGTAGGCACAACTATGCCATGGTTTCTGCTGCGTGAGTGTCTTTGCAATTGCAGCAGTGTAGTGTTACCATCTTCGATTTCTTGAAAAGATCGTGTCTCTGGGTGTGATGATAACCAAGTACGGAAAGGGAATGCACTCCAGGTAATACACCTATCACTGTGTTACATATCTCGCGGGAACTGGGGTCGTAATGGCAACAGGTGTAGCTGAACAAGCTGCTCATGTATGTGTATCTATGAATCTTTGCTCTGGGGCCTTTCCACACAATACAGATACATGCGGAGAGAGATTTGGTGCTTGCCAGGTACTGATTGAAAGGGACGATAGGCAATGCACCTGCATCTTTATTGCAGGCAAGGTTTCAAAACTGAGCTTTCCACAAAGCATCACAAGGACAGGTTCCAACGTTGCAAAAATTCGACAAACCATTGCTACTGCTGTTATTCGTGCCAGTGTTTTCTTAGGGAATGTGTTGCATGAAACATTCCTAAATGAAGGCGGGCTCTAATAGGAGGCTGTCGTGTTGTGTCAGCAGAGGTTTGGCTCTCCATGGCAAGTTCTGCCACTACTGCTATAGGGCATTGCCGTTGCTAGTGTAGCTGGATTTTCAAACTTTGTTTAAATTTTTTAGCGTTTAGCTTGTATGCAGGTCAGTAACCTCGTACTCTTAGTTGTGACATTAATGATCCAGCTTAGCTGGCAGTAAGGAATTGTTTTTGGATTGTTACAGTTGCGCATATGGTTAACAGTGGTCATGCTGAAGTTAGCCACAGGCGACAGCTTTTTGGACCTTGTTTGAGTCAGTCTGCCAGCAGCCATCAGAAAAGTTCCTCAGGATAAGCTTTTGGCTTATTGGAAAAATGAGGCAGTGAGCTTGTTCAAAGGCCATTTTATGCATTTGCTAGTTATACAAATGCTACAGTTTAATTAGGAGTTGACATAATTGCTGGAGACCATCATCTTAATTGCCTATCGAATTAATTTGTAGCATTGAAGTCATGGCTGGCCCACTGTTGGGGTCAAAACACAAATCACACATGCCTTGAATACATTTCTTGGTAGCATGTAGGGAATGTAAGCTGCTAAATGAAAGATAAGATTGGGCTTTTGCCACATACAGTTTGCTACGTGTGGTTGTTTGGTGTATTGTCTTCAGCTTTGATGATTTCCTTACCCTGTTCAAAGTGAAAAGTCACGGTGGGTGTGTTTGGGGTTTTATCTGTTCAGTGTTCTCAGGGAGCTTTGGACTTGCATGTGGACACAGCTAGGTGGTTGCATGAGCTAGTGTATCCGTTTCAGCTGCATTTTTTCGTGTTTCTTCCTTGTAGTAGCCCCACAAGTGAGCTTGCCTGTGCCATCGTGGCTATATTTTCCTTTTGATGTTGTGTCTGTCATAGAATGGCATTTGAAGCCATTGTGGCAGCTTTCCTGAGCCAGGAGACACTGCTATGCAATCATTGAAAACCCTGGATACTGCGAAATTTTCAGTAAACTAAAATTGGTATCAAATGTAAGAACCACTTGGCACATGCAACACTCTGTATGCTTCCCCCAAAGTTTCCTCAATTTTCGTACAGCATCAAAATGATGAACATTGTGTACAGGGAAAGCTGCATTATCTGTGACTTGATGCAACATTGTTGCAAGAAAGCAACGCAGTGGAGAGAAACCGTGAGAAAGAACTTGAGATAAGTGCTTTTTGCACTTTTTTTTTCTCGACCATATTTTCTGTAACGCTAGTCTGACTTGCATCAGCTGGCACACTAAGCTTTCTGACCACCACAGTTTTCCTAGGACATCTATAAAAAAGCCTAGTGCACCCATCTGCGAAAGTTTAGCAAACATCAGGGGCATGGAAAAACAGTTTTGTTGTGGCCTGAGGAGCACATTCGTCTTAACTGTACATTGCGACTTCTGAGTGCATACTGTGGCTGTGAAAAAGTAGTGTTTTCGTGGCACTGGCAGACTGTGCTGTGGATGCTGTTTTGTTACCGGCACAAATCCTCGTGGAGCTCAAAATACAACAGAATTTTACTAGGCCAACTAGCCAAACCACTGCGCTATTGCAAGGAGCTAAGGCACGTGTGAATCGCTGTCGCAGCTTATTGATAATGCTCTAGAATTCCTCCCCTCTGTCTATTTAGCAGCCAACTGATGCTTTTCTTTTGGTCAAGCCAGTATTCATTGCTTCACCTGCCTGACTTGTTTTGGGGAAATTACTTGGTTACCTTGTGGTTGGTGCTGACAGATGCACCCATTGATAATACGAGGCCTCACCTGCTCTGGACTGGGTGGATGTTCTTTTGCACTCACTGGCACCTTGAAAAAGAAGCATATCATAGAGAGTGCTTCTAGCTAACTTCCCTTTGGCCTGGTTAACTCCTTATTTATTTATGCGGATGCCTGCAAGGGCATTGGGGGGGGCATTTCTGAGAAGACAGCCACAAAACAAGCAAATACTGAAATATATATAGAAGCTCAGGTGTAAAAAAAAAAAAACCTAATCAACCAACACTGAAACGTTGGCAGGACAACAGGAAGCACCAGGGAATTTTAAAAATTCACAGAACTTGAAAAGAAAGTTCTTTATCGCATCAATAAAAGCATAGACTAAAACCCAGGCAAAAGAAATTGTAACTGATACGGAGCTATGGAAAATTCAACAATGAGAATGATTTAAACTTGGAACAGGTTTTATACTGATTAATGCTCATGGGAAGCCCATTTCATAGTGTGGAACTGCGCAGATAAAAATCATTTCGCAAAAAACATCAATGCGACAGCGTACTTCAAGAACTCCAAAATCATGATCGCGTCGCTTAGAGACCAAGTGGAGAGGCAAAATGTACACATCCTGATCTGTTCTGGTGAAGCCAGAGTATATCTGCAAAAACAGTTCCTGTTTTGTGGTTATTCGATGGTGCACCAATGTTTCCACCCAAGATTTTCTCTAGTAACACTGCTGCAAACAACATAATTGCCAGAAACAAACCTGGCAGTGCAGTTTTGAATGTGTCCAAGGTTTTTCCACAAAATATGAGGGTCCCATGGTGCACACGCATATTAAAGTATTGGACGTACATCTATAATATAAAGTTCTTGGGTTTACATTGCTCCAAGTGCCTAACTGCAGATGTGTTAGTAAGAAATTGTTGCATGTGCCCACAGATTAGTGCATTTGTTCATTTTAAGCCACACTCCATTGTGTGTCGGTTTTATAGGAAATGTTGTTTTATGGAACACGCTATTTATAGTTTCTTAAATTCGCATCTTGCATTTGTTTAAAGCAACATGAAAGCAGCAGAAGGCTTCGAGATTTTCAAGATTATTGCAACTTTATTTTTACCAGTGATGGTGCCGAGACTGACGCGATGCATCGGTCTTGACACCAGGAGTGCATCGTCGGGTGGCGCCGGCATGCAGTGGAGCACGGTTTGGAACATGAAGTTGTCCCCAGTTGTATGTAGGCTCATGTGCATGGGCACATTTGGGATTGGGAGTGGGACTGGAGACTGTTCCACCTCTAATTATGTGACTTGCCTGAGCATTACTGTAAGAGTTGGCACACTTAAAGGGACCCAGGAAGACGAAATTTCAGTTAGTTCCTTGCACAGGCAATTAGGAACATTGAAAGCAGAGGAGTTCCTAAACTTTGTCGTTGCATTTTTCACTTGCGTTTCCTTTTGGTATTTACATTTGGTTGACACAGGCAAGAGTCAAAATGAATGCTTGAACTATTCATATAGTGGCTTTTTAAGTGCATGTACAGTCCTGTCCAATATAAAACGGAACGCTTAATTTGTGTTCGAGTTTTAAAATTCACTATTCTTGGTTCCATGTTCATTTAACTTTGGAAAATATTTTATTTGTGAGCAAGAACTCTGTCTAGACAGTGCTTGAATCTAATGGTTAGCACTTGTACTTGAGGAGCAGCGTTTAATTGCTTTTTATTGCAGTGTTTTGTTTCACATTGGACTGGACTGCTTGCTTGACAAAACACTGTACTCATTTTACAAGTGTACGGCCATGCTTGAGCCCGCAGGAACGCACGCATGGAAGAGCGGTGTTGCATTTTTAATGCTTCACACATGATTTTTTAATGGTACGAGCATAGCGTTTGTAAAAAGTACTACTGCACGATGCTAGCTGCTTGTATTTTTTGAATCGCAGCATTGCTTGGCTGGCCACACGAAAGATTGTTGGCTCAGACTGTAGGTGGCTGACACGTAGTGAGTTTTCTCACAGTTTTGTTAACGTTTTATTACTGCAGCAGTGGGAGGCATTCCGCAGCTCCTGAAGAGTGAACACACATTTAACATATACACATTTTCTGCTAGTCACGTCTCTGCTGAGGAAAGACAAATTTAGGATATTGCAATTGAAGGGGGTCATCTCTCCGTCGCGAGCGTGTGCGTGTTGGCTTCACTGTTTTCTTTTCGCCGCTTTCCCCATCACACGCACCACTCTCATATATATATATATATATATATCTTTTTCTCCTTCCCTGTAAGATACATCCCTGCTCTGTTTGTTGAAGAGAAGAATAAACGGTTTATATGCATGTTGGCCCTTTTGTGTGTTCGCTGGGTGTGTCTGTCCTCAACTTTTCTATTTGCATGGCGTGTTGGCATAGTGCCGCAATTACTTCAACATACGGTGAATGGCCATTGGGGTGGTCAGTTTAGTATCTCCTGTTACCTAAGCGGCAAGCTACCCACCGGCGAGTGCGGTTCATGTTTACAAGTTACCGACTGGTTTAATGCACATCATGGCAAGCACATGCCACCAGCTGCACCAGCAGTTGCAAACAGCAGTTGTTGAAAACCTGGCGCATGGCAGAGATATTTCCTGTGGACATTAAATGTGCCGGTTTGCACCCTGGCAGTGGCAGTCATTAAAAAATTTTGTTGTACTCGATTCTAACACGCACCCGCTTTTTCAAGGCCAGAAAAAGTGCAATGACTTCGATTGTTACGCGCACCATATTTTCATGCTTTGATAAAATAAATGCGCTCCTGAGGCCGCCACCATATCCACGATCACCTAATTTTAAATCATTTTGACCTCCTTGTTGCGCGGCCTCATCAGCAGTGGCGAACTTGGCATAGTGACCGGAAACGAGTATGGCAGGCGCGACGGTAGCCCCCACAGAATTATTGCTGAGGGGGCAGTCTCCAACTGTTTACGCTCAGATCAGGTTTCTGAAACACCTCAATTCTAGGATGTTATTAATGTATAGCATAATGTGGCTGAGTTAGTTGGCTTCATATAGGCTGTCTTAACTCTCTCCTTACTGTGGGGAGAATGACCATGTTTTGCATGTTTCAGTAGCTTTTTGTAGCGATAGCTACGCTACGCCAGCCACTTCGCGAGGTCAGCGTGGCTGCGCGCTGAGCCGTGGCACCACCGCTCCGCCAGCTGTGCGCATGCGCGGAGTGACGTCATAGCCCGCAGCTGGTGCGCGCCTCGCCGTTGCTCCGACGGCGGAGCAGACGCCGCCCGCCTCGTCAGTTGTACGCATGCGCGGAGTGACGTCAGAGCACGCAGCTGGTGTGCGCGCCACGCGCCTACATTACGCTAGCATTTCGAGCCTTCAGCGTGGCAGCGCCGTGGCCACCGTGGCAGCTGCCGTCGGCGAAACCGAGTGGAGAGCAGGGAGAGAGAATCCACGTCCAGGGACGAAGATGAAAAAGGAATGCCCAGCGAAACGCAGCGGCGAAAGAGTGACTTTGCAATTCGACTGAGCGAGTTCCACTCGGCCAGCTGTAGCTATCGTCTCACTCCAGGTTTAACCAGAGCTAAACCACAGCCATTTTTTTTTCTGTAAAAGCTCTGGCATATAATGTTTTATGCAGTGCATGTAATGTGATGGCATGATAACCGCTTGTCCTTAGGGGTAATAACGGAGTGGATTCCAAGATAAGGCAAGCGTAGCAGGGGGCAGCAGAAATTAAGTTAGGTGGGAAGACGAGATTAAGAAGTTTGCGGGGTTACGGTAGCCGCAGCTGGCAAAGGACAGGGTGAATTAGAGAAATGGGAGAGGTCATTGCCTTGCAGTGGGCGTAGTGAGGCTGATTATTATGGTGCAATGCCTGAAAACAAAGCTAAATGTGCATTTTAGGCTTATAAGATTCAATAACGAATTGCGCATGTAACAGAACATTTTATTTGCCAAAATGAAGATTTCAGGAAAAAACTGTGAAGACACGCGGGTATCTAAAAAGAAAAAAATGTCAATTGTTTTAATATTTCAATTAATCAGTCAATTTATGTCGGACAACATAATATGGTGACCGCGGGGAGAGACTAAAAGGAGACTTGGTTGTCTCCTGATGAGGCCTAACTTCCGCATTACACATCGGAGCAGATGACACGCAGCAAACATATGTAGATGAAACTAATGATACAGCAAACATAGTGGTAAAGGAATTCAGCACAGTAAGCAAGGCCTAGACAGTAGGTGGTGCGGTAAATACAAGCATGGAGGAAAAAAAATGAGGGAGCATCCGGGCTAGAGCCTTGATTGAAAAACTTTTATTCCACCAATATAGGAGGCTCCCCTACTTCCTATTCAGGCACGCAGCTCCGAGCAGGGGTCCAGGACTCCGCAAGTAAAAGCGCGCGAGAATACATTGATTCTTCGCGGCCTCAGCCGCCAGGCGGATGGCTTCTTGGTCTTCAGGGTTTGCGCTTTGAAGGAGGGATTCCCAAGCTTCTAAGCCTAATATGTTGGCCATAGCCCCAGGTGAGAAGGGGCATTGCCATATGATGTGGTCTAGTACTGTGCCTCTCTGTCCACAAAGTTTACATTTATCTTGTTTTCTGTCATCTAATTTGAGGTGGTGTAGCCGTATGGGATTGGGATTGTTTCCAGCCTGCAGCCTTCGAAGGCTTTTGTCTCTCCGTTTTGTTGTTTGTGTGGTGTTGGGAATATTTTCCTGCTGCTAAGCCTGTAATATTCGCAGATTTCATTGTATGTGTTGAGCCTCTCCAGGGTTCTGGGCTGTCGAGCCTTTCTGCGCTCGTCCGGTAGTAGGCATCTCGGGCGTGCGCGTGAACGGCTTCGTTTCCAGACACCGATTCATGGCCTGGAGTTCATTTGATTGTGACCTTGCGTGTGATCTCTCTTTATTCGAGGATTTTCTTCGCCTCGACCGAGACTCTTCCTTTCGATAGGTTCCATATAGCCGTTTTGCTGTCACTGAATATTCTATCTGCCTTCGTGCTGACACAAGCTAGTGCGATCGCCACCTCCTCAGCGATGTCTGCATCTCTCGTCTTTACCGATGCTGAGATCAAGGGGGCGCCAGTCCAGTTTACCACTGCCGCAACTGCAGCTCCTGATTTGCCAGTGGCTGTGCATGCTACAGTGTTTGGCTACAGTTCATTCATTTCTCTTTCGATGGCCTTGCCCTGTCTTTTCTTGCCTTCTTTGTGGGCGTGACTCATATTTGTTGGCATGAGTGGGATGTGCAAGTTGGCTCTACTAGCTTGGCTTAGGCTGGTTTTGGGGTTTGGTCGTCTGTCGTGCTGCAGCCCGACCCATTCTAGGATTTTTCACCCTGTTTCGGACTGGCTGAGTTTCTACTTGTGCGAGTCGCGTGGCTTCCGCCACTTCCTCCCGCGTGTTGCGTACTCCCATATTTGGCTACAGTTGTGCTGTTGGGGAGGCTGAGCGCGCTTTTGATGCGTTTCTTATCGTGGCATAGATTTGTTCTCCTTCTCTTGCTGTTAAGTTCAGTTAGGGTGTTGCATAGCAAACGCTGCTGATTATGCATGCCTGTACAAGCCTTAATACACTCTTTTCTTTGAGTCCCCTGTTTTTGAGGGACACTTCTGACACTTGTGCGGCATATCCTTCCAGTTTGCATATTAGGGATCCGTTTCTGCCGTTGGCTTGAATAATGAGGCCGAGGATCCTGATCTAGCTCACCTGAGGTACTTTTTGGCTGTCTACTATGATGTCGAAACTTGACTTGTCCTTCTTACTCGTGTAGACTAGTAAAAGGATGGATGGATGGATGGATGGATGGATGGATGGATGGATGGATGGACGGACGGACGGACGGACGGATGGAGGCTGAACTCTAAATCGGGCGGTGGCTCAAGCCACCTAGCCATGACTTATGAAATTTTACTCTTGTCTTGATTTTAGCCACCAATCAGATAACCTTCGCTTGGTTACTTCTACCCGCTAAAATATTATACTTTTCCTTCACTGTCCTTAAACCTCAATGCTTTGAATAAATCAGCCCCGCTGCTTTCCACTGCTGGGTGAAGCCACTGCAGGGTGAAAAAAAGAAGAAAATGCCGCCTCGCGGGAGCAAATTAAACTTCATCGGAAGCGAAACTGCTTCTTTCACTACAAGCCAGACGCGCAGCATGCCCATAAGCAACTCGCGCAAGGTTCCGAAATCTGTGCGCGAAGAGTGGGCGTAAGGAACAAGATAAGGGTCTTCGTTTGAGTAACCTGCACCAATAATATCTGAACAAAAGTTTGTTTGGCCGACAGCACGATTTGCAGAATTGAAACAGGCTGTGTGCCAACTTTCGTGATGCTGTCAGTCACTTCCCGCGTGCAAGCTTATATGCATTAAACAAATACAGATGAGGAAATATGAAAAATCAATGAATATTTGAATACAACAATTAATAAATAAACTGAAAAGGTTGCAGCTCTCCATGTATGCTTTCTCCGCCACAGATGCCTTCTCTTACTGCACACAGGTCCTTACTGGTCGCTTCCGCAAGCTGCTTTAGCGTGACGTCGCTTACAAAAGCAGTCGCTGTACTCGCAGCGTGGACATCTTCACCTGCGGGCCATCTTCTGGAGTGGCTGTTGCGGCCCGTGAAAGCACGTCGGGCAGAAGAAGGCGCTTGCCTGGAACACATTGCATAGTGAAGTCATATTTTAGCAAGCGTAGAAAGAACCTGCGAGGCATGTCCCTTATTGCCTTTTCAGCAATTGCAATCAGTGGTAGCTGATCAGTCTCCAATATTATCTTTCGGCCATAGATGAAGTAGTGGAGTTTACTGCCAAGGCTTCTTCCTCGATTTGCGAGCAACGTTGCTCAACCGGAGTGAGCGTTCGGGACGCTTGTGCCACGGGACGCCAGCTATCGCCATGACGCTGGAGTAGGGCCGAGCCCAGACCAGTCTGCGATGCGTCTCACGCCACTTTTATTTTGTTTCTTTGCTATGGTCGAAGATTGCAAGCAGTGGCTGTTCGCTCAGACATTTGCAGATTTCTAGCCGCTCTTCCCTGTGGCAGGGAGTCCATTCAAAGACCGCATCATGCTTGATAAAACTGCGCAATTGCGGTGTCTTTACTGCCAGGGAAGGTATATGTTTGGAAAAATAATTTTCTACGCCGAGTACACGTTGCACTCCACGCTTGTCTGATGGGACAGGTATCTCAGTTATTGATTTGACCAGTGCTTGGTTCGGCGTTTTTCAGAGATTATACCACCCAAAAATTCAGTTTCTTCGACTCCAACTTTGCACTTCTCTGGACTGAGTGCAACCCCGGCCCGCCTTAATTGCTGCTTCAAGTACCGAATTTTAAGCTCTCATCGTGCTGCTCCCTCGACGTTCCTCACACCAAAACGTCGTCCACGTAAACGTGAACACTGGTACAGGAAGTGACGTACTCGAAGATTTCGCCCAGTACCTTTTGAATGGCTTCAGACGCGCAAGATCAAGGTACCAAATGGCAGCCTCAAGAACCGGCACCTTCCAAAGGGGGTTGCGAAAGCATAAATACGCGAAGTCTTGTCAAGCGGCATTTGATGGAAACCAGCCTTCGCGTCTAGACTGCTCAATACCTTCGCGCCTGACAATTCTGCTTGTATGTCTTCCCTCCGCGGCGTCTCGTAATGCTCCCTTTTATGCGCGCGTTCATCCTTCTGGAATCCATGCAGATTCTTAGCTTTCCATCTGTCCTTTTGACAATAACCAAAGGGCTCACCCAGTCCGTTGACCTTGGTTATGATGCCAGCCATTCGTTTCAGCTCGTCGCGCACTGGTTCCCGCAATGCCAAGGGTATAGCCTACACGCCGAGCGGCTTGAACGGCTGGGTCGCTGAGCTCCGTCTTGTACTGGCGTTGGACGCAGCCTTGAAAAGTGTCCCTGTATTCTTCGAGCAGTTTCTCAGAGCTGTTCGTTGTCACCGAATCCACTTTTCGGGAAACCAACCCGAGTCGTTCAGTCGCTCGAAGACCAAATAGCGCCTGGCATCCTTTCTTGACCACGAAAAATTTCAACTTACAGCATCGGTCGCCAATGGCCACTCGTTGGTTGATAACGCCCAAGCGATTGATTGTATGTACAGTACCTATGTACATCCGCTGTAAGGTCGTAGGGTCGAACTGCTGTGCTTGAGCGCCGGCGTAGGCTTTGTTTTTGTCTTGTGTTTTGTTTTATGGCAGCTAAGGCCATTATGTGCCAAGCTCAAGGTATAAAATGGCTTTGTTTTTGTAGACAGGATAAGGCAGTTGGTTTGCTTGGGATCCCGTATCACTTTTCAGCAAAACAGTTGCATTTCCAACGTTTGCCTTAACAATCCAGTCCCGCCGACTTTCGACGCTGTCCAAGCAAATATCCAAGATATCGAAGGCATCATCCTCATTCCTCAATTCAGTGACTTGCGCTGCTTTTCTACAGCGTGCTGCAAAGTGATTCTTCCCCTGGCAGGCTGCACAAGTGTTCCCACAGGCGGGCCAGTTGCGTGGCTCATGTTCTCTGCCACTTAGAGTACAATTGATCAATTGATTTTGCTCTGCAGTCTTGTTCTTCCTCTTTCTGTTTCTTCTTCCTGTTTTCTTACGTCACGTGAAAAAGGTTTCCCCTGCCTCCTCGTGCGGAACAAGTATCGTTCGGTCACCTCGTTCGCTTGGGCGCTCCAGTAGCTGTCGAACTTCTTTACGACCGTATCATAGTCTGCTTTGCTTTCGTTGAAAGTAAAATTATTGAAGTCTTTGATAGCGTCGTCACCGGCTAACGTCAACAGCATTGCAGCCTTTGCAGCAGCGCTCAGCGGCCTGTCGTCTGGCTCAAGTATCGTTCGGTCACCTCGTTCGCTTGGGCGCTCCAGTAGCTGTCGAACTTCTTTACGACCGTATCATGGTCTGCTTTGCTTTCGTTGAAAGTAAAATTATTGAAGTCTTTGATAGCGTCGTCACCGGCTAACGTCAACAGCATTGCAGCCTTTGCAGCAGCGCTCAGCGGCCTGTCGTCTGGCTCAACTGCGGTAAAGTAGAGCTTTAGCTTCTGCTTAAATCGCTGCCAATTTTCGGAGACGTCAACTGTGATGCGAAGTGGGTCCGGCGGCTTCAGAAGATCCACCCCTGCAGCTCGGCGTCGAAGCCTTCTTTCTGTTCAGGGCGTTGTCGAGTGGGGAAGGCCACTCCTGACGCCATGTATCGTCGCTCTGTTGGCGACGTAATGACTGGCCGACATCAGCCGCTTTCATTTCGCGCTCGGCCATGCGAGCTCGGAGGAAACGATAAGGGCCGAGGCGCGCCTTGCGCGTGTGGCATGAATGACGCAGCTCAGGCCGGCTTATGTAATGCGATGATACACCATCGACACGCGGCCGGGCTCGAACCTCCGGCTGAGACAACGGACGCAATTTTCTGTCGTCTGAAGAAACCTTACGAGACGGGTTCGTCACACGAGCGGCAGCGACGGTGGTGAAGAGGCGCCCACCTTATTCGTTTCATTTTCGCTTTCCAGGTTGGTGGAAAAAAATCTTTTCGGCGGAACGTCTTTGTCTTTTACCACCGCCGCTGCTGCCGTGTTGCTCGCTGTTGTGTGTTTTGCCACGCTCTCGGTCCTGCTGTTACGTGACAGTTTTTTCCTACTTTTAAGCGTGTATGCTGCACAAGATACATCTATGTCAATCATGCCATAGACATGCCCTTCCCGCGAAGAATTCCTACCTAGTGATGGACATGCCTTCAAGTGCGCCGAATGTGAGTACGCCTACCATCCCCGAGATTGCTCCGGAATTTGAGTCAATCTTTAAGGCCAAAGGCGAGAAAGGTCGTGGCGATGTCCAGATTGTCGTGAAGATGATGATAACGAATTTTTATGGCGCAAGGGCACCTGCGGTCAAAGAGCGCCATGGCACAAGGTTGTTTTGTTCTACTCAAGGTGGGGTCAACGACTCATTTCCCAAGCATTTCACCCTAAAGAAGCTTTCACCCCAAAAGAAACAAAAGCAGAAAGCTTTGACAAATCCAGTATTGCTAGCTGTTTAGATGAGATGGCCTACCCGTCCAAGCCAATGAGGAGAAGCAGTCAATTGAATTAAGGTAAAAAAAGATACGATGACATACTCGAGCAACATGTAAAACATGATAAAGAAATCTGCGGTTTGAAGAAGCGCGTCAATGCACTTCAGGCCAGTTTTGACAGTGATGATACTGAACCCATGAAAATGACGATGCATGACCTTGAATGGCGTAGTAGAAAGCTGAACCTTGAGGTGCACGGCGTACCAGTGACAAAGAATGAAAACGTGATGGAAAAAAGATAAATGATGCAGCAAAATCTGCAGAGCTCGTACTAAATGACGTGGATGTTGTGCGCAGACTTTCGTCTGGACCAGGGAAGGTACCCGGAATCATTGTATGCTTTTCAAAACAGTCAGCTCGTGACATGTGGGTTCAGAACCGGGCAGCTTTAAGAGATCCTCAGTCGAGTGCTTCACTCGCCGTGAACATGACACGTCAAAACCACGAACTGCTGCTCAATGCGAAGGGTTGGACAGCTGACAATGATTACCGCTTTGCCTGGCATCGGAGCGGAAAAGTCTTCGGTGGAACTTTCGGAGAAACTGTGAAGCAAGTTATGAGCGTTAAGAAGTGGCACTTATTTTTCAATGTCACCCATTTTACTGATCCAGTTGCTCTTCCTAACCTCGATAGTTTTGTCAAGCGCGATAACCCTCAATGCTGTAGTGCTTGCATTCATTTTAACCTCTGATCTGGTCGAAATAAGCAGGAGGAACTCGACTGTTACTTCGGTGAAGTGGAAACACTTTTGTGTTGTGTTTTCGGAAACTTTGTTTGCGTGTGAATTAAGGTGATGTATGTGCGATACGGACGCACTATCGGCCAAAGACGTAAACGGACCACGGCTCAGGCAGCCGGAGCGGCTGCTATCTCGTTCCGCGTAGCGGGAAAAGTACCGCATTCGCTTTCTCTCGCGCCAGCGCGCTCCCGATTCGTTCTCAGCGGTCACGTGGCCATTCCCGACCATGAATGGTCCGCTCGCTTCTTTCTCGCTGCCGCCGGCACACAGATTGCTGTTGTGGGCTGAGATAAGCGTGCACAGCATTTCCAGTCGCGTATCGACGCTTGTGCGTTTGATGCCTGCATAAAGACATCGAAGAATGCCACGCCACCCATGAGGCAACAAAGACTTTCGCCTTAATCAATGCGAAGAGCGGCTTTTCGCATGTTTTTTTTTTCGCGACAGTACGCGTGATGCATACGCAAGCGAAAATTCAGGGGATCACTTAAGTCTCATTACGTTCGATACTGCGAAAGCATTGGCGCCTTCCTGTGCGTTGTTTGCGATTCTTTTAAGCGGCCCGGGACAAATTTAGAGGTCACCATTGTGTCCGCGGTAGTGAAATTCGGTTGAACATCGATTTTGGTGCAAATCGGTGGAAGTTAAATTTCGGTGGGGGGGGGGGGGGCAAATTTGGAGGTCACCATTGAGTCCGCGGCAGTGAAATTCGGTTGGACATCGGTTTTGGCCCATATCGGCCAAAGGCAAATTTCTCTCCTTACATGCCTTCTAGTCTAGTACGAGTGACACATCCGGTCACACAGCTAGAAAGGCTTCCGCCTTAATAATTACAGCCTTTTTTCGCCTAATTAGTAAGCGGACAACGGTATGCTTCATTCATTGCTGTAAAAGCACGCACAATTCGCAAAACCTAATTTATTCTGCATAAAATGCTCAGCGCGCGGCCGTCGCTTAAGCGGCGCTGGACCAAATATGGCGGCGGCTCCGGCGATGGTTGCGGTACTTTTCCCGTGGTACCCGCCGCGGTGGCTCAGTGGTTAGGCGCTCGGCTACTGATCCGGAGTTCCCGGGTTCGAACCCGACCGCGGCGGCTGCGTTTTTATGGAAACAAAACGCTAAGGCGCCCGTGTGCTGTGCGATGTCAGTGCACGTTAAAGACCCCAGGTGGTCGAAATTATTCTGGAGCCCTCCACTACGGCACCTCTTTCTTCCTTTCTTCTTTCACTCCCTCCATAACCCTTCCCTTACGGCGCGGTTCAGGTGTCCAACGATATATGATACAGATACTGCGCCATTTCCTTTCCCCCAAAACCAATTATTATTATTATTACTTTTCCCGTTCCAGTGACTTTAGTTCCGCGTATTTTTCCCCTAGTATATCATGGAGTTGTATGCAGGAACACTAGCTCCGCGTAGGGTGCTTTCAGAGTGAGGACACCACTTTCGGCGGCGTCATGTTGGGTCCCGTACGAAAGCATTGCAATGAGTGTAGTGCAGTGGCGGGCCGCTTCGACGAGGAAACTATCGCAACCGCAGGAAATTTCAGCAATGCGGTGTTTTGCCCAGACAGCGTGGTACCAGAGATTGTTGAAACAGCGAATAAGAGTTATTTACGTTAGTTTATCATCCTTCGCACCTAGTCTGTCGAGAAACTCGGCACCTTGTGAACAGTCGTTACTTTCTGACAACGGGCGTAGCATCTTCCAATGCGACTCTGTTAACGCAAACACTCTACATTTCGACTACTTTTCCAAGAACTGGGTTTGCTTATTTCGAGCTGCAGTTGCACGTTGGCCAAAACAGTGCTGTTCATACAGGTTCTCGTGCGCCGTGAAAAAAAGTGCGACAAGTCGCCGCCTCTGACGGCTGCTAATGTCAGTAATTGTGAGGGTGCAAAGTTAAAGGTGTCCATTATTCTTCTACCCACAGCAAAAATTGTTCTGGAATGCAAGCGTTTCGCACGCCTTAACTCGCATACTTTGGAGTTGTCTGCTGATTTCCGGTCGTCTCGCTTTACCTGCGAACCGCACTTCTTTTCTACGCTGGCTGTCGTGTCGCGCTGTCGTTTTCAGATGTGGGCGCAACACCGCAGCCCCTTCCTTCTCCCGGTTAGAGACGCCTCATTACGCATACAGCAAGCAGCCTTCCTTCTCCCAAATACAGCCGCCTCGGTACACATAGCATCTTCTGCACCACGCTGTCAGGAGTCGCTTGTTCTTGTCGACCACACGTGCGCCGACTACGAAGTCCGGGAAATGTGAAAGCCGAGGCGGCATCAAAATTTACCGAGCGCTTTCTTCGAAACCTGACGACAAAGGCGTTTCCCATTAAGATAGCCGTAATATTTAGGCGCTCTCGCTCGTAACTTTACGAATTTACAACAGACATGTTTACCCATACATACATGATGCAAAGACATCAGCGATAAAGAACACAGCAAAAAAGTAAATGCACAAAGAGCTTCAAAATTTAAAACGTGGTGACATTTCAGTCCTGTACATATTTATTGCGCAGGCTCCTCAATGAAATAGACTCAAAATCTGTATTATGTTGGCAGTCTATGTTGGTTTTCTATGTTGGTAACATTTGCTTTCGATATCCCGTACGGCATTTGGTCAGTTTTCATTCCTCTGGGTTGCGTATTGGGTACATGGGCGTGTGTTTTTCAAGATTCGCCTGTAGCTTCAAGGTGTTATACCCTTTGGCTCTTTCTAGTCGGTATTGCTTAGAAAGTCGATAGTCAATACATAGATTCTACGCTGACAATATTTAGCTCCCTGTACATCTCCTGCGTGTGGCTTAAATAGGGCGCTTTGCAAATTATGCGGACGGCAGGTTTTTGTAGCAAATGAAGCTCATGAGTATTGTCTTTGGTAGGGGTTCCCCAAACAAGTGCACCGTAGTGGAGTGATGATGAGAATCATCTCTCAACTCACTCACTCACGTCCTCGTTTTGAAAAGTTATCCGGCCCTCCCTCACCCTCACTTCGAAAAATTTGCTGGCCCTCCCTCGCCCACACATCATTGGCCCTCCCTCACCCTTACTAACAGGCGTTTTAAAACTGGAGTTATTTTTGCAGTCGGCAACTTCTACCTATATTACCGAGTAATAAACATATAAGACAAGTCCTCGAGGCACTATTGGGCGAGAGGCTTGATGCTTATAATGTTGTTTGTGTGCGTGTACGTACGTTGTTTGAGCTAATACGTGAGACAAAACCGAGACAGTCACGCTCTGCCTTTACTTCTGGCACGCACTGCATGCGTACATGTGCCCTGCACTTATAACATGTCATTGTTATCTATATGCACTCCTAAAATGAGTCAACGCGTTGTTGTGTCTGTGTACAAAAAGTAATGCACGCCAAGAATATTTAGAAAACAACGCAGCAGCGTTTACCACGACAATTACAATAAATGCTAAACACAGAATAGGCTCAGAAAAAGGAAAGTCTGTAGGTCGCTTAAGTATCATTACCCGATGACACTTGGATAGCACTGGGCCTTCTGAATTCTACTGCTTCTGATCTTCAGCCATTTCGTGCGGTTTGCTGCATGCTCGTCTGCTGACGCTTCCACGCGCACGGATGGAAGATGATGCGAGGGTAACGACGACTGGCGTACACTTGTGAACGCGGGTACGTGACGACGACATTGCATGTGCAGCTCGAGTGCTTGGCAATTCGTACAGGCTGGAAGAGTGTTAAGATTTCTGACAAATGATTGTTCATCTGAGGGAAGTGCATGAACAGACCGACTTTAAACCGGAATGCCACTCTGTCTTGGTGATGTGCACATTTTTACCTCCTGCCTAGTGCTCATCTGCTCTGTCTTTTGAGATGTATTTCGCGGCGTTCCCGAAAGCTTTGTAAATAATTTCGTGAATACAGATAGAATACATTTTAAATGTAATAAATAACATGCTTAAAAGAATTGGAGGACACTTAGGCTCCGCCTTAAGGGTATGACGCGATAGCGTAGTGGTCTGGGCTTTCCATTCAGAGCAGAGCAGTTAGACACCTTTGAGCGCATTTTTCATTTTTTTCAATTGTACCCGCCGCGGTGTGTTCGGCTACTGGCCCGAAAGACGCGGGTTCGATCCCGGCCGCGGCGGTTCGATGGAGGCTAAATGCTAGAGGATCGTGTGCTGTGCGATGTCAGTGCACGTTAAAGATCCCCAGGTGGTCGAAATTCCCGGAGCCCTTCACTACGGCATCCCTCATAGCCTGAGTCGCTTTGGGAGGTTAAACCCGCATAAACTAACAATAAACAATATTTAAATGTTTGAATTAATTCATCAAGTACACGCATTAAATATTCTTAATTAGCATAATGAAGGATTGGCTTTTCGTTGTGAGATTTTTGGCACCTGCGAACCCCCTTTTTGCATTTTTTTCCTTGCTTTAATTAATCGATTGATTATAATTTCACTGATTAAGATAAGCACGCTCGGGTGCTTATCTGTGACCATGCATAATTCTTCCCGAGTGCGTGACGTGTGGTCCCCCTTTTTTCTTGTTACCGCTCTTGTCATCTTGCTCGCCAGGTGCCTTTGTGCGCTGCCTCGATTTTCACGATGGATGATTCTGGTTGCTAGTCAGCGCAGGCGTCTGTCTCGTTCTCTGTCCCGTCTTCAAAAAGCGCCGTCACTTCTTTTCCGCCAACGTGTACTAACCATAGCCCGTATTATCCCTTTCCTGTGAGCCATCTTGACTGCGTCTTGGTCGATGGATATCTTCTCTTGAATCGCTTCAGCTCGTGCCCTGCGCCTGCCCTCGTGCTGTTCTGGATGCATGCTTTTTGGGCAGACGTTTAGTTTAATGCGTTTGGCTTGGAATCGACTTTGCGTAAGACGAACCTCCGCGTCTCAGTCTGAGAGAGCCTTACATGCTGGGTGGTGGGATGCGTCTTAATAATTTTGGCCAGTGTTGTGAATACGGATCCGCAATAGCTTTCCGTTTGACGCGTACCTAGGTAGGTTCAGCGATGTTTCATTCGACTGTCTAATGAGTGAAGAATCGATTTCTTCCCGGTCTTTGGCATTAAGAAACAGGTACAGGGCCGAGCAGATAATTCTACTCAGAATGAAGGTCTGCACCAGTCTCCCTGTTTCGGCTTCCTTTACTCCTCTGTTTATTCGTGATGCTGCGGATCAAAAGTGCCGTTTGATTAGCTGCGTTTTTTTAATTTCTTGATCGTTTCTGTTGTGTTTGATTGCATTTGCATTCTAGGATTGTTAGGGTCCCCACCTCGGGAATGGTTGCCCCGTCTAAATAGATTTTGATATGTTCTGTAGCGTGGCTTTTTGGGCTTGTTGGTACATAGTTCCAATACACTGTAGCGCAGCAAAAGACGAGGACACAAGAGACGAGAGACGAACACCACGAGCGCTAACTTCCAACAAATTTCATTTTCCTGAAGCATCACATTTATACACCAGAAAACAGTAATCACACGTGCGAACAGTATCGATTTCTTTGAAAAACGAGCTCTTTATCTGAGAGGAGAATGGAAGGTGTGCTAACACACGAGCATCCTGACCTATTTATCTTTTCGGCTTCAATGATTTCGCGCGTTAACCTTTCTCTACTTTTTCCTATCACAAGACTTTTATCAAAGAAAGGCTTACAGGATTTTGACTTGCATGCGAGAATGTGGTCAACTAGCGATCCGCCTTGCCCGTTTCTGACGTTGCGAGCGTGTTCCATCAGGCGCTCGTTCAGACATCTCCCCGTCTGGCCGATATAGTGTTTCCCGCATGACAAGGGAATTTGATATACAACACCTTCATCGCACGTGACGTAGGGCTTCTGGTGCCTAGTTGCGCATCCGCGCGCTTTGTTGGTGTTGGTTTTTCCCAGTTTGCACAACGTTGCAAGTTTTTTCGGCGCCGAGAGCACGACGGTCGCATTCGCTCGTTGACCAATTCTTTTTAAATTGTGGGAAATCTTGTGTAGATACGGTAATACAACAAGGTTTTTCCGTTCATGAGGAACTGGGTTTGGATTACATTGATTTTCTGGTTTCATTCTCTTAACAAGTTTTTCCGCAACAGAAACTTGAACATGGGAGGGGTATCCGGCATTAGTAAGCCTCTTGGACTGCTCTTGAAAACTGTCGGTCATCATGTGCGGACAAGATTTCTGGTGAGCATTTCTAAAACATAAATTGACAATACCTCTTTTTATCTGTTTTGAATGAGCGGAGTGATATGGCAGCATCGGCTTGTTGCTTCGCGGCTGGTAGGCCCAGCATATGTGATGAGCGTGAAAGGTGAAGTTAATATCTAAAAATCTAATGGAGTTATCGATGGGCAATTCGCATGTTAAAACAAGCGGTTTAAAATGTTCTGTCATGGTAGTTAAAATGCTATGAGCCTTTGACTCAAGTGAGCCTTGGTCACACTTAACAAGAATAAAAAAGTCATCAACAAATCTAAAGACCTTGATTACGTCCAAGCTGTCAAGGTGGCTGGAAACAGCCTTGTCAAGTTTTGTTAAAAACAGATTACTCAGAATTGGCGCTATGCACGACCCGATGCATATCCCTTCTTTCTGAAGGTAGGGTTTTCCTTCCCAGTTAATGAACGTTGACTGCAAGTCAACGTTCCCACAATTTAAAAAGAATTGGTCAACGAGCGAATGCGACTGTCGTGTTCTCGGCGCCGAAAAAACTTGCAACGTTGTGCAAACTGGGAAAAGCCAACACCAACAAAGCGCGCGGATGCGCAACTAGGCACCAGAAGCCCTACGTCACGTGCGATGAAGGTGTTGTATATCAAATTCCCTTGTCATGCGGGAAACACTATATCGGCCAGACGGGGAGATGTCTGAACGAGCGCCTGATGGAACACGCTCGCAACGTCAGAAACGGGCAAGGCGGATCGCTAGTTGACCACATTCTCGCATGCAAGTCAAAATCCTGTAAGCCTTTCTTTGATAAAAGTCTTGTGATAGGAAAAAGTAGAGAAAGGTTAACGCGCGAAATCATTGAAGCCGAAAAGATAAATAGGTCAGGATGCTCGTGTGTTAGCACACCTTCCATTCTCCTCTCAGATAAAGAGCTCGTTTTTCAAAGAAATCGATACTGTTCGCTCGTGTGATTACTGTTTTCTGGTGTATAAATGTGATGCTTCAGGAGAATAAAATTTGTTGGAAGTTAGCGCTCGTGGTGTTCGTCTCTCGTCTCTTGTGTCCTCGTCTTTTGCTGCGCTACAGTGTATGGGAGATATGTTCTGCCCTTTTTTTTCTTCGATGTTTTGACCGTAGTATTAAAGTTGCTCAGAAACACCTCTCGAGTAGAGCACATAAACTCTCTCACTCACCGCATTGTGTTGCCATGAGCACCTGAGAAAAATAATACACTTATACACACAATCACGCGCGAAAGTTTGCGAGCCCTTCCCGGCGACTTTTTCATGCTGGCACCCTCCTCCGTCGCTCGCACCTGCGTGTACAGGCTTAGAGGAGGTGGCTCTTGGGTGGTGGTGAAAGCATTTATTTGAATATTGCAGAGAGGTTGCGTGGGGAGCAATCCCTAGTGGGCCGCTCCCCTTACAGTACTAGGTGGAGTACCTTATTCAGGGACCCCATTGGTCTGGGCCGCCACTCGAGCTCGCTGAACTAGGGCTTGTTGGGCCGGTAGGTCCAGGCAGCTGAGCTGGGCCGCCTCCCAGTCCTCTCGGGTATGGGAAGGGGTTAGGGGCGGAAGAGAAGGATTGTGTTGACATGCCCAGACCATGTGGAACGTGTCAGCCACCTCCCCACAGAAAGAGCAGAGGCCAGAGAAAGAACTGTCAAAATGCCTGAGCACTGCCGGGCACAGCAGAGTGTTAGTAAAAAGTATAAGCAGTATTCTCTCGTCCGCTTTCCCTAGCCCCTTGAGAGGAGCCGGGTACTGACGGTGCGAGTCCCGGTAATAAGCGGAGATATCTTTGAAAGTTAACAGAGGATAGGAGCCCCGGTCCAGATCGGTAGGGTCTACGTCGGGGGCCCGGTTAGTGAGTGCGCGGGCGACCGAGTTGGCGGCCTCATTCTCTGGTAGGCCCTGGTGGCCTGGAGTCCAAATGAGAAATCGGGCCGTGGGGTCCTGATCCCGAGCTGCTCTCCGAAGTATTCGTCGCGCTGTTGGCGTTATCCAGCCCAGTTCATAATTCTGGCAAGCCCCTCGCGAGTCAGATATGATGAATTTAGATTCAGCGTGGGAAGCGGCTAGGGCGATTGCTACCTCCTCCGCGTGGGTTGTGCTAAGTGCCTTAAATGTGAGACCGTTCAGCTGTCTTCCCCCGTGAACGACTGCTACTGGGCCGGCTACATATACAACATGACCATCACATTGAGGAAAGGGTACGAGTGCCAGAACTATGGAGAGGCGCCCTCCGTGTTCCACCCCTTCCGACCAAAATGGACAGAGAGAACCACAATGGACGGCGTCAGGCGCGGGCGAATGCCCTGCACCGCCATTATGGCTCCAAACACAGCGTTTTCTATGTAGACGTTGCGGGCCCACATCATTCCAGGGGAGGATTGTACACGGTTCTTGGCATCTTGAACAAACAGCGCGAACAAAGACGAGCACAAAAGACAAGAAAGCGAACGACACGGCGCCGTGTCGTTCGCTTTCTTGTCTTTTGTGCTCGTCTTTGTTCGCGCTGTTTGTTCAAGATGCCTAACCAACTAGCCCGCCAAAACGTGTTAACGGTTCTTGGGTAGACGTCAGGCAGCCACGAAGGCCGCGGCCAATAAGCCGCATTACTCGGGGTGGGGGGGAGGGGGGCGGAGGAGCGCCGACCTTCCAGCGTGCAAAAAGTGACGAGAGGAGAGGGAAAGGTGCGCAGACTGAAATTCAAAATTTGACTACAGGTCACTCAGGCTCTACAAAGCGCATTAAAGAAATTCTTCCTGGACAATATTCGTGAAGCGCCGTGCTTTTCCATCGCCGGTATACTGCACCTTTATCAGAGCCCGAGCCATTTCAGAGCTCCTTCAAGAGCTCGTACTTGTGAGAAGAGCATGAGAGGCCCGCGGCTCGTAAGTACCTCCATGATCCCCAAGCTACTCCTCGCGGTGCATTATGTAATATCGTCTGCGCGGAATGAGTGCTACAGATCGGATATTTTGGATAATTTGTTGGCTAAATTAATTAAGGTCACGTTGATGAAAAAAGGGGAAAGCATGGATCCTCCGGCGTGCCCCTGTCTCCCAAATCGAAAGTGTCGCCTGCTATCCTTTATTTCGGCTGCCCGAGCTCAGGTGCTTCAGTATCGATGGCAGATGCCGGGGCTAGCAAAAATCTTATCCTTCTTTCTATTACTATTGTTATACTAAACCACTTACTACTACTACATTTGTTTGAGCCAATTTGAATTTCTGGCGTTCGGTCAGAGAGGAATGCTCTGATGCAGCAGTCGTGCATCCTGGGGCCGACGTTCTAGCAGCGACCTGTGGAGGACGTTGTCGTTCGAAGGTCAAATCCAGCGCGAGAACGGCTCTCGTGCTCTTCTCTCGCTCTGTAGCGAGCACCTCGTCTATAAGCGTCCTACCTTGAGTTGACAATTGTGGCCTAACAATGTAAAGGCATTCTTACATGTAGTTCTGGATTCTGTTTAGAGCTGCGTGTCCTGCGAGTTTACCAACACGAGGGGAGAGAGAGATCGGGCGTAAATTTTCCAGGGCTAGTTTCTCACTCGGTTGTGCTACGAACCTGGCTGTCGCGTGCCTCCAGGTCGCCGGGACTTCGCCCTTTCTTTCCCCACCACTCACTCGTTCGCGTACTCCGTTAAGAGAAGCGATCGAAGCGTCTTGTTCCCGTTGTCCTTCCCAGGGTCCGAGGCTCGCTTCTGCCTCCGTTGCGTCCTTGTCTAGAAGGTAATCGGGCTCCGTTCAGCTTCTGCTCCCTGCAGGTGTAAAATATCTGCATTTCAATTGTTCGATTATGTCCTGACCCGAGGATGGGCCTGTCCTCAGAACTTTCCTTCTTCGTCATCTTGTTTGAATCCGAGTCTAGGAGGTGCCGCAAGAGATTCCAGGCGTCTCTCGGGCCTAAGTTCCCAGTCACGCCTTCGTAGATTTGATTCCATTGCTGCTTAGTTAGTTCTACGGAGTGGTTCGGGACATTCTTTTCAGGTTTACGATTTTAAGTCCAACTTTTCTGTTGTATTTGTATACCTGTTTAAGCCATTTTTCTCGAGGCTCTGCCGCGCTTCCCACATACGTAAGAGGCGGCTGCCAGTTTTGTTAACGTGTAGGTTACATTCTGTTGACCTCGTGGCTTTCTGCACGTCGGAAAAAAAGATCCTTGACCCTTTTCTCTGGCTTCTGTCCCTCCTGTGGGCCTGTCTCGGATAAAGAATAATTTGTCCTGGTCCGGGGTTCGACCACCGCTTCAGCGGAGCAGTCGCTCTACGAACTGAGGGCTGCTCCTGGCGGATGACCGTGAGTACTTACTCCCTTATCACAAATCTTCGCCACCCTGGGGGATTCCCCTGGACGTTTGACCAACGCTCCCGCGGCGCGTTTCCGCAGCGATGCGTGGCCTTTGCGCGTTCAGGAATGGTTGCACGCGCAGGACACGAGAGGGAACACAGACGACGACGACGACGGGTGGCACGGCAGGCTTGCTCGCAAACAGTCATGCGTAATGCGCAAGCACATTTCTGCCCACGAAGTGCGCCGGTCATGCGCCCCCGTTTCATTTTGCTTCGAGCTGTACTAACGCCATTTTCGTCCTCTGATCTGGTCAGTGACCGCAATTTAGCTTTTTACATACTCGATTTTCTCCGGTGAAGTTTATTTTTCGTTAGTTTTTGCATGCGATAAAAACATACACTACCTTGATTGTCAGACTCGCATCTGAATAAGCCGTACAACAAATTTTCCGACGTAAGCTCAGTGGAGAACGAGGTGGTCAGATTTCTGTATCGCGTAGCATGTATACGCACGAAAGCAGTCACCTCTTTTCTAACGAGTTTTCATCATGTCATTTCAGTGCGTAACAGTAGCGCAAAAGGCCACAAGAGCGAAGCATTACTCAAGAGCGAACGCTGCATCCGTCTGCCCTTGCGCCACGTGTCCTTTTATGCAAAATGGAGGTGAGTCTAGGCTTAACAACATAAATCCCGTTGGTAATTGTCCCACGCATTATGCTTAGCGCCTGTTTATATTTCGCCCGTCCAGCCTAAGCAGCGCAACTAAAAAAATGGATTGAATTACATAGTCTGATCGCGCCAATGTCGAAGATTATTTCGTCCAATTTCTCCCAAGGACGTTTGTGTGACAGGTTCTGCCTTATTTTTCAATTTTCACCTCACACTGACGTGCAGTTTTAGTTGGTGAGTGTTTTCTTTTTTTCCCCGCTTTTACTACTCTTGGCGTTTTGATTCGGTTCACCTGTGTACAGTGAGATGCTGGCATTCGTATCTCGTCGTTCCACCCACGTAATGCTCACCGAGCGCTCAGGGTGGTCGTAATAAATTAGCAGGTAAACGATACATTGTATTTCATCGTTTAAGTGAATTGCGTCTATCAAACAGCATTTACTTTCCTTTAAACAGCTTTAGTATGGCATAGATTATGGGCAGTGATAACTGATGTAACGGATCAGTGATAGTCCAGACTCAATAGTGCAGTTAAAAAAAATAGCATAATTTTGCACAGCGGCAAAAGTTGACTCATATTCTCTGTTGCCTCACGCTTAAAACATCTTCGTGCCTGCCAGAACACAATAAAGTGGCATTGCGCATACACCTTATTATACTTCGAGGTGATAGAAATCACGAAGGCGCCTTAATAAAGGCGCAACAAAGAGCCCACAGTCGCAAGAAAAGCGGAGTTTCCCTTCGCATCTGTCAAGGCTAATAAAAGCACGCACAACAACAGTTGCCCTGGGTGGAGAGTTAATTGCTAGCGTCAGTTGATCTCTTGAGCTTCGTAGAGATCGGACGCATATTCACTGTCTCGCAATTTCCTGGTGAAGAGTTAAACTCGGACGGCTGTATGCGCGCGCGTGCTATGATTAGGTTACGCAACTGACCTGCCTGGCTGCTGTTTTGACGACAGGGGACGACAATGCAGGTCGCGCGAGTCGCAGCCGCCATCGCGGCGCATCTGCTGCTAGGAAGCTTGATCCGGGAGAACGGGTGCGTGTTCGGGTGTTTTTGCTTTTTACTGCGCACATTCCGCGCTTCTGCCGCGTTCGTTAGTTCTCTCTCAACATGACGTAGCGTAACTAAGAAGAAGCGGCCTCACGGATTTCTTCGCCGGTGCATCAAGGCAAGTCTGCAGTGACGAAATCCCCTCCGCTTTTGCGGAAAACACAAAAGTGAAAACTGGCAAGTCCTGCCAGCGGCCCGTAGGCAGCCGAATAGTTTCAAAGAAATCTAGGTACGCAGCATGAACTAACCAGTGCAATCCACATAATTTACGCCGTATTTTTTTCACGGCATATGGCATGCTGCACTGATGTTCCGATGAACCAGTGTGAAAAAAATAACAAAAACAAATACTAGGGCCAGAATGGAAAACGCCAAATTATATGCATATGATGGCAGAGGTCTGGATGTGATGTGTCACGGGGGAGTGTTTGTGTCCTGATGGGATGAATCTTGGCAAAATGGTAGCTTGAAATCCTGAGTTGAGGCTCCCAGCTTCGCTCATGTATGTATGTACGTAAGTACTTACTGAGCGCAAGAGTACTTTTCCTGAAGCCCTTTCCAGAAGTTAAGAACAGGAACACGAGGAATCTGCGAAAGCACACCGAACCCTTGTGCTTCGAGCGCTGCATTGAGAAAGCGTTGGGGCCATGTTAACAAGTATGCAAATAAGACTCGCGGTAAACCGCAACGGTAATGAAGCCATTTAATGCATTGCGGCGGTCGCTAGATTGAGGTAGATGCGCTGAACCGTCTTACAGCGCTTTTAGGCCAAAATGAATGCAAATGTTTGATACGACGTGTCGTGTGTGGTATCAAAGGGGTGGTTGATATGATGTGCGAAACTTGAAATTGAAAAGAAAAATTCAGGCGCATAGTTTCAAATCTAAAATATATTATCGAAAATGACACACTGTTGAAAATTCTAAAAGACATTTAAAAGGAAAAGATAATCAAGCCGAATGTTGTGCCGATCCTCAGCATCTCTTGGCAGTAAACAAACTAGCGATGTGCTCCTTTTCGCGTCTCGTACTCGTTCAACTTATTGCCGCAGCTGAGGCATTTAGCGGCAGCAGTGCCTTGCCGCTCTCGCAAGTCCACGTCAGCGTGCAACGCGGATGCCACGTCAGCCCCCGAAGGCTGAGACGGGAGACGAAAACAGCGCCGAAGCGGCACGTAATATCAAGATAGTGACGCGTGTGGTTACTAAAAATTATGCTGAATGGTCGGCAGAACTATTACTAATTCTTACAATGTCCCATTCCAGCGCTGTTTGATCGAACTGTCCGGCAGCTATCTGTCTCAGTGGAACACCTCACCTGCTCGAGGATTTTTGAAACGGGCTTTTCTCGCGCTTCCAGTGGGCAAAATGCTGTGTTGCGGGACCATAATTTCTTAACCAGCCTCGAAAGTCTTTGTCAGAAGCCACGCCATCGTGCGTGGCTGTGCCACGTCATCGGCTGTCGCAGTCCGCCATTTCCGTCAAGACTTAGGCCTAAGAATGAAGAGGGACATAACCGCCGATAGGAAGCTGAAGCTCCACTGGTCTAACTTTGTAAACTCTGGAGGAAGGTGTTGCCGTTCCCTCTTTTGAACTCCGCAGTGTGGAACAATCTCTGCTGTGTCGCCCAGTGAAACCCTGGGGAGTGTACAGGGTTGCTGAAGGGTTTCCAGACCATAAGGTACGCTTTTGAGCGGTGCAGTCTGGCACTTGCGGTGCCTGTGAATTTGCCTAGGGCTTCAAGAATGAGGAAAATACTTTGCCTAGCCCTACGGCGAGTTACATGCTACACCATGTGATCTGAGTACATTTGAGCGACCATGTACAGTACTCACGGATTGAAATAGGACATTCGGAGCGCGTGGCCGTCGCTTCATGGAGCGCCGCCCGTAGACGCTCATGGAACCAAGGTGGTGCATTGTGGTATGGCGTGAGAGGGAGAACATCTACAAAGCAGAATTGTTCCTTCCAGTAGCCAATCAGCCGGCCTGTGGTTTACCACATGCCTGCGTGGCACTGCAAGGCTAGCGCTCCGAATGTCCTATTTCAATCCGTGAGTACTGTACATTCTTGATCGGGGAATGGAAGCCCGGAAGTTGTTACTCTTCCCGAGAAAGAGCCCCGTACGACTGCTTTTGTTTTAGACATGTCGGCGCCTATTATCGGTGCCGGCGGGAGTGTTTCTTCACGTTGTGGACATGCATGATAATAAATATACGTGCATGAAAGGCAGAATCGAAGAATTCGAATAAAATATCAGTGTGATTGCCGACGCCGTTTAGAGAAAATGCTTCGAAAACTTAGAAAAGATATGAGCGCGCTGAAAAAATATAAAAACTCTTTCTTACTATGAAACAGAGGAAGAACATTTCGCTTCGCTATTCGTTGCATAAACGGGGGCCTCAGGAGCATGTGACCAACATGGAACAATGCTAAGACGATGGGCCCTTTCCTTTCTGCAGTCCCAATCCACATTAACTACGCTCCACGTCAGCGTTTTCTGGAAGTGGCGCCCCCCCCCCCCCCGCCTCTCTTGCTAAGCAGCCAAATACTATTCCTGCTTGAAGTTATTAGTTTTCTCTTAATTAAACATAGTATGTTGCGAATAACACGTGTTATGGAAGCAACATTTTTAACTTAGTCACCAGTTTTGAACATTAGAAGTCAAGGAAAAAAGTTTTATTTTTTGCAGCAAATTTGCCAGGCATTTTAGTTACAAGGAGCTCGTGCAAATGGCGTTAGCTATTCCAGCGACGGAAAGAAATTACCACGAAGGGAGCAACGCCCGGCAGAATGAGGCAGTTGCGAACACCTGTACCCTTCTCTTCATTGCCACGAAGGCTGCCGTCGAGTGTGGCTTTGTTTGTGCGCAGGCAGGATAAAAATAGTGTTGTGCTGAATCTCGGAAGGCATCACGAAGTTCGCCCGGTATTCCGCCTTGTCACCTACATGTTCCTGATCTAATCTAGAGCGAAGCACGAAAGACAGAAGATGAATGCAGATTGTAAATTGGGGGTTAATGTCCCGAAGTGACACGTGGGGTGTGAGGGAGAGCTCCGAATTAATTCAGGCCAGGTGCGGTTCTTCAACGTGCGCTTAGATCGCACCGTGTAACATACGTTTTTCTACTCCATTGAAGCACGTCCACCGTTGAAACTAGCAACCATGAATCGGCAGCCGAAAGCACAGAGCTAATAAGACATCGCGGCGGGCGGAAACGAAATGCGTATGTGACACTCCCTTTGTTTTTCTCAGTTGTCACAATACTTTGTTTCCTCGCTCACTGCAGGAAAGTACTTGCCGGATGGACCACTCAAGATGGTAAGAATCAACTTGCATCTAGTAAAAATAAAATCAACTTGTTTCTAGTAAAAATCAACTTTAATCAACTTGCATCTAGTAAAAATAAAGGGAGGGGGGATATGTTGCCTGAAGAGCCCTGAAAGCGTCTGTGTACTTCTGCCCACAATCTCACTAAGAAAATGGGAACTTGCACACAGTCCACCTGCGAAACACGACACGACGAACCACGTGTGTTGAATGATTCCATCGAATGGTCTTCTAGACGAAGTTACTTCCTCACTATGAATAAGGGAGTAATTACTCATTTGCATCCACCCAAGCGCAGCCATACGGCCACAAAGGGGAGGTACACAGATTCCACAGAAACTTCGCAGTTAAAGAAAAATTTGTCCTGGTCCGGGGTTCGAACTCGGGACCACCGCCCTACCACGGCAAGCTTATGGTAGGGCGAGAGCAAATCGATCAACAACGCGAAGCGGGAACAGTGTTGGTCGAAGTTTCTGGCTAACCTGCATAGGGTTCCTCTGTAGCCGCATGGATGCGCTTTGGTGGATGAAAATGAGTGATTACTCCCTTAATACAAATCTACTCCACCTTGGGGTACCTTTTGACCAACTATGTCTGGCTATATCTGATCGCCTTGAGGAAGGCGAACAATCGCCCGTCCATTAACTTCACCTGCCACTCTTCCATCCATTAGTCCGTGTCGTTGAAAGCTGAAGAGAGTCCATCGGTGGCAGGTGCCTGCTGTGTGCCCGAAATTGTGCAGTTTGAAATGGATGGCACGCTGATGAGCTGGGCGAAAGCCCCCAATGCGAGCAGTGCTTAGTTGCCAGCGAGTGCATTCAGTATTGCTCTGTTTGGCCTTGCGATGGTTATCGCTGTGGCACATGGCCTACTCAAGAAGCCATTCGCAACAAGCGCTATCGAATGGTTGTCTAAAACATCCAAAAGTGGCTTTGCAGAACGCACGTTACCTCAGAGAGCCGTTCGCCGTGCGGGCAGTCACCAACACCAAAGACAGGGTAGCCCTTTCGGCCCTGGATTTTTTTTTTGTCGCAGATTTTTTTGCTCCGTGGTTTTACAATGTCTAAGGCCGCATAACCATGCAGGAAAAATTTAAAGCTTGTATTAACGGATTCAGAGGTATGGCCTCGAAATCGGGGCTCAGTGGTTGTAAAATGCGAAAGGCACGTTACCGTGAACGAAACAGTGTTTTACTCTGCAGCGCGAAGAACTTTAAAGCAGCTTTTCACTTTGCAAGGATGGATCTTGGCGCAGAAGATGCCGCTCTCTTGCCTTGCCTTATGCTTCCTCCTCTTCGCGAGTGTCAGCAGCGCACATGCTCAAAACTTGCACAGCCTTCCTAGTAGGCGACTGCATACAGCAGCGCGGAGATTTGAGCTAGTTTGTTCCTTCTCATCCGTTCCTCCTCATCTTTTGAAGAAATTCCTTCTCATTCGTAGCACTATGCCGCGTGGATATCGCTCGACCGGCGAGAGCCTATTTGTGAGCTCACCGAATACGTGTTGTCAAGAACGCTGCACTGTTCCCAGCGTCGAGGGCGCGCGCCACTCGTGCTGCACGGCTTGCCAGGTCGCTTCTCGCTTTCGAAGCTCACAGTAGGAAGAGAGTGGTCGGAAAGAAAAGAGCAATGTCGGGTGTGCATTTATTCGCACCATTCCTTGCTCCGGTTGCCGTTCGCCAACGCCCGCATTATCAGCGCTAATTAGGCCCGGCATTCAACTTCTGCGATAGCAATAATTTACATATTGTAATTCATCAAGATGCTAATTTCAGATTCCGTCTAGTTGCCGTGTCAGTAGTCCAACAAACTCATTTTTGTAGGTGCATCTGCAAAGAGACTAGGAGACATTCTTCTAGAAAGATAACCCACCATCACTCAATGGCTGCCCATCGTTGAGCATGGTGGCGTCGCATGTCAAAAACGTGGTGCAGCGAAGCCTCTGCTCATTCGAAATTTACGACGCGTACATGAGCCTGGATGGGCGTTTCAGAAAACATCTGAAAACTTACGCGCAAGAGATGAGAAGTGGTTAGCGAGATATAAATCTACAAATTTGCCATACCTCCGCTTCTTCAGCCATGCCGCTGCTTCTTCTTCTTTTGACCGCAAACCTCTGTGGCAGTGCCAGAACAGCGGTGCCGGTAGCCACATTTATCCCGTGGGAACTATGGTAGTAAAATGAGTAGCGCATTTGTCCGCTACTGAGGCGCGAGCGGAACTTTTGTGTTGCCGTGTCAATTGACGTCACCGTGCACTGCCGAAAGGGCTAGAAATGCCAATGAGCGAAATACAGCGTTTGAAGCGTTCACGAAGATCAGCTGTTGGCCGAGATGACGGCGGGGCTTGTCCCAATTAGAACACCGGCGGCTGCGCAGTCCTGGGAATCGAAGCAAGTGCTTCTCACACGGAATCTCCGGAAGACTAGAGCATTGCAGTGACTTCCGCGGAAGCTTCGGAAAAAAATGCGATACTTATTTGCTCATTACTTTAATATTCGTGCATTGTTTAGCTGTGTAAACTGCATGTACAAGCAGCTTCGTCTGTATACCTATATTTATGCACCAGTTATCTCAGGAAATAAGCATTAATACTATTATTACCTTAACTCTATTGACGCTCAAGTTGCTCATTAAAAGTGTCTGCTTACACCCGTTTCCTCAACACGCGTTTATGAAAGAAATAGAACGTGAGAAGGTTATCAGTGATAGGTATACACACACCTGCAAACATTTTTTATTCTTTATTGTTACTAAGAAAAATGTGACTTGAAGAAGAAATTTTCTTGCCCAATTAAAACGGTATTTGTAGGTTGTCTTATTAGACTTGAGCAGCGTTTCTACGGCGGTAATTATTTCACAAAGGCGGTAGCGCTCTGCGTGTAGGTGTATTTTAAGCTCAAGAAACAAATCAGGTCCCTTTACACCGCAACTCAACATTTTATGCAACATAAAATTCACGCAGCACAAACAGCACGCTGCACACACAGTTTAACCCCAGTGGTCAAACAGACCTATAAGTGCAGAAATAGATCTTGACGAATGCGCAGCCGATTGTCCAACTGTAGCAGAAGAATGGTGAGTTGGGCGAGTTGAATATAGTTAATTTTGGCGGTAAAATTCAGCGCGAACGGACGAAGGACACAGAAAGGGGACAAAACAAGCGCTGTCTCGCAACTAAGTTTTATTAAGAAGGAGCGCAAAAATATATACATACAGAAAAACGACATAGGTGCGATAGGTACGTAGTACACAGATAGCGAAGGGGGCACTATCACCTCCAAAGTTCAAGAACCCAAATGCACTACGTCACAGATCAAAAAGGTGATACATCAAGATGTATCTAAAAAACCTATCTCACTTTCAAATAACGCGACCAAGGGAGTGCTGACACAGACATCGTTTTTCTTTTCGATAAAATATGCCTCCATTATCTCTCGAGTAGCAGACCTAAAAAGCACACACATGAGCACATAGCTGAGGTGCGGGTCAGTGAAGGTGACGACAGGTGTAAGCTACGTCAGCACTAGCAGGGTGCTGATCCCTCGTAGCGGCTTCGAAATGTCTCCGGGAGCTGCATCGACGTCCGGAAGAAGAGCTGACTCGGGCTCCTCGTTGCGTGGACGAGGGGTGCTTCGTGGACAGGCTCTGTAACCGGTGGTCTTCAAGCCCGATTGTTAGGCCTCGGGTGACGATCGAGTCCGCTTGCTGCCTTACGCCACTGGCATCCAGAACCGTCTGCCCTTGTGCCACGCCAGCTCTTTCCTTGTACAACCTTCGCAGCGACTGCTTTTTCTTCTGCCAAGTATATTTCTCCTTCATCTTCCTGTTCTGTCAAATGTTTCGTCTACCGTTTTTCCCTATCTGCTTTATATTTTTCTCTCCTCTTTTCTCATCTAGAAGCGTCCTTGCTTTTTTTTCTCCTTCCTCGTTCAGCCGCCCCTGTCCCTTTTCGGCCGATCAGATTTCTGCGCCTGAATGCGCTCACTGCTAATGGTGTCTGCAACCGCTTCTCGCGGCAGATAAGCAAGAGAAGGGCTGGAAACGTAGCCTGATATATTTTGCTCGGCACACGCTGCACTTAGGACTGATAATAAGGAACGGATTTCTGCGTAGAGCGGACCAAAGTTAATTTTACTTCTCACTTGCCGCGCTGATTTCTCTCAGCGTATTCTTGGCACCGCCGTCACAGTAAGCATGGATGTTAGTGCATTTAGTGACGTCTACCGCTTGTAGTAGGCAACGGTCGCACGAGGTTCACTACGTCACACACTATGAAACAGAAGCAAATTCCTTCAAAACGATTTATTTAGAATAGTACATTTCAATGTATCAAACGCTCTTCCGTCTTACGCCACAAGACGACGCATTCTTGTTGAGGACATTTCTCTTGCAGTAACTGGGGAATCTACATGCATGCGATATTAACCAGGCTTGTTATTAAGGTTTGGTTTGGTATGGTTTATGGGAGCTTGACGTCCCAAAGCGACTCAGGCTATGAGAGACGCCGTAGTGAAGGGCTCCGGAAATTTAGACCGCTTGGGAATCTTTAACGCGCACTGACATCGCATAGTCGGGCCTCTAGAATTTCGTCTCCATCGAAATTTGACCGCCGCGGTCGGCATTGAACCCGCGTCTTTCGGGTCAGCAGCCGAGCGCCACAACCACTGAGCCACCGCGGCGGCACTTGTTATTAAGGAGCTTCATATTATTTATGTTTGTCTAGCGATCGTGTCAGTTCTCGTGTGCTGTGCCTACGGATGTCACACTCGATGATCTTTTCGTCCTTCTCTTTCGACAGCACCTACACGGGAGCCAGTACAGCTTGGTGAGAGACAGCGAAGCTGTTTTTTTCTTCTTTGAACGCGCAGTCACATTGGACCAGGGGGGCAAAGCTGGACCTCAAAGGTGGTCCACTCATGAGCACTGTTTCCTTACAGCTCTCACTGTGGCCACTACACTTTTGATCACAACGGTTGAAATTTAAACTCTCGTTGCTCAGAAGACCTTATTTGCCTCTGCAATAGGCGAGGCGCGTTTCCGAAGTGAACGCAAAGAAACACGGGAAAATAGTCTGCCAGCTACTTCCGGTTCCAAGTTTCTCCCACACACTACCTTTGCCATAGCAATTACCGTGCATGCGTGCATCGTTCATTCGCCCATTTATTTGTGCTACGACATTGGTTATTGCACAGCATCACCGTAAAATCAGCGCGTGCTGCGTATGAACGCGTCCTGAGTGCAGAAATTAACAATAACAAAAAGTAAGAGTGTTTTGTCGTGGTTATAATATGCCAGCATATGCTGGCTGTTCTGCGTTTGCACGGAAGTCGGCTGCGTGTGCATTTGGACTAGTGTAACGCGTCGGTCGTTATATGTTTGTTTTGCAGCCGCACTACGAAGGCATCGAAGTGCTAAAACGTGCACAGTTTAGCAGACGGTAGATATATTTTCCTCACAGCATGTAAAAGCTGCAAATGGGCTAGCGAGCTATCCATACATGCCACTTTGCGCACAACGTGTCTCGACTCATCGCACTACACACGCCTGTAAAGCCTCGTACTATTTACATTATTTTGGTTTTCATTTCGTGCGAAAACACATCGCGAAGCAGGACAGACTTCGACGTCGCGTTGGTCTTGCGATGATGCAATATACAATCAGCGGTGTTGCAGTGCAAATAAATTAGTGTAAGGAGCGATATCAACGCAGCGACTGCCGTCAAGCAAGCGAGCAGGGGGAGAAAAATTTGGAACCGGAAGTACCGGTAGCAGACGACTTACCCATGATCCTCTGCGCTGAATCTGGAAACGCACCTCGCCCATCGTAACGCGGGTTCAGAACTTTTGTGATGCGTGTTTACTAGTCAAAAGCAACTTAAAATGTATAGGTAAGGGTATAGTACATGATAAACAATTTTTAAGAGTGGACGACCCTAAGGTTTCATTTTAGTATTTTGTTTTTGTTGCAAATGCAGCAGGGAATTTTGAGTCCTAAAATATCGCGAGACGGGTTTTTGTTTTCATAACAAGAAAGCTCAACTAACTGAGGACTGCGAAAAGTGATGACAATGGAACAACGACTTTCCGGGACTGCTTTTTGACTAGACATTCCGAACAGAGAGAAACGTGGCACAATATAATGTGAGCAACCTTTCTATTTGGAGGTTTTTAACAGAAAATTTCAAACCAAGTGGCTTAGAGCGTGCCGACTATCACTTTATAAAATGGATTCAAGGCGTGATTTCATTCATTCAGTTTGAGACGAGGGCAGTGTTCAAACCTCTTATGGCGCCACACCTTGAGGAAGGGACTGAGCCGGTCCCGAAACGTCGTGTTTTTCAAAAATTAACCTGGTTGGCATCAGTCATCTTTATACTAAGTCATACGCCTTCTTTCATTCTCCATCTGGTGGAGGGACAGTCCGCTTACAAGACGTTCGCTAGGTTTTCTGTGGTGTAGAGTGTTGTACGTAACTCGTTGCAAGCAGTTGCTCACTTAAATCGACATTTTCTTCGAATATTGTAACGCTGGATTGGTTTGGTTTGATGGGGTATAACCTCCCAAAGCAACTCAGGCTATGAGGGACGGCGTAGTGGAGGGATCCGGAAATTTCGGTCACCTGGGGTTATAGCAACAAACTACATTGTCTACAAGACGCAGTTTCTGGGTAACTTACGCCAGTGGGCGCAGTGTCCACGTGGAATCGAGCTAATCGCTTTCCTTTCCTGCAGGGCCGGGAGAAAAAGCCAGGGCTGCTGATGGTGCTTACAATTACGGTAAGTCACTTAGTCTTTAGTAGTTTATATTTTTCTCCCGAGAGTGGATACTTTATTTATATTCTTTATTATTACGGCTCAGAAGACTGATCTCAAAGCGAGTATGCACACTGCAAGCACCACAAACGCAGTTTTTTTTTTCACTTGCGGATATTTTGAAGCGAAATTGCGTTCTTTGAGAAAGTCGAAATCAGTATCATCACCCTGCAGCGAAGTATAGCGGCCAGTGCTGTTGCCTGAGCATGGGCTGTTGCCAGAATGACATTGTGACAGTGACAATAACAAGGCGGTCGTTTAGCTGCCACACACGGACGTAGCTTCTGATCAAACTCTCGAGGAGAGGATTTTGGTTCAATCGCGTTGTCGATCTCACGAAGCCGCACACTTGAACGCGTGTTTTTAGAGCTTGCGCAGCGCACATTGTCGCAACGCATGTAAAGCTCGCCATGCAGAAGAGAACTCACCGCCTCTAGCTGTACGCTCTACCTGTGCGTTGAGAAGCAGTGAGAAAGATAGGATAGGCTACTACGTAGGAACCTGCACATATTTCTAAACTGAGACATCTTTGACCTCCCGTCGATGAACTGAGAGGTATAGGAACTTCACTTTCGTCGCACAAGAAGATTTAATCAGAGGCAACGCACGCATGCCTGATGAGAGCTGAGACGTCGGCAACGGCAGCTTATTTACGGAAATAATCCTGACCTCGCAAAACCTTTCAGCAATCACAGCTTCTGCTGACTGGTGGTTGTGTCCGAGTAGAACAAAGCAGCGGAAGTTATACTACGTGGCTGTTCACATTCAAAAGAATGGGCGTTTAGCAGTTTTCTGCTACACGTCATCATTCGGTGTGGCTATTCAGCAGTTAGGTGCTCGGGTCGTCAAAAAGTGGGCCGTGGATTGCTCGAATTACTTCTCCATGAGAGCGTAGCTAATGACCGTTGCTCAGGAAACATTCACAATCCGCTGACTCGGTGCAAGGGGCGCTCGAAAGAACAGGAACGCCATACCTTCTGCTCCGCGTGCCTCAAGACATTGTGTAACATAATTTTTCCGCAAAACGCCTACATTAAAAAACCGTTCACTTCTTCGGATAGGTGTCACTGTCAGCTTTTCGTTTTTGACGCTGCTTATGCATATGAGGGCCGAAAGTTTAAGAGAGAACGGAGATTTCGGTTCACTTATCGATCAGGTTCGAGGCGACATAGTCCGTGCCGCACCTGAGGCTGTTGCCAACTCACTTCGCCCTGGCAGGTCGGTAAAACACATTTGCTATCATTGCGCTTTTCCGTACAAGATGGTGCATATCAGTTTAGCAAGCCGTGCAAGTAGAGTGCACATTTTGAATGCCTTTGCTACCGTAGTGCGCCATCTATCTGCACGAGTTGCTTTCTATTCATTTAGTTGCATCGGCTTTTATAGAGCATAAGCGACTAAGGCCATCTCAATCCAAAGGTAAAATAAAGAAAAAATGTCTGCGTTTTGCTAAACCGGAACAAATTAAAGCGTTAAAACGTTATGCTCAGTGGCCCATGGCACTCGTTTTTCATTGAAGTAAGCACCTGTTTGGCTCTCCGTGCAGATTACCCGGATACGAAAGAAGATGAGCGTAAGTGTGCCTTACATTTTCTCTCTGCTGACAGCAGAAATACGAAGGCTTCTGAGCTTGCCCATGTTCTGTGAGTTTGTGCATCTTTGGCAAAAGTGAATAACACGCAAAAGGTACAAGAGTATTAAAATATGTTGGAAATTTAACTTTTTCTCACGAAAAACTGAATAACAAATCGCTCGCGAGCGCAACACTTGTACGTGTCTTTGAAAGTTCGATGTCTAGGAAAAACACTCGGTCGCGTGGTGTGCCCGGCCATGCCGCAGAGGCCAGCTGGTCTGTTGTGCAGAATGAGGGAACGGGAGCGAGACAGGAGGAAATTTCACGAGGAAAGGGCGAACTGCTCTACAGAAAGAGACCATTCCATAGCCTAGCAGTGTAGTGCAAGTCTGCTCACTACCGTTATTCGAAGCAGCGACTACTTGGCCGACTGTGAAGGGAAACTGTGGCAGGGAATCCGCCGGCGGGCCTCTTACCAGCTGCTCATCTTTATCGGATGTCGAGTGTGAAACGTGCTTGGAATGGAAACGCCTTTGTGGCAGCAGTTTATTTATTAGTTTATTTACATACCTACAGCGCCCTTGCGGGCATTAGTGTAGGGGGAAAAAAGAAAAAGAAAACAAACAATATGACTGCACAGATGATATATAATACAAATTCAGCTGCAATTTGAAAGGCAGGAACCAAGCAGTGAAAAATAAAACGACACGTATACACGTAGGTGTCTTGATATTTGCGTCACTTAATCACACTGCATCATGGTAAGTGGCCGCACTGGCCACTCAGCCTCCAAGCGAATACAGCAACGCAGGCTCACCTTTGTCCCTCGGGAAACGACGCGTCGTTTGCGTGGCCTATATGAGTGGCGTACTCGCCTCGCAATGTGAATCGCGTGCACCTTCGGGAAAACTGTTCTCTTCCTCCGATACCAGGCTCAGCTCCGCCTCTGCTGCCAACGAGAACGACGCCGGGTTTCGTCGCAGTGCATTAAAGGGGCGACTGTCAGCGGCCAGGGATGCGCTACGTTGTGCGCACGGACAGGTGCGGCACCTTGCGGCTGCGCACAGAGCACGCGGCATAGAGTCCCGACCGAAGCGCCCAATGGTCGTCAGAGTGCGCTAGTGTTTCCCACTGGCGCTGCTGCATCGACATCCGCGGCCTCCCGCTTTTAGTGTCAACGGTGGCCGGTAACTGGCGCCGACACTTGATCCACGAAGACCGCGTTCGGCGGGAGCTGAGCACGAGAGAGCTGCGTGCTGCTGCTGTCGGCCTCTGCTGTGGTGACCACGTCTCGGGCTGTTTCACTCCGCCCCCGGTGCGGAAGAGCGCGACGGGTCCTTCGCGGAATACCCCGGCTCTGCATGCATGGCGCATGGCACGTGGTATAGCGCACCCGAAAAAAGAACAAAACTACAAACGCCACAGTTATTGCCAATGATTACCAACTGAGAGAAAAAGGCATTTTCGTGTATGAGGTAAAGTGCCGCTTGTGTCATGCTACAGATATTTTAAGCACTGCTTCTTCAATCGCAAATGTGCAATTAATACAGTTGTGGGATGTTCTACAGCGGCCATTGAAAGCGTAAGTTAATTTGAGAGCTCATACTGTATGATACCTTACCGATATCCGGTGTGTTAATCAACTCGTACACGTCTTTGTTTCTTATTGGACTGCGCAGTCGAAGAAAAAATTGAACGGCGGACCAGCATTATGAATCTGCTGTATAAACAAAATTCCATTTCCCTCGAATGATTCATCATTGTAAGGACTTGTGTTAACAGACAGACTTCAAGCGGGAGTGGCGCTTTCGCTCGGTCTTGTGCTCATCGTTACGTTCATTCTAGTGCTTTGCCTGCCAATGGCACAGTTGTTGCTAGTTACAGAATTTTGTTGGCTGGACGTTGCTTGTTTTCTCTGGATTTCATACCGCTTCCTGAATACTCGAAATAACTCGTGTACGGAGTGCATTATTTCACTGCGGTAAATACAATGCTTAGGAAAAAGTACCGGCGGCCGAATGGCCCAAGCCATCGACAAATGCCCAGGACGAACTGACGGGCTATTTGGTTACTCATACCAAATTATTCCCGGCGCACAAGGAAGAGACGTAGACGGACGGAACACACACCACAGAGCGGCGTACTTCAACCAGTTTCTTTTCACGCAATGCGCCTACATTTATACAGTACAGCGCATAAGCGTTCGCAGCAGAAACTGCCAACACACAGGCGATGCGTCGCGCCCATCCTTGACAGCGGCGATGAAGAACGGGTTGGGCGAGGCACCTTCACACACTAAACAGAAACACATTACAACAAGTAAACGCGTGAATGGCAGCCTTGGAAACACCGTTACTGCGTCATTACGGCCATAATGTGCGCCGGGAATCATTTGGCATCGACCAATGGGGCTGCTTTATTTACGTGGTTCGAATTCTACTTGGGGCTAAAGATTTTACGGCCAGAACCGTGCTTCAGTGTAGGCCGACGACGCAGCTGTAGTGCATCCTATAATGCCTACTACTATTGTGTGTGTGTGTGTCAGTATATGGCTATCTAAGGAAACAGGCAGTCGCTCGACCACAAACGTAGCCAAGGAGATGCAACCTTTCGCTTTCGACCAGGGTTAACCAGAGCTAAACCACTTTCCCGCTTCACCGAAGGTCAAGGCCAAAGGTCAAAGTCGAGCTAGTTGGTGTAACAGCCGCATGCGTCTCTTTTGTAGCTGACGTCATGTGTCGAACCTGACTACCACCAGTTTGCTCATGGTTTGACCTCTACCTACATTCAAGGTGAAACTTGCGGTCACGGTGACCTCTAGCTACATTCAAGGTCAAACTTGCGGCCCCGCTGACGGTTCGAAAAGCTGGCGTAGTGAAGCTTTTCGCTTCAAAAGATTATCAGCTTGTCGAAAATATTCTATTACCGCACCTCTTTTTTCCTTTCTTCTGCTGCGCTCTTTCCTTTTCTCAAAACAAATTTCCACACACGCGTCGACTGGGTTTTACGCGATAGCGTATAGCTGCGATAGCGTATAGCTCGTTTGGTCGAAAAGCGGTTGGCGTAGTTGTAGCTGGCACCGCGTGCCGAAAATAATCGAGATATATAATTGGTTTTGGGGGGAAAGGAAATGGCGCAGTATCTGTCTCATATATCGTTGGACACCTGAACCGCGCCGTAAGGGAAGAGCTGCGTAAAAAAAACAGTATCGTGGTTATCTGTGGTGCTAGTGATTGATGATTGATTGGTGTGGGATAGGCGATGATGAGTTAATGAAATCACTGTAATTCATTAATGAAATAAATGAAAACTAAAAAAAGGAAAAAGAGAGGGTTCGAAGGTGTGAAAATGCTCAGAATGAAAGGAAAATGCTTGATGATGCTAATTAAAAATATTGAATGTAATTATTCTAGTAATTAATCGAAATTATTGAAAAAACGAAAAATGCGTTCAGAGGCGTCAAACTGCTCAGAATGGAAAGCCTAACCCACTACGATATCGCGTCATACCCTTAAAGATGAGCTTATGTGTCCTCTCCAATTTTTTATAATAGCGGCTACTGTCATAAAGACTTGGATGTTCGGACTTGCAGTGGTTGTTGAGCTTAGAAGAAGCTAGGTTTGTGAATTGTGGTGTTTAACGTCCTGAAGCGAGACATGGGCTGTGGGGGACGTTATACTGTAGGGCTCTGGATTTATATTGACCACCGGGGGTTCTTTAACGCGCGCTGACATCGTGCAGCGCGCGGCCATTTTTAAGAGCGTTAGCTCATACTCATCACGTTTCTCGATTTCTTCGGGTCTGATACCACCTCCCTTCGGCGTGAAATTTTCTAAGTACGAGGAATTCAAGACGACGGCCCACATAGTAAATTGATATAGCAACCCAAAAAGAAACCTCACTGCTCGAGAAGAGCCAAGATCAAGAAACTTTTTGCGTACAGTAAAGCTTGGTCAAGGAAGAGGCTCATCCAACGGCATAATTTCCCACTAAACGTTAGCAGCGAAAACCGCCGACTCTCTCCAAATAGATTTCAATGCGAGGTTTTCGTAGTTCACGCTGGATCTCCTCACTAACACTAAAACCTTTCAGCGCTTGCTGAAATGTGAGACCGCTGGCAATGTGAACAATGTTTTGAAATGGTGCGACCAATGGGGCATGGTTCTCAATGCTGACAAAAGTGTGTATCTTCCGATAACAAGAAAAAACATACCACATAGTTACACATACAAATTAATTTCGTCCCCTCTTGAACAAGTATTTAACTACAAATGCTTAGGCATAACTATAACTAGCAAATTAACGTGGAACTTGCATATAAATAACATTTGCTCTTCCGCATTTCGCAAATTGTGCTGCTTAAGACATAAACTGAAGAACGCGTTTCCTAACATCAAACTACTTTGTTATTCTTCTATAATCAGACCAAAACTCGAATACGCATGCGTATTGTGGGACCCGTATACTAAATCTAACATAGCCAATTTGGAACGAATACAGAGAAAGGCTGTTAGATTCATCTTTAATAAATATGCAAAGACTGACTCCCCCACCACTTTGATGGAAATTAACCAAATTGAACGACTTGAACTCCGAAGTAAAAAGTTCAGGTTAGAGTTTCTTGCGCTTTTATTAGAGAACAAATTTGGTCTGGACCCCTCATTATACTTAAAGCCGTTATCTGCCAGACAAACTCGACATTACCACCCTAGTTTTCTAACCCCTATATTCGCCAAAACAGACACCTACAAGTTTTCATTTTTCCCACGAACTATAATAGATTGGAATCAAATAAACCAACCATTGCCCCATGAGGTCTAACCAATTAGTGCTATTTCTGTCTATTTTCCAGTGTTATTTCTTTCTTATTTCGCTCACTTGTACGCCCACCCTGCTTGGACTTAGTGTGCGCAGTATTTCATAAATAAAAAATAAAAAAGGTGCAAGAGTGGTTCGAAGGCACATATGGATTTGAGTACTTTGGTCTACTCACATCTTACCGCTCACTGACGCGAGAACGAAACCAGTGCGCACAGCTAAATCTAACTCCGCACTTTTATTAAAAGAAAAACGGCGCAACTGGATTTCGCAGCGCTTTCCACAAGAGTGCGGAATACAAGGCGTGCAATTCACATCTGCGCAGACATACTCAAATGTTTTCACTTCTAGTTCGTTAGATGCAGTGGCTATTATCAAGCATGGTGGCTAAGCCTTTTTTTTTGCGCTAAACAGTCAAATGCGTCTCGTGTTTTATTAAATCCAAGCTTATTACAATTTATCGGCATCGACGAATACGCTTTATTTGAAATAACGCGTGTGATTTTTGTTGCAGTGTCCACAAAAGGGCCTGGTGGTAAGTCTGCCTGCCACTGATCGTTTCTTATCGCGTTAACTTACTCTGAATGCACAGCTTACGAGTTCACACGTAGTGCAAGAGCCAGCACATCTTTGGAAAATTTGGAGAACACTAAGATAAACAAAAATAGCATACATATTATAATGACCGTCACCTTAGACCCATAATGCAGTTCTATGTACCAAATGGCTGCCAAGCGTAATGCTTTGTGGTAGATTTTAATCCCTCGAGAACTTACCCTCATAGTGCGGTTTGCCCGCAGGTGTGTCAGTTATGAAAGAAGAATTCGGTGTGGATTTGCGAGCTTGTTGGCTCATATATTCTTGAAAAACTCTGTAGCGCAGCGCAAGACGAAAACACAAACGAAAATGAACAGTACGGGCGCTAACTTCCAACAACTTTCATTCTTCATGAGCAGCATACTTATATGCCAGAAAAAGACATGTCATCATTTGTGCGAACAGTGTCGATTACTTAGAAATGTAAGTTCTTTATCGCAGAGGAAAATGGAAGGTGTGATTTGACATGCGCGACCTGAACTATTTATATTTTCAGCTTCGATGATCTCACGCGTTATCATTTCCCTGATATTTCCTCTAACAACACATTTTTCAAAAAGTGGCAATTTTTTGCCTCGCGCGAGAGAACGTGATCGACCAGTGCTCCTCCTTTTCAAGTTTTCGAGATAATCTAATTGGCTCCGCCTAAGAGAAGATGCTCAAGAAATCCACCAAGCAGGAACAAAATGTGCTGACGAAAGCCGAACTTGATGCGGTACCTTGTATACATCGGCTGAAAGTAATTGCTGGGTAGCCCAAAACACCCGTAGTATCGGGAGCTTCAGAAAAGATATTGTTTGTGCAGAGAACTTAATTTTATGGTAGAAAAAGAATCAACCCCCGAGAGAAGTCCATTGGGTTTCAGGCAGCGTTATTCTATGATGCGGCAAAGGTGCGTGGACGAAACCTAAAGGTGCGTAAACACGCGGATTAGGAAGGACTGAAAAAAACTGCGGCTAGGTAAACCACCCCGATCAGCATAAGGACGTAATATCCCCTAGAAACTTCCTAATATCATTGGCCGAGCTGACCATCTGCTACGCATGCTCTCTTGGTATCCAGTGCGTTAAATCAAGGAGCTGTCGGTTATCTTGTTTTAGCAATGCATTCCCTGTCAATGCCCATTTCGTCTTTGACTAGGCCATCGTTAATTCGGGTTTGTTGCCTGAACCATTCTGTTCTTTTACTGGCTTTTAACGCTGCACCTATCATTTTTCTTTCCATAGCTCGCTGTGACGTTCTAAATTTAAGTTCAATCCTTTTTGTTAGCCTTCACGTTTCTGCCTCGTAGGTAGTACCGGTGAGAGCAAACTATTCCATACTTTCCTCCTGCTGGATAGTGGGAAGCTGTTGTCACCCGAGAGTGCATGCCAAATGCCCTACAACCCCGCTTTTACTCTCGTAGTTCGTGTCGTCCCGTGGCCCGAATCTGCAGTCACTATCTGAGCTAAGTAAGACGTACCCCCTGACAACATCTATTGCTTCGCTGCCTATGCAAACTGCTGTTTCCTTCCGATACCATTGAATATTACTTTAGATTTCCCCACATTAATTATTGGACCGACGGTTATGCTTTGCTTGCTTGGGTCCTCGATCAAGCTTTGCAATTAGTACCCCGAATAACATTGGTGGTGATGATGACGTTGAATGTTTATGGCGCAAGTGCATCTATGGCCAAATAGCGCCAAGCACGAGGTATTTTTCTTCTACTCGAAGTGGGGTCAAAGACCCATTTACCAATCATTCCACCCTAAATAAGCCGAGCACCAGACCAGGGGAAAGCTTGTGCCCATTGTATCACCGGTGGGTACCCGGTGGCACTGGGGATCGAACCTCGCACCTCCCGCATGAGAGGCGGCAGTGCCATTAGGACACCGGTGATCACTAGGAACTCTTGATTCGTATTTATCCACAACTCTTCCTAATACAGTTCTCTGAAGCAGTCAGTGAAACCAAGGCAAGCGTACAGGAATTGTATTTAGCTCGTGGTTTCGACGACTGCTTGCACACTTCATAGATGTATTATACCGAGCCCCTCATGTCCTTTCGTGCTCAATAACGTAAGTGCCTCGGTTATGGAAGGCTTGATGCCGTTGGTAGCGTGATGAGGTCCTCGCCGAGATGGATCACGTTCCACGCGGCACACGCGGAACAACAGTTCGTCTAACGCCCGTTGCAAAGGACGAGGGTGGTGAACGTCTTCAAGGTTGGGTTACGCTTAGCAAGAGTATACCTACAGGGATCCGGCACCTGATGGTAGCAGGTCTTTCACCAAGCAACCCTTCTTCATACATTGCCTGGACGCAGGGACCGTACCACCGTTCTCTACTGGACTTCATCAAATCAGCTAACCTTTTTTCATTAATTTAACCTCTACTATATAATCCATCACACCTTCATCCATCATTGATGCCCTGAGGCAATAGATTTCGCTTAAAAAAAAGAACAGTATACCTCAAAGCAGAAGGTTGGATAGCTGCCGCCGTAGCTTGCTTGGTCGGTGGCACCGGACACGACACTGTTCGGGTCCCATAGACGGCATGTGGTTGTTTCTGTTCGACTTTTTAATCACCTATAAACACGATAAACAAAAGAAAAAAAATTACCCTCTACTTTTTTTTGGTTTCGGTGGCTGTTTGCACTCTTCCTGATTGGTAATTTATAATGTTCGCTACGAAGGACTATGACAGCTGTCCAGCCGTTAGATAATTTACAGAACGCCAGCATAGGCCACTCCTACACCCTGCTTACGCAACGCCTGCATGTCTGCTGGCGTTTCAACTTAAGTGCTTTCTCGTAGTCTTTGCAGGCTATTTATAGATATTGGTTTTATTCTGCGCATCTCTGTTTACCTGATGGGTGGTTTGGATATAGTCAATTGTCGAGCGGCCTTTCCGGAAGCCATCTTTGACTTTTTCTGACTGAAGTCTAAAGTTTGATCTAATTCGATTACGGTTACTTTAGCGGTTGCGTTAGCGGTTACCTCTTCTGGCAGATTAAGGCAATGCTAGCGTTTCTCCATGATTCTGGTACTCTCGAGGTTGTGAATGTCTGTGTTTACTGCGTTTTAGGTTTTCCTAGCACATTGTCTCCACCATCCTTCAACAAATCTTCAGTTACCTAGCTTCAACAAGGCTGTGTGGCTCGATATGTTGTCAGGAAGAAATTCTCAGATTTAGCGAGGTTGGAAGCAAGGGTTGCACATATGTGGTGTGCTCTGGTAGTATAACACTACCGGAGTTTACATGGCAGGAGCTGTGTGTTGTACACGGCTCCTGATCAATGAAATTAAAGCCAACGACATCGATGATTTCTTCCGCATCGACAAAAGGCCGCAGTAGTACTGGCCAAGGTCACCAGAAGACGCGGAAATTTAATGTGTTGCAGGAATATGTCACATGTGACGCGTGCCACTAAGGTGTATTAATAGCTGATTAATTATTCATCTAGGTTTCTTATCCTCACTTTCGCACTCTTTTTAGGAATATCAACGCTGACCACGTCACTGCGTACCCGTTTACTGTAAAGTAACATTTGGTGCATTCTATTTTCCAGGTGGTGATGCCGATCCAGTACCAAGTGAGTGACCATAAACGATTGTCGACTTCGGTTCAAGTTGGCTCGTTTGAGTTTTAGTTGATTGGCACCACCATGTAGCAAGAAGAGCTGTCGATCACAGCATGCGTACGCTAGGGCTTTGTATGCAAAAGTGAGGTCAATAAAAACGAGGGAACTGTTGATAGTAGTTCCCACCTCCTGAAGTCGAGGAAATCTTGGATTGTATTCAAATAATGGATTTCCAAACTTGAAACACTGTTTCTAAGGACAATAAGAGGCTTTAGGATATCGTGGAGCCGATTACAAAAGCCAACTATATCTCTGTTTTTTTTTTTTTATGCGAGTCAAGGGAAGCTCTACAGAAATGCACAATGTGGCATTGAATTTTCCCTAAAAGGATAGATCAGTAAGGCAATTTCGGGACGCAAAAAAATCATCTCTCACGCTTTGCGCTATTGAATTGTTAGAAATGTCGTTTACAGACTGCGTTGAGTTCTGAGGATGTTGCCTCTAACAACGATACTCTCTGGTGTCATGCGAACGAAAGTGTCTGCGTTGGCGTCGGATTCTTCGAGAAAGAATGCAGGGATGTGGTATTCATTATGTATGCAACGAATGTAAACTATCTACGGCCGGTAGCTCGCGAACAAGGTGTTGGCGGCAGTGGCTAAAAGATTGTCGCCTCTGAACTGAACTGAGAATAGCACATTCGAAGCGACGCTCGAATTTAAAGCAAGCTCACTAAAAATGTTTTGTGTCGCTCAGTCAATAAGTGAAATAATTAAATAACTAATATAAAGAAATAAAATAAGTCAATGAATGAATCTTAGAGTTCTACATATCTACGAGAATGTATACATACAAGATTCAATAAATGAATCTTTTATGTTTGTATGAACAACGAATGTGGACTTTTCGGGATGTGATAGGAATACGACAGTAGCTGCAGGGTCGCCAGTCGGTGGTATCACGTTATGGTCTGCAGCTTGACGACGGGCAAATTGAAAAATGTGCTCTAATTCTCTGCGGGTGATGGCGAGGTGACATCCAGCAAGACAGCGAGGTAGACAAAACACTGGCGGTTCCTTAATAACGATGGGGTACATGACAGAATGGCAGACCGGAACCTAGAGTTTTCTGGGCCTCATGATGGCAGCGAAGTCACCCAGGACCGCAGCAAAGGCTCATAATGGTAACTGCGGAGTGGCTCGGGTGGTGGTTCACACGATTGTAAAGAAAGCTACTGCATCGCTCTGCACTGAATATGCGCTTCGAAAGTCGTGTCCGCATGAAATACATGATAGTTTGAACATCAGGTGCGCAGGGTTTTGACCTCAGGCTTTCCTTATACGGTACTAATGGCAGTCGCCGAAACCAACATAAATTTGCGCCCAGACCCAGATGTTTGCAAGTGAATGTGCGAAAGCCAGACCTGAGTTAATGCCTTATGTGCTTAAGGTTTCACATAACCTTCCCAAAAAAATGTCCAGCCAAACAGTTGGCGAAGCTGTGCCACCGCATGTGCGGGGTTGGTGAGCGCGGTTGCAAAAAGCAAGATGAAGAAGCCTACGTCAGACGTGCCTCAGGAGCGATGTGCACAATCCCCCTGTCCTGCGGAAAGTGCTATATCGGACAGACTAGACATTGTTTCAGCTGCCTTAAAGGAGCATGCGCAAAACCCAATGCAACATGCCTAGCTTGCGAATTTAGTTTCGCATCTAACACAGTGCAAGTCCGTGCCAGAGGCGAATATTCTTGGCGGAGGTGGAAGTACTGAACACAGATGATTGCTGGAGGCAAAAGGGCAGGACAGTGAGTGCATCAGCGCTGCACTGTGCTGTTCAGCGCCATTTTCTGGAGGAGTGTGTACAAAGGCTTCTCGTTCTTCCTCGCTCCGCAGGTAATTTTTGCGGCTTGTTGCGTCATATCACAGTCATTTACTGTTACTTGCTTTGCCATGCAGTGAAGGCAGACAAGAGAGAGTGATCTGTGATAGCTGCAGGTTAACGGCTGTCGCCACTGTTGTGCGCACGTCATGTCATAAAGCATCAAGCCTGGAGCGATAGCGTTCCTTTTAGTCTGGCCGTCTTCCCTCATTTTCAAACAATGCCTCACTCAGTATAGAGTGGATGCGCGGACAACGTGGGCACGTTTGTGAGCGCTGTCTTCAAGCAGCGCCTGCGGATTTCTCTGTCGGACCCCGCGTGGCTCCTCGTTGTCTCACCCATCGTGGTGTGAAATCAATTGGAAAGAGCGTCAGCTTGCGTCACAAGAGTCACTGCAAATGAGCGCTCTCTAGTTTTATGAGGGCTCTGTGCTCCTTCCTCGCTCCGTGTGGCCGGGGAAGAGTTTGGAAGGGAGTGTGCTGGAATTTCTCAGTGCACCTCACCTGGCCCTATTTAAGTGCATTAGAGAGGCGCAGCTTCAGCAGGATATTCATGCATTGGATAGCGAATTTTTATTCTGTACCAATGTTTCCAGAGGAAGCTCATTTTACGCACACTTGCTCGCGTTTTTTTTGTCTGTTTCAGAGAACAAAACAAAAGATGACAGAGATAGTAAGTAACAGCATTGTTCAGTCAAACTTGAGTGAAGATTGTATATACCTTTCCACGGGTAGTATAAAATAACTGAAAACCTGCATCATTACACGCGATATTTTGTCGCGATCGCAGTAATACTTCCGTGAAGATATGCGCTAGTGACGTGTCACTGAGGTACGCAATTGTAACCAGTAGAAAAGAAATCGTGGATAGTCTACCAATTAGCAAAGAGAATGATGGCATGCATTTAGCAGTCGGCGTTCCATTTGCTATCAGTACCAAATGAAACAGGGACAGGGTACTCGTAACCGGAACACAAGAATAGGAAAAACGTTGAGAAACCGCTATGCTGGCTGTCTGTGAAGTGCGAGAGTATTCGTTGTGGTCCACACTACGCAGCACACGATGAAGCCAACGAAGCAATTTGTTGAATTTCAATAAACGTTATTCATTCATACTCTCGACGTTGTTGCGGCGGTTTTGCAGTCGCGCCGTTACCGGCAGCTGAAAATTGATTTTTGGGGAAAGGAAATGACGCAGTGACTGTCTCGTATATCTCCGTGGGCACCCGAACAGCGCAGTAAGGGAAGGGATAAAGGAGGAAGTGAAAAAAAGAAAGGAAGAAAGAGGTGCCGTAGTGGAGGGCTTCGGAATAATTTCGTCCACCTGGGGATCTTTAACGTGCACTGACATCGCACAGCACACGGGCGCCTATTGCATTTCGCCTCCATCAAAACGCGGCCGCCGCAGTTCGGTTCGAAGCCGGTTACTCCGGCTCAGTAGACGAGCGCTTTAACCACTGAACCACCGCGGCTGCCTGCACCTGTTATCTACGCTTTTTTTCGAGGGGCCACTGGGTGACGATCGCTTGCGAGGCCCCATTTCGTTTGACACGACTCGTCGCGATCGGTGCATACGTGGTGCACCAACGGGCTGCCTGCTCAGCCAGCGAGGGCCGGCGATGGAGGCCTAACATGGCAGCATGCACCGCGGTATGAAACTTTAAATTACTGCTTGCTGGAGAAGAAATAAAGGCACAGTGAACGACCACTTCCGTGAAGCGCCCTTAGAAGTGAGAATCAGTACCCCCCGGCTAAACCCTTTTCGTACTGCTGTTGACGCGTCAGTTGTCTGGATCTCATTTCACGGGCGGCTGATATGCACACACACGTGCTATCGCAACTGTCGGCATTATTACGGGACTTAGTTGAGCAGCCGTGCGTCGTCGGGGAACACAGAGAAACCAGACCACCCCTGCGCTGGCTGCGACGTCATCGTCTGCAGACCGCAACACTGGCAGAAGCAGAGCCCATGTGCGTCCTCAGCTGGCCTTGGGGTGTAGGGGCGTGAATTCGTAAGTTGCCTCAAGACGCGGTAAGGACCCCCGTAACGAGGCAGCAGTCTCTCACACAGGCCCAAGCGCTTTGCCGTAACCCAGGGGAGGACTTAGAGAGCCAGGAGGGTAGTTGAAGTCACGGTGGTGAAGGTCGTATCCTCGTTTCTGAGAGGTCTGACAAGCACCGGGTCAATCCCGAGCTTTTTTTTGGGGGTGGGGGGTGGGGGGGGGGGAGGGCGTTGTCAACACTGGCAATGGTGTGACAAGTGTAAGTACTGGCAGGAGCCTCATGAGGCAGCAAGCAGTCGAAGGGTAGCAAAAGGTCCCGACCATGGAGTAGATAGAAGGCAGAGTATCCGGCGGTACCGTGGCATGCGATGTAGGCGAGCTTCACGAAATCCCAGTCACTATGGTGGTCGGATAGACATCATGTCCGTCAGCGTTCGGTTAAGGCGCTCAGTAAGGTCGTTCGTCTGGGCATGGCAGGCCGTCGCGATCGAGTGTAGTGGATGGGTCGGGACGACCAGCAAGTGGTCGGCGTCAGCCGGGTGCACACTGCATTGATGTAGTGTATCGGGATGATGCTGCACGAACAGGTTGAGAGAAGCATCGGAATGGTCGCTGCGGAGGTGGTCGGTTATGGGGTGCTGAGATGTATTACGACGCTGTTCATCGCCCATCTGGGGAAAGTCCAATACGTATAAAAATTATGGAGGGCACTTAAAGGGACACTGAGGAGAACTCTATCATTTTTTTTGTTAGCAAAATCTGATCGTTCGTCATTTCATGACTTTGTTGCCGCTTGACCGGGTGCGAAAGATGCAGTTATTTCAAAGAAATTTGGATTCGAAGATGAAAAAGTTTTTCCCGCCGCTCTGATTCAAACTCAGGGAACTCTTATGACGCCACGGCAACTCTTATGACGTCTCAGAAGGGAGGGACGTGAAACGTGACGTAAACGCCGACTCCGTGATTTCTGACGGCTAGCGGTGTGGTGCGCAAACCTTCCTTTGCCAGCCTCAGAGATTCGTGGCTTCCATGAAGTAAGGAAATTTCCTCCAAGGTGGCGCCTCTTGTCCTAGGAAGTCATCACGCTTGTACTTGCGAGATTGGCCTGTGGCGGCGACACCTGTAGTTTGGTTCTTGCTATTTTCTACATTGCAAGAGCTTTGTTTTCAGTAAGAGTGGCGTTTTTGTGATCAGGAGCTGCTATTCTATCGATACAAGCCAACTTCAATTTCTCCTCAGTGTCCCTTTAAGTCTACTTACGTGTTGTGGATAGGAAAGAAGATTGATTGTTAAAATTTTATTTCTTTTTTGTTGTTATTTATTTCTTCTTCCCTTGACACATCTACTAATTAGCCCTCAGCCGAAAAGCAACGCATATGCTAGGTTCTTCACCGTTTTTGTGGCCCATGGTTTCTGTGCTCTCCTCGCAGTCTGAAAGTCTTGGGTTCAATTCCCGGCAGCTTCGGAAGCAATTTTATTTTTCATTGAAACCACGGTGACGTCACAGAAGATTATTGGGATCACTGCTGCTGGTCAACGCCGATTCCAGGTTTCATTGCCGATGAGCCATATAAATAAGTAGAACATAGTTCGTGAATTCTGATACGGTAGGCCGCCGCGGTGGCTTAGTGGTTACGGCGCTCGGCTGCTGGCCCAAAAGACGCGGGTTCGATCCCGGCCGCGGCGGTCGGATTTCGATGGAGGCGAAATTCTAGAGGCCCGTGTACTGTGCGATGTCAGTGCACGTTAAAGAACCCCAGGTGGTCGAAATTCCCGGAGCCCTTCACTACGGCGTCTCTCACAGCCTGAGTCGCTTTGGGACGTAAAACCCCCATAAACCAATAAACCAAACTTCTGACACGTACGGTAAAGTTGCGCGAAAAAAACGCAAACACGAGACAGGGTAGAGGACAAGCGCGAACTGACAACTAATTTTATTAGTAGAACGCCGCAATATTTGAGGAGAGAAAAAAACAACCAGGCATGCACAGTCAAAACCACGCATGTTAGAAACTATATTTCACGATCGAAGCATACAACATATCTCATCAATAAAGGCTACTTCACTGTTATACATACAGCTGAACAGGAGAATCGCCGATACAGTCACGCCCGTTTTTCTTTATGATATAGGCTAGCATGAGTTCACGTGCGATAGTATTGCGCCTCTTGCCTAGAATTCTGATCTCACCCAGTTGTGGCCTGTAGTCCTGGCAAGTCAGGTAATGTGTAGGCAAGTTTGAACCCTTCCACGTTGTTAACGATAGGTCATGTTCCCGGGCACGATCGTTAACGTGGCATCAGGTCTGGCCTACATACTTTTTACCACAAGTTAGGGGTACCCCGTGTATGACACCGACGGAGAATGCCAAAAAGGGCCTAGCGTGCTTGTTTCCGCGACCATTTTTCTTTGCTTCTTGTTTGGCGATGCAGGGGCATAGCTTTGCCAGTTATTACGTTGAAGTAAACACCATTAGTGGTCTCTACTTGCCCGCTACCTTCTTCAGATTGTGCAACAACTTATGCACATACGACATCACTATCGGTCTTCTTTTGCTTTACGCCTTTCGCCACACTTTTCCTTTTTTGTGCTATTGTCTCAGCCACAGCCGCCACGATCACACAGGGGAATCCGGCAGAGATAAGCCTGCCTGCCTGTTCATTAAAGCTTTCCTGAATTTTGTTTAGAAACGACTTAGTTGTGGGCAGATGCTAGGCACTGAGCAGCAATCCCCCTCTTGACAAGTTTTGTGTGTGTCGAACTATAGAGTAGCAGGGCTCTTGGATGACACACCTAACAAACATGATCGTTCGAAAAGTTCATGTGGATGTCTAAAAACTGCAGGGTGACCTGAGACGATATTTCATGAGTAAAGGTTAAAACTTTACCATGCTGCCTTAACTGGACTAAAACCTCTTTCACCATATCCTGGTATGTCGTAGCGTGGTGTTTGCTCAAAAACACTACAAAATCATCCAGACACCTAAAAAACTTTAAGACCTTACTACCATCCAGATCATTTGTCAAGGAACGGGCAACATGAGATAAAAAATTCGAGGCACCTAAGACAACTTACGTGCGGTAATGCGAAAGCATTTGTGCTTGCATTATGGCGTCATCTGCTGGGCCAGTGTCGTACATTGCGAGGGAGTTTTTCAGTGGGTGCCGCATGATGGTACTACGACACGCCAAGCAATGAGTTAATGTACCGGAAGCGTACTTTTGTACTCGGTTTATTGTTTCATTTGTAATTCATATGCTCAAAATTACTTATGTACGCTCCTAAGACAATTCTGCATTCAATAGACGCCCTTTATTCAGCTGAAAACGTCGAATCGGCATGGCAGCACCAGTTAAGGCACTCATTTGAAAGCTGTAGCGTGAATGCAGCTGCAATTCAGGAGACTAAGCTGGCTATGGATCTGGATACAGCAGCTGCTCTTGAGATAATTGTACCGCGATAATTATAATAGTTTCGTCAGATCGCCAGGTGAATAATAATAATAATAATTGGTTTTTGTGGAATGGAAATGGCGTAGTATCTGTCTCATATATTGTTGGACACCTGAACCGCGCCGTAAGGGAAGGGATAAAGGGGGAGTGAAAGAAAAAAGGAAGAAGAGAGGTGCCGTAGTGGAGGGCTCCGGAATAATTTCGACCACCTGGGGATCTTTAACGTGCGCTGACATCGCACAGCACACGGGCGCCTTAGCGTTTTTCCTCCATAAAAACGCAGGTGGTCGAAATTATTTTCAGGAGACCTCCACTACGGTACCTCTTCCTTTCTTCTTTCACTCCCTCATTTATCCCTGCTTTTACGGCGTGGTTCCAGTGTCCAGCGACATATGCGACAAAATTACAACGCCATTTACTTTCCTCAAAAACCAGTTTTCATTTACATTTTTCATTCAAAAGGCTTGTCTGGAGGGTGCCTGCTCTTTTTGAGCATTACACTGTATATGGCTCATCTCTCGTGTTGCACTCATGATGGGGGGCGGCTCATATGTTATGACCTCGCCATTCCGGCTCAGCAGTGGCGAATTATTTGTGTGTATGCGCCTGTAAAGCAGCAAGACAGAAGAGTGTGTTTTCTTTTTATGGGCAAAGCTCCTGCGAACGAATCGGGAAATTTTTGCTACCTGGAGGTTTCAGTAGTGTTTGTAACCAAGTAATTATAAGTTGTGTATGTTCTGTCAGGTTGTGAGTACAAACTTGTTAACACTGGTCGACTAAAAAGCGAGAGTACACATTTCACGAATTTCCAGTCCTCATCGAATGGTAGACTCGACAGGTAACTCAGGAGGGTAGATGTGTAGGGCAGTTGGTGAGACATCAGGAGGCTATACACCGCAGCAGACGCACGAGAGAGGGAGAAGACGACACAGGGCGGTACTGGACTTGGTGAAATTCCTTCGCAAACTTTCTACGCTTTCAAAAAAAGCAGGATGCGCTTAGAGAGCATCCTGCCTTTTTGAAAGCGTAGAAAGTTTGCGAAGGAATTACATAACCAACCTTTTTTGGCGGCATCTGGTGGGACTCCGAAGACTTACAGTATTTGGGGGTTCCCTTGCATCAGTATCGTAATAGTGAGCCTCACTGGGATTCTCAGATCTCGTTAGTTAGGCAACAAACCCAAGCTTGGATGGGCAGGGAGCTGTCTCTGTTTGCACGAAGACAAGTTTGCAATAACTTCTTGGCTTCAAAGCTTATCTATGGCATGCAGATGTTGCATTATGGAAGAAAAAGGTGCAGACAATGCACAGAATTTTTGCGACTTTTGTGCGGCGCTCTCAATGGGAGCCTATGCATCGGGGCGATTTGTTGCTTAAGTGCTTTTTTGCCCGCTCTATTTGCTCCCACTGGTCATGGGAGTGAGGGGCCTTTGTGAGATTTTCGTAACGAAGTCACCGACACATTCTATTTACTCACTGTATGGTTTTACTTAGAATTCCTGTGCAGTCTATCCAGAAGACAGATGATAAAAATTCTGATTGAGACGTTGTTTCTTGTACTGATGTATCGGCGGCCTTACCTCTCCTTTCTAGACAATAATGTATTAAAACGAGTGCAAGGGATGTGCGTTCAATCTACCGCAAATACTCTTTTGTAAAATTCACACGTCATGCTTCGTGCCAAATGTGGTTTCGTGAAAAAAGGGACTTCTGTGCAATGGTCTGTGAACTGTCGCTTGTATCAGCAGCCAGAAACTATTGACCATTGATTTGTGTTTTGTCGTGATGCTGTGTTATTTAATGCGAAAGCATTACTAGGCTATATCGGCACCGAAAGTGCCCGCAAAATGCGTCGCCGGATGTGACGTCATCAGTTATGATGCTTGAAAGGGTACGTACTTGCGCGAAGAAGACGGGACATAACAAAGAAACACACACGACATGTGCAGAGCGCATGCGTGATAACTGAGGCAGACGAACACCCTGCCGTCTTTTGCAGCCCCCAGTGTTTTGTGCAGCGGCTGCGTTTCGTGAATGCTCATCGCGAAAGAAACGCCAGCGTATTTGACATGACTTGACGGATTTGTACGCGAGCTGGTCTGAAATGTGGTCCCTGCTTAGGCGGCAGTGTTTGTGGCATTCGAATATTGGAGTCTCACTGAATGTTTATTTCATAATTACAGAACACTTGGGCGAAAATACAGTTACGATGGGTGAGTTTAGATTTTGTTTGTGGTACAACTCTTATAATGTGGAAGTAGCGAAGAGGAGCGATGGCGTAGAGGTAGAGCTTCTGGGTCGCGTGCAAAACAACTGCGGTTCGAATCGCTATGTCTAGGCAATTATCCATGGAGTAAAAAAAAATTAATGTGGAAGGAATTGAATAACGAAGCCTGGGGTATGGCCTAGCCCTAGCGAGCAGAGCCGGCAGCGCACCCTCTCCCCAGGAAAGGATTTACGCACCCTGACGTAGTACTTGCACATAACCTCCTATTAGCCGCGAGACAGCCCTACAGGTGGCGGCACCGTCGCTCCGCTAGTCTGGACCGGGAGCCGGCGGCGTTCGGAGTTCCAAGTGTACGGAGGGCTTCCTGCCAAAGAAGACCTGCCCTCTGCAATGGATGAGCGATGTAATGTTTGAAATGTTCCCAGTTTGCACAGAAATGCGCAGGATCGGCAAACGCTGCGTGGAAGAAGCGCGGATTGTGCGAAAACGGGGGACTGGCACGCAGCCGTTTCTGTGATTTGCTCACACGGTTTTGCATGCGTTTGCCTTATACCGCACTCACGGGCCTGGTATTTTTATTCCGTTGCACTTTCCTAATAACATTTTTGCTGTTTTGTTTGCCTTTTTTACTAGTGCGTGCGTTACTTCCCGTCTCCGCAGGAGTGGTGTATTTATGCTGGTCTCAGACAGGCAAGTTTAGCGTGACAGTGCATTTAGCCTCGTGATGCGTAACTGCGGCGACACTCAGAATAGTAATGCCATTCGAAGTGCACTTTTTACAGCACGTATGCGTTCTCCCCCCTCTGTTTGTTTCAAGGTGAAGGGTTAAGCGCCCGTATTTTACGACAGGTCAAAAACGCGATCAACTATGAGACGATATAGTAGCTGCTGTGCTATCGGTTTATGGTTTATGGGGGTTTAGCGTCTCAAAGCGACTGAGGCTATGAGGTGCGCCGTAGTGAAGGGCTCCGGAAATTTTGTTCACCTGGTATTCTTTAACGTGCACTGATATCGCGCAGTACACGGGCCTCTAGAATTCCGCCTCCATCGAAATGCGACGGGATCGAGCCCGCGTCTTTCGGGTCAGTAGCCGAGCGCCATAAGCACTGAGCCACCGCGGCGGCAGGGGCTGCACAATCATTTCATGGCCCACGCTTGTGCCCTGGGCGCTGCATGGGCTGCCTCAAGAAAGGAGACACGGTCTGGTTCGCTGGCGTCCCTGAGTCGAGGATTAAGCGGACTGAATTCAGCGCTGACAGAGACGATGACCGCGCATCTGCTCCGGCTAGACGACGTAGGCAGGGCTCAAAATTGTTCCCCCAAAGTAAGGCATTGTGCAGGAATTTTCCCCGCATAGGAAAGCTGACAGTGCACGTGTGCAGCATACTACAGGGCATTTCAGCCGAGTGAAGTGAGTTCGCCGAACTCACTACGAGGCGATAATCACGGAGTGAACAGGGAAAACCTCAGAGTGCTTTCGACAAGAGCACTTGCCTTCGTCTGGGCAAAGCGTTCATCATTGGTGGGGCTAAAGTAGGGTCATCTCTCTGAGGAGGAAGGCCCGGCGAGGGGAGGAGGGTGCTAGGATGGGGAGGCCCTGAGGTTTTCCTTCCCATGCTCATTTTGCTATGGACTTACTACGAGGTGGGCGCTTTTGCAGTTAATGCCAGTGAAGTTAATCGCGTGCAGCTTAGCGAATGGCTAAACGCCAGCGAAAATGACGCTAAGTTTGGCCGTGTGACTGGAGTATTACACGGTGACCAAAATCCAAGAACTTCTGCTACTAATTTTTATTGCGTTGAAGTGTGAGCTACGAATTAGTCCCTGCGAAGACACTGCAAAATATTGCTTATGAGTGCGGTTATGTAGGCTTTCTCAAGGAGCTTTGAGAGGTCTGAAGCAAAAAATAATTTTGGGGATATTTGCAACGCAGGCGCCCGATATAAAGCCTTCTACATTAATTCACTGTTCCAGAAGGAATGGACTGCCTACGTCTTCATGTGACTATCAACATCTTTTACTACTCGTCAAGTCAACACAGCCATGCAAGGAAGAAGCCAGATAGTCAGGCGCGTAAGATATACAGTGCTATTATATTCCGCCCCGGAGACTGACGTGTGACATATGATGCGCATTCCTTCTAACAATCGGCTTACGCACTTAACCCAACTGCAACCTTACTATGGGCTGACAATGGCATACAATAACCTACTTTAACGATGTAATATTCGCGGTGACGTTAATGCTGGGCATTATGTGAATCACCAAACGTTGTCGCAGTTCTCTCGACAAATATCGCCCACTGCTGTGGTGTGATGGATGCGAAGTAGCCTTCAAGTTTAACGGCAAAAATACAAAAGCCTTAGACGTACTATCAGCAACATATGAAACGCCAACAAGAGAACTGAAATACCAGCACAGGAACACAAACATAGCTCTTGGGGTGGAAATACAAGCCACGGTGATCAACACTTCCAAGGGATAGCCTTCGCGCCTTCGGATTGAATTTATCTCGCTTATATAGTACCAAACTTTCTCCAGTTAAGGTTATCTCATTTTGGTGTTCGCGTTTCAGTTGTTTTGTTCCCGTTTCATTTGTTGCTGATATCACCTTTGAAAATCGATTAACTTAGCGAGAAGAAAATATTCAAACAGCATGGTCATGCATACGTAAGACACAGAATGGCTCATTCAAATTGGATTCTTTTAGACAGCAGTCTTGAAGCCAAATTGTGTGTCAGTACTTATCGGACCCCAGACGTAACTGAAGAGAACATACAAACGCTGAGCGGGTGCATTCATCTGTATACGGATGGCACCGGCCTGTTCTTTTTTGCTTTGACCTCGCACCTGACACCGTCGTCGTCGCGCGGCAAATATGAAGTGCCGAAGAGCAACGAAAGATGTCGATCCGCGATGAGGTATGGACAGTTATTGCCTTCACTGCACGCAGTCTACGATGACTGCGTGTTCACATTTCTTTCGTAAGGGGCAGCCAAGTAAGTGGGAACGCACTGAAACCGAAAACGAGCAGTCTGCAGAAATGTGCGCCCACGTGAACACTGCTGGCTGGCTGACGACGCATCCACACCAAGGAGTGTTCGCCGACTCTGCCCCATTCTCGCGGCCGACAGGGGAGCACACCGATTGACCCACGCCGAGGCTGCGGAGCAACTGACGGCGGTCAGGCCTGTGACGCACTGGAAGGTGGTGGACAGGCGTAGACTGAGCCATAAAAGGATTAGCGCTGGACGGTGGTCGAGGAAGGGAAGCGTAACGAGCGGGTATTTCTGAATAATTGTACAGGGCGCTGTGAGGTTAGGTGGACGGATGAAACAGATACTGTGCTGAGGGGATGGTTTGTATCATGGTGTCGTCGTTGAAAGAACAGGCGAGAAGTCCGCGTCGCGGTGGAACACTGGTTATGGCGCTCGGCTGCTGACCCCAAATACCGGGGTTTCGGTCCCGGCCGCGGCGGCAGAATTTCGATGGAGGCGAAATTACAGAGGCCCGTGCGCTGTGCGATGTCAGTGCACGTTAAAGAACCCCAGGTGGTCGAAATTGTCCGGAGCCCTTCAGTGCGGCGTCCCTCATAGCCTGAGTCGCTTTGGGACAAACCCCCATAAACCATAAACCACCCGACTTGGATTCTTGGGCATTAGCGAGACAGTGGCGCGCATCCCGATTGGTATAAACAAGCTGCACAAAATGGGGGCCTACGCAGCCACATACAGTCATGATGACCGATTCTTCTCTCAAGATGTGGAATCTGCTATGAACACAGTGCACATCAATGAAGGGCATGACAGGCAGGTGGTAGGCAGGCGACCCGGCAGTGGGTGACTACTGCCTAGGTTCTAGGTGGCACAGTGGGGAGCTGTTAGTAGAGTTCGCAGAAAAAAAAAAAAACGCTTCATGGATACTTCTTGAAACTGTATAGACGAGGAAGAAACCGAATGGCGAAATAGACTTCACATTGTGCGTGCATCATGCAGGAGCTGGAAGGGGAAGTTTATAAATCTGTTCTTTTCGCACTCGACTACTTTATAAAAATAATAAGCGTCATATCTAGCCATATTTTTATACCATAAAATATAACGGCCATACAAATCGTGCGTTTATAAGAAGTCTCACATTAACATGACGCACAGCGCGGAAGTGGTTATTAAGGTATAATCTGGAAAAGTGCTCATAAAAACATTTGCTTTTTTTTTACAGGCTCACCGATAACAAGAGGTCAGTGGCAAACTCCCACTTAGCACGGACACGTGGCATTTGAAACGATATCCTTCCACACAAAAATGGCGGATTCTGTCTTTTTTGTCTTATGTGGAAGCCAGCGGGATGAACAGTGAGCGAAAGTTTGGAGAGACCTGGTGAGCGATAATGATAGAGATGTCACAGGCATGAAATGGGCAAGGCTGGCGGAGCAGCAAATTATCACCGCCGACAGAGAGTTAGGTCTGATTAGGACGCTTCCGGCAGTGAGGTGATTATGAGGACAAAGGTTAGATGCCGATCTGTTGAAAACTGCAGGATGTCAAGAAAAAAAAACAGCTGTGCGTTTTACACGCTCAGTGATCAGCTCGCGCGTAACCATAATAACGAGCCCACTGCAGAATAAGGTCTTCTCCAAATATGCTATGAATTGACTCTCTCCTATGCAAACAGCGGCCGCATTATTCCCGACCTTCCTCATATCATTCACTCAGCTGACCCTCGCATGCTGTCTGCTATGCTCACACTGTTGGAATGCGCTCCGTTATATTAAAGAGCTGTCGGCTACCGATTGTGCTCTGCCCAGTACCCATTTATACTTGCCCATTTCGATCTGACGTTCCAAGTTACTCCAATCATTTTTCTTTCCATAGCTCGCTGTGGCATACTCAATTTAAGCTCAACCTTTTTTGTTAGCCTTCGTGTTGCCTACCTCAGCGGTGGCCTAGTGCTTTGAGCATCCGCCTTGCATGCGGGAGGTGCGGGGTTCGATTCCCAGTGCCGCTGGGTACCTCTCCGGTGATACAATGGAGACAGGCTTTCCCCTACCTGATTCTCAACTTTTTCAGTGTGAAATGCTTGGGAAATGGGTCTTTAACCCCACCTTGTTAAACGAAAACTACCTTGTGCCATGGCGCTGTTTGGCCAAAGCTGCCCTTGCGCCATAAATATTCATCATCATTCATTCGCGTTGCTTCACCTTTAGTAGTAGCATTCAGAAATTACTGTCGTATACTTTCCTCTTGGTGGACAGTGAAAAGCTGAGAGTCACCTGAGACTGCATGCACTACAACCTCGCTTTTATTATCGCAGTTATTGCATCCCCTTGGCCCAAATCTGCAGTCTGTGTCAGCCATAAGTAGCCCTGACATCCATCAGTACTTCGCTGCCTGTAGTAAACCCTTCTGTTTTTCTCTTCCGAGACTCTTGAAGATTGCTTTAGATTTATTCGCAATAATAATTAGCGTCACCTTTATGCTTTACCTGTCTGGGTCCTCGATCATTATTTGCGATTTTTTCTTTATTGGTTTTATTTCCACAGAATTGTGCAGGCGAGGCTAAAGGTTGAAAAACCTGACGAGGCCTCGGCAGCGTAGCGCAATTTGAATGAATACTGTAATGACATGATAACGAAACAAAATAGAACACAATTTAAAACATACATATGTTACGCTGAATGTTATAAACGCAAGGTTTATAGGAACACACTAAATATACACTGAAAAACAAATGAACAAACTGATTACAATTTTATATACAAGCATAAGCAGTGGACGCACAAACAATAATTGCGACATGGGCGATCGCTGTCCAACCCCCACTCGCAAGCAAATAAAACCGACGCTTTAAGGTGGACAAGAAAGTAAAAATTCCAGCGGAAACTTCAATTTTGGGAGAGAAGAAAATTCTAAATTGGTTCTTAATTAAGTACTGATTAATGATGCGTTTGAATACAATTTTTCTCACACAGAAATCAACGTCAGATTGAACCTATTAAGAGTGTAAGGAGATGGGTAAATTAGTTCTTATTTTCTACAATTTGCACGAGCTTTTGTGGTGAGCTGTCTGCGCTTACGAAGGCCATATCTTACAGAGTTGTAAGGATTTGATGAGTGTAATCTGTGCTGATAGATGCACTGAAACAAACAAAAGTAATAAACCTAATTGGCTTTGAGTGTGCTGTGTTGGTGGAATAGTGTGGTCTTCCTTAATACCCCTCAATTTCTCTTAGCACCCTTTCCTGTGCTACAGTGAGCCTCTGGAGATCTGTATGGGTTACCATAACCCAAAAAGAATGAAATGTCTGAGTCGCGTATAAATCAGTGCTAGCGCATTGAACGATTGACACTTACCTGTACTTAACAATTAATTTAATACAAGCAGCCAGATACTTTGTTCAGATGGTTAACTAGATTGGCAGATGGGAGTTCCATGAAAGATATTCGATGAATGAAGCACGGATAAATTTATGTCGATTAGCGCGTTTGTGACACTTAAAACATACCGTCCGACAGTGTGATTCGATCGGCGGGAATATAATGCATTTTGTTTTAGAAACATTCTAACTGAGTCTATTAGCCTGTCTCCAAACATGCAGATTTCTCAGAATTTACCACATGTTCTAAAGAATGCGCAGAATGGGCTGTAAATGCATTGGTATCATCTGCATTTATGACTTGTTCACGTGATTCCGGTATCTGAACAATATCGCTCATGTGTATTAAAAACGAGAGGTATCCAAATATAGGTCCCTGAGGAACACTCAGCATCAGAACTAATTGTTCAGAGCATATACTATTCACTGACACATACTGCTACGTATTGCTTAAATATCTTTTCGGCAGATCAGAAGCACTTCCTCTCACACCATGCATGGATAAAGTTGTTAAGAGGATATCATGTTGAACACATTCAAATGCTTTGCTAAAAACTCGATAGTCCTGATGTGTATTTGTAGTTCTCGGTAGTTTCATTAATTCTGTCTTTGACGGTTAGTGATGCATGCTTTTTTGATTCCTTTATTTATGAATCCATACGACAGGACATTACTATATTGTGCTTTGAAAAGTGTGCTCCTAGCCAGAAGTTATTAAAGCTTCCAAATACTTTCGATAGTACCGGCGAAACAGTGGTTGGTTCGGTAATAGGAAATTTGATTTATCTCGCTGCCGCTATAAACTATCAACACGCGGACTATATTGAGGTTATTTGGAAAACACCGCTTTGCAATTTTAGATTGTGATACAGGTCGAAAGTTCACACACCGCCGTTGGCATATGTTTTAACGGGACGGCTTTTATATCGTTATAACCTGCGGATACGGTGTTATTCCTGCTTTTAACCAATCTGTCTACTTCATGTGCGGTAACAGGTGCTACACAACAAAATTAGGCAAATGGCTGACAAGGTCACAGTGAACAGGATTAGAGGCCAATACATTGCTGGAACGATTATAAGTGCTAATAAGAATGATTCATTGCGTTGACCATTTTAAGGCGAGATATCCTGCTGCTGGCAGTCAAAAAATTTGTTTTTTTCAACGGCTGTTTTCTTTTGGATTAAGTGATTGATCGCTCTCGAAGCTTTGCATCATCACTGCATATCAGAGAAAATCGCTTCATATAATATTCCGTTCTTGCGCGCCTCCGCTCGTAATTCAGACTATTTCTAAATTTCTTAAAGTTTCCAACAAGCAGAGGGCCGTATGCTTGGATGAAATGGTTATACATCTTATTTTTGCATTGAATATCTTTATACAACTATTTATTCATCCAGGGTTTTCTGTACTCTTTCCGCTTTATGAGCCGATACACGAATGAGGAAAGCTTCATTGTAGGAGTGCAAGTACTTGTTGAGGAAGGTGGTGTATGCCACATTACCGTCGGCGAAATCATAAATACTATCCCAATTAGTATTCCAAATCGAAGACATAATTCACTGGGAGATACTTCATGAATGTCCCAGAATTCTTATTTAAATATATTACGAGCGCTTTTTCAAAGCCGGATAGAATTGAAAAAGAAATTAAGGTACAGTATTAGGGGATGTTTAAGTTGTATTGCAGATATCTATTAGGGTAGAGTTAGTAGTTGTTATTCTAGTGGGAACAGTTATGTTATTGAAACAAGCATGTGAAGAAATAAGCATGAAGAATTCACGACGTGTATACCATCTGACGCTAGCTAGGTTTATTTTACTCTCGTCCATCAGAACAAAGAGCAATTTGGCGTAACTGGCGTATAACAAACAACGGCCAGGAAAGTGAAAATCTACAGAGAATGTTTACTACATTCGAATTAGAGCGAAAGCAGAGATTTCTGCCGCGTGAAAGACTGCGATGAGCGGGTAGTGCCCTGACAGCGCAGAGGGCAAAGAAAAATACGGGCGCTCATTGAAGCATACAGTGCGTGTTTCGTCGACGTCCGAGTGCATGCAAGTTGATCAACGTCTGGAAGGGTTGGAATCAATCGCCACGTCATTTAGATTCTGTCTTGTTCGAGTCCTTAATTCTTCTTGAAGCGGCACTAACACAGTCATGATGCATCGAAAATAGCGTACCGTGGTTAGCATCCAATAAAAAAAAACTACCTTGTCGATGCGGATTTGAAATTTGTCTGAGGACAAGCGAAGATATGATGGCGAAGGTACGAGGGCGCTACCAAAGCTCACTGGGTGTAGGGCTAAAGCGCGGCCCTCACAAGAGCAGACGCTGGTAGAGCACTGGCCTACTGTACCACTGGCCAAAAGTTCCCAAATGCAGAATCCTAGTGCTGTGCTCTAGACTAGCCTCGCCAGCTGAAGGTGTTCAGAGTCCTAACATGGTGGCGACATCAATCTCCCGCCCTGAAGGCTTGCAAATCACTTTTCTGTGGCCTTAATGCGTCGCGCGTCTGCGAGAGCTTCTGAAATGGTCGTTATTAAAAGTCGTACGACATCGTTACTTCATCTCTCACCCCGCTTTTTCTATTTTGACTCTGATTTTTATTATTATCCCAGTGTAGCGCTGTCAACCAAAAGCTTTGAAAAGCTCATCGAAAGAATCCTTTGTGGTTAGGCAGGGTTCGCATGGCTCTCACCAAGAAATGCCGCAACGATGAGCGTGGTTGCAAGAAACGATTGGACATACATAGCGTGCCGCAATAGTATGGCGCTACCAAAGTTAACAGAGGGCGCGCAAATGGAAGGCATTGTAGGAATATGCTACATGTGCCCCATACCGCTTAGGGCGGACTGTGCAGGAAAAACCGATAAATTATTCGCGTGTTTTCTTATCCTGGATTTCACGCTGTCTTCAATGAATATCAGCTATATAATCACCCCACAAGCTGACCGCGTCACTGCGTGCCCGTTCACAAAGAACTAATTTTGTTTTGTTTTGATCATTAAATTTTTCAGCTGGTGACAAACCTGATCCAGTGCCAAGTAAGTGAACATAAGGAACTCCAAAGGCGACAGTTTGTCAAGTTGGCGCAGCCGCATGTATGATCTAGCGTTTGATGATTATTACTTGATAGCCACCGCCACGCAGCAAGAAGAGCTCTCAGTCACGTTATGCTCACGCTAGGGCTTTGTATATAAAATCGAGCTCACTGGAAACCAAGGAAGTGCTCATCGTAGTTCCGGGATCTTGAAACTGACGAAATGTGAGAAGGAAAGAATTTATATATTGGATTTTTAAACCTGAACCGCTGCTTGCCAGGACTATAAACACGCTTTTGCGTATCGTAGAAAACAATATCTCTACTTGCACTTGTCTACGGCTTTCCTTAGAACACTCATATAAGCACACGGAGAGATTGAAGTTGCCATTGTTGGAGCGACCAGAGAGGGGGCCACGAAACATTTAAAAGCATCTCTGACGCTTTGCGCTACTGAAATGTAAGACAAGGCGCCTGGAGAGTGTACTTTGAGTTTGCAGAATTTCTCTTCGTACGACGTTGCTGTCTGATGATTATGCCGGTAAAAATTCTTTGCATCGGAATAGGGTTCGTCTAGATAGAGTGCAGGGAGGAGCTTTCTGAGTTCTTTCATGAAGGCAGATTCGTGACGAAGAATGGTTTCATGGGGTTTAACTTCCCAAAGAGAATGATGCTATGGGGGACGCTGTAGCGGTTGACTGCGGATAATTCCGATCACCTGGGGATCTTTGACATGTACTGGCCTCGTAGAGTACACCGGCCTCTAGCATTTCGCCCCCATCGAAATGGGGCCGCCGTAGCTGGGATAGAACCCGGGTCTCTGGGGCCAGCAGCCGAGCACTGTGACCACTGAGCCTCCGCGGCGACTCGTGATGAAAGATTCCGAAAAAAACTTTTAGGCATAGTTGTAGCACAGCAGGAATTAAAAATGTGGCTACAGTTAAGATTCAAAAAGCACTGGCAGCAACAAAAAAAAATGAGTTTATAGAAAAACTAACAGGTTACCTTCTGGAATATTAGGTGGACGATGCTATGACGAGTCTCTATGGCCTTAATCTTCGAGTTCGTATGGACTGAGACCGTTTTTCCTTCAGGCCAATCAATACAACCTTCGAACATTGATGACTGTGTAGCCACGCTTAATTAGACATAACATGTGTGTTGTGTGCGTGGCGAACGAAGTACGAAAAACGCGCCGAGTTTTTCGGTGCTGTCTTGAAGCACGCCCTGCGCTGTACGTTCACTTTTATTCCAAATAGGACTATTAAAGCTGCTTCTCGATCTCTTTCCGTTCTATTAGCACATATATTTAATCGAATGCTAGTACCTGGCGTGCTTCCAGAAAACATGAAAATAGGTCTAGCTATCGTGCTTCATAAAGGCAGGTCAACAAATGACTGCAGTAAATACTGCCCAATCTCGCTTCTTTTTGTCTAAGGTTGCTGAGCAGATTATTTTTACGCGACTGTTCAATTTCTTTTGTGCACATAACATAATTAATGAAAAGCAGTACAGTTTTCAAGAACATAAATCAGCCGAAGACGCGCTTTTGTCGATCAGAGGCACGGTCGCCAAGAGCTGAGAGGAACAGAAACTATCCGTAGGCATTTTTTTTTTGTATTTCAGGAAGGCTTCTGATTTTACTGAAAAAAAAAGCGAAATTGCGGACTAAGATGCACACTATTACAACTTATTAGTAGATACCTTCAGAACCGTCCTCAATTAACTGAACTTAGATCTTCCGGAATTGTAAAGTACGGGTTCCTGCAGGGCTCTTTTCAGGGCCCGCTATTTTTGTTACATAACAAGGAATTTGTTAACATTGCATTTACACAAGAGGCCATATTATATGCAGACGATACGCATCTTTTTCTCTGATTAAAACTCCGAAAGCTTACAAATGAAATGCAATAATTGCTTAACACATGTTGAGAAATGGGCGAACGCTAATCAGGTAAAATTAATAGCGATGAAAAGTAAGTACGTGCTGCTTAATGCACGAAACAAAGTAATTCAACACTGTTTCAACTTTTGCTTCGCGAGCTACCCCTCGGAACGCAAAGAATCCCAGAAATTTCCTGCAGTCATTTTCTACGAACATCGGGGCTGGAATTCACGTAGCGAAATTAAAGAAAAAGTATCTCGAGGTCCCTAGGCATCATAAACAAATGCAGAAACACTTCACCCTCTTGGCTTAGAACAATACTACTCGCTCATAGAATCCCGACTACAGTATTGTTGTCGGAATTTCGCCGCGTTGTTTCCTATGCAAAAAAAGGCACTTCGCGCCATTTATTGCCTATGGACGTATCTAGATCATACACTGCCATATTTCCTTAAGACAAAACCACTTCGTTTACAAGACATGACTTCACTTCATACTCCTGTGTTTGTTTACAAGGAAATAAAAACAAGCCCGAATTCTTTCAATGCAACATACATAAAAGGTGCGGGGTTCAATCCCCAGCGCCTCTGGGTACCCACCGGTGATACAATGGGTACAAGCTTTCCCCTGCCTGGTGCTCGGCTTGTTTAAGGTGAAATGATTGGGAAATGGGTCTTCGACCCCACCTTGAGAAATGGAAAATACCTTGTGCCATGGCGCCCTTTGGCCGTAGATGCCATTGCGCCATAAAAATCCATCATCATCATCATCATCAACATGCATAAAACATAATGCGCACTACCTCAGACACACACGCTATGTAATCCCTCGCATTAGAACTAACTATAGCATTCAGATAACCTCTTATGTTGTTTCGGTTTTTAATAATAAACTGCCCTTCATCTACAACTTATTTGAGAATTTTAAAACTGTTCGTTCATTTAAACGTGTTGTTAGACTTTATCTTATTTCAACTGCTGGTACCTGACGTTTTCTTCCATTACCGTCGCCACGGTGGCTCAGTGGCTATGGTGCACAGTTGCTGACTCGAAAGACTCGAGTTCGATCTCGGCGGCGGCGGTCGCATTTCGATCGAGGCGAAATTCTAGAGGCTCGTGTGCTGTGCGATGTCAGTGCAGGCTAAAAAACCCCAGGTGGACGAAATTTACTGAGCCCTCCACTGCGGCGTCCTTCATAGCCTGAGTCGCTTTGGGACGTTAAACCCGATAAAGCCATTTTTTCCCAATTGCCTCATTGGCTAGATGCATTACGTGTCATCTCCTTGGTGCTTTGTTATTTAGTTCGTTATAAAAGGGTTATTTTTCATTTCATCAAATTAATTCATTACTTTTTTGTATTCATACATTTATAATTTTTCTAAACATGGTCGCACAGTGGTGCTATAAACGTATTCCTGCATTTCGTATCTTTACGTGGTGCCCAGAGCCCCGTCAGACAGTCCTATCTGCTTTTATTTGATGATAAAAAAATGAAATATGAATTTATATTCTGGAACTGTGGATTTCTCTACGGAATTTCTCCTGGCGTGCTCACCTGCCGGAATGCGGGACCACTAGGAAGAAGCGTCAGCTGTGGTGGCAACAACAGCCTCTGGCAGTATAAGTGTATGTTTTCTCTAGTTAACATCTTGTAGTGCCACGTGCGCCTTTCATGTGCGAAGCAAGCATGAAGGCCAGCAGACGGGCGAGAGCCTGAAAGGGCTGCAGGAGTATGCTGGAAGTGTTCAATGCACCTCACTTGCCTCGCATTAAATGCATTAATGAGGCTAGGTTAACCAAGAGGTCGCAGTATGGGGGAGTGAGTTTTCTTCTTCAGAGGAAGCATATATTTTACGCTCAATCGCCTGTGTTCTTCTGTCTGTTTCAGAGAACAAATCAACAGACGAAAGAACGAGTAAGTAACATAATTGTCGAATCAAGCTTGAGTGAAAATCGAGTTTACGGAGAGAAATGATCTAACTGAAAACTGACCCGATTACAAGGCAGATGGTATTCTGCCGCGACTACAGCAAGACTTCGGCGCAACTCGGGTGTGATTGAGGCATAACGAATTGAAAATGAATTGAAAGAACGCGTTTAGAACTTGGGTGCCTCAGGTACTGTCAGCAATAAATGAAACATGAGCAGTATGCTTGTAACGGCAGCACAAGAATACGAAAAAATGTTGCAGCAACCACCAAGCTCATTGTCTATTAAGAGTGAGGAGGAGGTGGAAAAACATTTAATGGCCAATAAAAGGTTCCGACTTAGCTGGTGGTTGGAGCCCTCAGTCTTAACTTCAGTGGCGTTTGGACTGAGAACAAATATGCGTAAAGGAACCGAGGCTTTCCACTGATTTTGTCTTGCAGAGCGCGCCCGAGGCGAAAAGTCCCCTGTGATGTAATCGTCGGAGCCTTTCAGTTTTGAGACCTTTTTTGTTTTGTTTCCTCTCGCAAACGATGCAGTTTCTAAATAACTGGACGTGCGCGACTGTTACAACTTTTTCCTAACCTGTCGCAACGTTTAATATCAGGGCATTGGATATTTAGCATATCTGTAAGCAACAGGACTGACTGACAAACGCCGTATAACTGTTGTCTTCTTTTTCCTCAGCGGGCCTTGCAAAATGATGTTATTGCACCGTTTGTGAAAGAACGTTTGGAACGCAGCTTTTTCACGCACCGTGCAGAGCTCATGGCCAAAATGCGAGCACCGGAGGGTCGACAGAGCTTGAGACGGAGCCAAAAAGTATTCTATAGTGCCATATACATCGCAAGCGATATACTACTGGTTTACAACAAATTGTGAACACATGTAAACAGTTGTGTTTGAGAAGCCTGAGTCACAATACGACACAAAGCATCAGCCGCCTCGAACTCGGAGCGAGAAGAACCAGTTGTGGAGCGCGTTATGGGCTCATCCGCGGACTGGTCGAATAAAGCCGAGCTGGCCGATGAGCCGTCTTACGAAAGAAAGATTCGGGGGGGGGGGGTGAATAACCTCGCCATCACCGCTTAGGAAAGGACGACTGAAGTAAAACAAAGGATATATGAACTAGAGGCAAGGCTTCGTGGGGACGGCTCCAGCAGTAATAAGCGACGGTCGAGTCGAACAGAATGTGCACGAGGAAGGCGAGAAAGCAGCGACCTGGCATCGTGTCGCTGCTACCGAGGATGACATTTAAGCATTTGGCATGGGACGCCATGGGCTTGCAGCCGACGGCGGACATGTAGACAGACTTATGTTTACCTGCACACAATAGGCCAATTGAGCAGTCCGAGAGTAGACTCAGTGCTCTAAGCCCGTGCTCTATGCGCAGCTAGGCTACGCAGCAATGGTCCCGCTAGAGAAGGCAGGGCTGAGCAACAACGTCCTGCGACGCATCCCAGTCACTGCGGGAGAAACAACTGACTTTGCATTGTGCTGTTGCCGCTGACACGGAGCCCGCTTCCTTTAAGTACAGTTACATTAGCCGCTGCCTTATTATCGCGTGGGGTCTGATGATGATGGGTATATAAAATGAATGTATTTCTAAAATATGGTTGACGACCATAGTGATTTATTAGGCATGGCCGAGACAGGAGAGGGTCGTCCTTGAAATATGTTTACTATATGCATAAATAGTCGCTAAAAAGAAAGTCCCAGTTGTGAATTTAGGGCCGCCTTATGTGCCTCGTTCATTTGTTAGTCTGGTTCAGCAAGAAGAAGGAGAACAGGCATTTCTTGTAGCCGCAAATCTTGCGAGCTCTGCCGTCAGCTATTCTCATGAGTCTTGTGAATGCTTTTCGCGAGAGAACTGCCAGCCGAATTGACACGACGTTACGGATTCGTACGCGAGCTGGACCGAAACGTGATCAGTATACTTAGGCGGCATTGCTTGGGGATTCCCTCGTTGTAGCTACATTGAAAGCGTATTTCGTAATTACAGAATCCGGTGGCCGTGGCACACCTTCAATGGGTGAGTTAATGTTTTTTGTACGTCTCTTAAAAAAAAAAAAACTGCAAGTCAAGTGCTGCGATGCGTAGAGATAAACCATCCGGCTCGCGTGCAGTAGGACCGTGGTTCGAATCGCAGTGCCTGCGCAATTCGCCATCGAATAAAAAATCCTACTTTCGATGAAACCAGGCCTCGGGTGCAGCCTGACCCTGGAGAGCAGAGGGGATAACGCGCTTTGTCACCAGAACAGGATTTGCCCAGCATGGTGTAGTACTCTTACACCGATTCCTGTATGAACACACCAACTAACCCACGGCCCGCAGCGCCTTTGGAGAAAAGCAGGCTGCGGTTAGCCCCACTACGAGGGTAGCAAGAATCTGGTGATATGGAGAGGCCGTGATTGTAAACTCAATCTGAAAACGCTTAATGCTTGACAGTGGCGGAATGAGGCAAGTCTGGCAGGGCTGTCAGTGGAACTAGCGGGTACTAAGTGGGATGTTAATAGCTTAATGAGGTTAGAGGGATGGACGAAACATATAGAGTGCTAGAAGGCGGCCTCGTGCCATGCAATCGTGACTCAACGGGCAGACGAGAACTAGGATTTGGATTTCTCATCAGTTAGAATATTGCTGTAAACATAGGGGAATTCTGCAGTATTTACGACACGGTGCCAGGTATCGTTGTAAGGTTAATAACCGGAACGAATTAAAGGTGCTGCAGGCCTACGCACCTACATCCAGCCATGATGACTTGATCGTCGAACGCTTCTCTGTAGACGTGGCATCTCCGATCGGTAAAGTAAAATTAGTGCACACTGTAATGGAGGGAGAACTCAATATCATGTCAGGCAAGCGATAGACAGGGGGCCGGGCAGTGGGTGAGTATGGTACAGGTTCTAGGCAACGCTGAGGAGAGTTATTAGTAGAGCTGGCAGAAGAAAATAATTTTCGGATCATCAATATATCCTGCTTCCGCAAATGGCATAACCGGACGTGGATGAGGAAGAGCCGGAAAGGCGAGGCTAAAAAGAAATAGGCTTTATATTGTGCGCGCATTCTTGCATCGAACAGGATGTAGAGCTGGAAGGGTACTTCAAATTTTTAGTTTAGAAATATGCAGTACTTTCTGAAGCGTTTATTGCTTTCGAATGGAAAAATTAGTAAGCGTTATATCTAGCCTTACTTGTAGAGCATAAAATATAACGGTGGCACAATTCCTGCATTTTATTAAGAGTGTCACAATAAAATGGCGCACATCGCGGAAATGTGTTTGAAGATATGATCTGCATGAACAACCCACAAAAAGGTTTTGTTTTAAATATCAGGACACTCGACGAAAAGGAGTGAGTAAAAACCTTCTGGTTATTTTGCCTTGGCATTACATGCTCGGTCCAATACTCTTTTGTCTTTATTTCGACTAGGATATTACGAAGTCGCCTTCGTCCCCTGACTATTTCCGATCTCTTCCTCTTTTTCGATGTTCAACCCAGTATTTTTCCTTCCATAGCTCGCTCAATTTAAGCTAAATTCATTTTGTTTACTTTTACGTGTGTGCCGCGAACGTAGTATCAGTATGAGACAACTGTTATGCAATTTAATTTTGGCGGAAAATGAAAAGTTGTTATTTATCAACTGACAAAGTGTGCCAAATGCACTCCAACCCTATTCTTTCTTTTGTAGTGATTGCACTCCCCGTGTCCGAATCCGCAGTGACTACCTGCCCTTAGCAGACGTGTCCCCTGCGAGCATCCAATGCATCGCTGCCTACTATCGTAAACAGTTGTTTCCTTCCTAGAGTGTTGAGGATTACGTTAGATATGTTCTTGGTAAGTATTAGCCCCACCGCTCTACTTGCCTGTATGGGTCATCGATCGATCTTTGCAATTAGGACCCTGAGCAAAATCGCGCAGCGCCATTATCAGTATGTATTTTTCACAAGCATTTATCCCCAACTCTTCCTAATCCAGCCCTGTGAATATCTCCTGTATACACACGGTGAATAGTACTGAAAAGATCATTTCTTTCATGGCGCCCTCCTTTGTTGAGCTTAAAACGGTAAGAAAATGAGGGCTCGTTGTAGCGCGCATATGAAAGAAGGAAACGGTCACCGAAAGCAAGGAAAGCTTTTTTAACTTCTGGCTGCAATGACTGTCCTTCGTAAGTATCCCCCATCGTTGACTGCTTAACAAGTGCTCTGGCAGACTTGGCGCAAGCGGTGGCATAGAGGGTTCTCGCACCAACGAGCAAGCAGAGTTTGACTTGTGGCAGAGGAGGGTGTCTTATGCACCCTACTAGGTTACATTAGATTACGCTGGCAATAAAAACCATCAACGTGGTAGGTTCGTCAAGTGCCCCATTAGCTGAGTTGGCAGATCACTATACGCGACACGGGGTGGTCGTGGGTTGGGGTCCCAAAGACGGATTGTGTTTTTTCCTTTTGTAGTTTCTGATGATTTATCTTTCAGTGAAGATTTATTACTTTACTCATTGGCCAACACAGCAAATAAAAAACAAACAAAGATTTCCTCTTTTCTTGGTTTGACTGGCTATGTGCACCATTCCTGATTGGCATTTTGTCATTGTTTCTTCTGAAGAACAACGATGGGTGCGCAACCGTTAAAGATATTTTACAGAATCCTTGCGTAGGCCACTCCTACACGCTGGTTACAAATCGCTTGCATGATTGCTGAAGTTTAGACTGAGTCTTGTAATATGTGAAGGCTATTTGAAGAGGTTGGTTATAGTGTGCGCATTGCTCTATTACTTGATTGATGGCACGCATATGGTCTATTCTCGAGCAGCTTCTCCGAAAGCAAGTTTCGTACTTTGGTTGACTCATGTATAAGGTTGATCTAATCCGATTACCTTAGTAAATACATTAAATACTTCCTCGTTCTTTACTGACCGGATGTCGTCTACACAACTGGCTTCATCATCAGTATTCTGAGTATTTAGGCTACATTAGCTGCTATACCAGTTGCTTTGTGCTGTCGTCTCTCTTCATCTTCTGTTCTGTTTTTTGGCGCCTTTTAAATATATAACGAACATTAAAAAACCAGCCCAGCAGCAAGTTCTCATAATACTGTAGAGATATGCGTTGAATTATTCGGCCATTTCAGCTATCTCGTCCGTACTGGTACGGGCATTACCCTTTCTGTCACTTAGGGCGCAGCCCCTTAGATGTTTGGCTATGTGGCCTGATGTGGCCACACGTGCGACATTGTCACAATGCTCTTTTAATCTTTGATTCATACAGCGGCCACGTAGCCAAACAGTGAGCAAACAGTGCAGGGATTGTAAAGCACAAGATGACATCGCACTTTGTGAACCAATGTACACAGAATGCAGCGTCGTGAGAAAAAAACCGTGACGCACCAACAAGAGAGATACTGCGGGCACGTGACCGTAAGATTACAGGACGGTTGTATTGGCGCACCCTCAGCAGCATTGTCCTAATGAAACTGGCAGTGGCTTAGCTCGGCTATGCCAGGATAAACGTAGAGATAGCTAAGGCATAGCTTGGTCAGCCTTGGTTAATCTTGATTGCAAGTCAGGGCTAGTCTGGTTGTCTCGCTAGTTGTTTTCACGTAATTGGTCACGTGGTTTGTCACGTGGTGCGGTGCGACCACGGTGGGAATGCGAGCACGGTGAAACTGTGAGTTCGTGGCCAATGTAGCTTTCGCAACAAAAGAAATCAAGTATCTCGATCGTGAAATTTGCGCGTGTCAGTTATCCGTAGACACTAGTCCATTCCTTGCATGTTTTTGTGCGATTTTTCCTTTCTGGTCACCAGTGGGTATAAAAGGCCTGCTGGTCGTTCAATAACTAGTTGTTTTTCAGCGCTCTGCTTGTAGAGTGTCTTGTTCTTATCTGAGCCTTCTCCTGTGCCGTCAGATGCGCAGAAATTATGGAAGTGAAAAAAAAAAAAAACTCGCCGAATGGATTGTGTAAAAGCAACCCACTCAGTGTGCATTTTTAGTTAGACTTCCATCATTGCCTGATACCTGCAAACCTTCTCTGAGCACCAGTGAAGACGTGCTATAGGCGGATGCAACTCGAGGGCGCAGCGGCTCTTATGAGGGGCGTATTTTAGCCCTACGCCTGCAGTTAGCTTTTGCAGTCCATGTAACTTCGCAACAGCCGGATACAACTTGAGGACGCAGAAGCTTTTCCCCGTCAAAGGACCGTCTTCTAACCAATGGCGTCAGCCGATTCTCATGACGCCGCTAGTGTGACAAAGCAGAGAGTGGTAGATGAAAAGGGATAATACCTTCCCTCTATGGTCGGAGATAGAATCCTCTCTCTATTGTAGCGCCGCTCCCTGCATTGTCACGCTAGCAGGTGAGGTGAAGGTGAAGGGGAGGTGACTTTTCTCCCAGCGCAGTTAATTTACTTTATATACTTGCATGTCCTAACGACGTTTGAGGAATGTCCTCTTCTAATCACCACCTTCTACTCCTTCTAATCCTAGTTCTAATACCTTCTAATCACCAGTTTCCTAATGTTTTAATCACTTTTCAATTGTGCTCCACGTGTGACGTAGCCGTCTTTTCGATCGACCAATCCGGATTTTTTGCTCCCAACAACTACCCCAACTCCGGCACCGGATTCTCTGCAGAACACGAGCCTTACGCTGTCGCGCAAAGATATATCTGACGTCAGCACAGTTCGTGGGAATTGAATGCGGCGGTGATGCCTGTCTTTCATTGTTTTTTTTTATTTTCTAGATTATTTACCAAAAGCTCCGTTTTCAATGAAAGTATGGCTTCTTTGTTATTCGAACGCGGTTATCAATCGATATCTTCAATTTTGTCCTCAAGCGGTCGCTCCGCGAACAACTGAGAGAGGTGAAGCAGAGAGGAACACAAGAGAGAAGGTAAAGAAAGCACGCCCACCGCGGCGAAGTGCCTATGGGTCATGTTAATTATGTGCTGCCCGGAGCATTGTCATTCGCAAGCCACCAGCGATGATAATGATTGTGGCTCGTACGCTGCTGGTGACGATGGTGCGTAAGTATTACCAGATTGTCTTAACCAGCTCGTAGAACTAATTTAGGTGTGATAGGCGACTTTCAACTCTTTCAAGTTCAGTTTTCTGAGACACCACTTTTAATTGTGAGACATGTGTGGAATATTGTAACATATTTATTTAATGTGAATGGTCTAATCTTCCGATGCGTAGAAAAATCGTGCTTTTAAAGTCTGTCCTGCGTTCGCACTGAGCACTTAAGACTTCCATGGAAAACTAATGCGCTGCAGGAAACAGAAAAAAACTGCAAGGTACCGAGGAGGGATCTGCAGATATATTGACTGTTATGTCCCCAATTTCAGAAAAAATGCAAAAACTTTCCATTGAAAAAATACGCTCGTCCAGAATTTCTGGGTATGTAGATAGTGATAAAATTAAAATTTTCGGAGATAGCTGTGATTGCGGCCCCTATAGAAGCATTTAGCCTATTTATTAGGACGCCTCAAAATGCGGACACTTTCTGCGACTTTCTGCGTCTGCTGTTCCCATCTTGTATTCATTAGCCAACTGAAAACTACCCGAATATAATGGGCGCGGCTTACGAATTTATTGATTTACAATAACCTTGAAGACCCACTAGGGGTAATACTTAAAGGGGTGACATTATTGTACACTCAAAGAGAACACAGAATTGCAGAATGCAAAGATTGCCTATTTAAATAGTAATGTGAAAATATTAATTAGGACCCCTTAGGTACATTTCTACTATTTATTATGAGGGTTCAATATGTGACGTGATTGTTGTAAAATACGACGAGGATGGCAAGGATTATTTTGCAACATTAAAATTTGTAGAGGCATTGTCGAGTCTCTCCGATCTCATATCACAACACATACTACCGTCAATTGGAATTGCGGAAGATTGCACCGAAGAGAACGTATTTGCCGATTACAATACATTTATTAAGAATGTCATCCGCGGGTACACTGGGAATACATTGTACACGCACGTATTAAATAATACAACTACTAATGCGCATCTGCGAACGATTTTGAAGTTTATGACATGGATTCATGCTAACGTGATTTCCAAAGACCATTTGAAGCAACTGATAGATTTAAATGAAGACAAGACCGATGACAGTGATTCGGATGCCGAAATTAACACGGATGATATTGACTGTGAATCATGCCTGTCAGATGGTAATGAGAGTGACGTTCGCGACATTTCTGATTTTATTGACGACAACGGAAATGAACATTCGAAACCGGTGCACATTGAAAACGCCGAAAAAGCAGCCAAAACGACCACGGGTGACCTTGTATCAGAAGAAATGCACGGAAGTATTACAAGCGTAGTATAAATTAATAATAAAGGTAAATTGTTCCTTCACAGTTTGCGTACGTGTGTGTTCCATATGTCACGGCGACGCTAACGTGATTTCCAAAAACCATTTGAACCGATGACAGTGATGCCGAAATTAACACGGATGATATTGACTGTGAAGCATGCTTGTCAGTCTGATTTTATTGACGAAAACGGAGAGGAATGGCCTACACCGATGCACATTAAAAATACCGAAAAAGCAGCCAAACAACCAAGGGTGACCTTGTACCAAAAGACATGCACAAAAGTATGACGAGTGTAGCATAAATTAGTAATAAAGGTAAACTGTTCCTTCACATTTCGTACGTGCGTGTTCTCGTGTTGTATCAACTGGGGGCGTAATCCATATCAACTGGGGGGCGTAATCCACATTGAAGGAGTGTACGATGGGGGGCTAGTTGGTAATCCATGAACTAAGAACGAAAACCACGCAAAGGACGATACACAGGGAAGAAGTAGACAGGAGCGTACAAAGATAATCGGAAGGGCCAAAGACCAGAAAACACGTGAGGTCATCGAAGCCTGGCAGATTGATAGATATGGGCCCTAGAAGTGTGTAAGCGAGGCTTCGGTCTATCTGTACAAGAAGGAGCTCAGGTTCTTGAACTCGATAAGATAGAGTTTGCTTGTTGCGCATGCGTAGGGTTGGTGATGGAAGGAAGATGTGTTTCAATAAACAGTTGCAAGTCCGCGCTCGTCCTGTCTACTTCTTCCCTGTGTATCGTCCTTTGCGTGGTTTTAGTTCTTAGTTCAGTAATCCACATGTCGCGATCTATCGAGATAAGACCCCGTTGAGGCCTATAAGAGCGGCAGCCGGCGGACGGCAGCCCGTCACAATCGGCTCGATTGCGCAACGCACACGCTCTGCTAGACCACGCTCTGCGGCTCTGCCCGACCACACGTGCTTTACAGAGTCTCTGCGACGCTTCAGCGAGGCTAAAAAATGTAAGTGTTTGAAACATTTTTCCTTCCTTTTACACGTGCTCCAACGTGTTTTAAACGTCAACTTAAAGTTTGTAATGGTTTCTATGTGTGCAGGAGAATCATTTACCCCGCAAAGAAGGGCCAGGGATCATCCCGGGAAGGCTCACCCCCGGAACTATTTGGGGAATCATCGCAAGACAATTTTCACATTGGAATTTCCCAAGGTATTACTCCATTGTTGTTCCATAGGGCATGAGTCGAATAATATTGTTATTGTGCTTTAGAAATTAAGACAAACATTTACATTACAGGTGCATCAATGTTGGATGCATACTCCAAACGAATTCAGGAGGCCTCCGTGGCAATAGATGGGTTTCTTCACGGAACCCATCGTTTAATTGATGGCTGCGGAGGCGTCTTTGGGACGTGCTGCTTGAAAAACCGCTTGATGGAAATCAACGAACATCTGAACCCCTTCCTGGAGCTGGATATCGACCCCGTGGTGACGCCGTCCGTCGAGGAGGTGCCGGCAAGTCCAGTTACCAGGCATCGTCGATTGTCAATCTCCGCATCGACGACGGACCCACAGGTACCGGCCCTTTGTAAAGAACAAGACTGCTCTGTCGGGGATTATGGCATTGGTTTGAGGCTAAACAACGACAAGCCGAGCAACTACTGTGTTTTGGTGAATGCACTTCTAAAAGTGCATACATGTATAACAGAAATTTGCCTAATTGATAAATGTGAGTTTTCCGACGAAGGGAACAAAGTGAAATTTAACACCCCACTGCCATCTCTAAAAAGATTGCAGATGACAAGATGCGAGGCATCGGTCACAAGCACGAATGAATGCAATCTTGCATCGGGCGTCAATGTCCAATATGTAAATCTAAAGGATAATGTGTACCGATACACAAAGGATGTAAATTCGCAAGTTATTCGCACATCAGTACGCACATTTGTACATCCTCTCTACTCAAGCAAAACGTGTCCGGACAAGTGTCGTGCAAACTGTACGACATGCAAGTGGTCACCCCCGACCCCATTTATAAAGACAAAAAGCAACAACCCGCGACCATCCTTCCACCTCTTCCAAATGTTGCTGGCGGCACGTATAACCGCGACGTGAGTACTCTTAATACTTATCTGTTGTCACTGGAACACGATGAGGAAATTAAGCGGTACGACAACACGGTGCGCCATAAAAGAGCTCAGATGCCCGCACTGTCGGTTCCACTGCCGCCACAAAAGCAACAGACAGAGTACGAGGATGGAACTGGTGTTGCCAGTCCACTCATGACTGATACGCAACGACAACGCGTTGCCGAATACATCAAACTAAACACGGCTCATGCACAACGAGCACGCGAAATGGAAGCTCGTGGACTCTTGACCAGGGAACCCGCGCCTGTCGATATCTCCTCGGAATCTCCTCATATTGTCGAGATGGAATCTACTAGGCTACCCTTTAAAGAAGCCACACCGAAATATGTGGTGACAACGGAAGATTCTATTGCAACCAACAATGTTGAAAGTGGACCGATCAGGCAGAAAAAGTCCGCAAACAGTGAGATTTGTATCACCGATATCACAGAATCCACTCCTTCCGAATGTCCCACCCCAACCAAAGAAATCTACACAGCTACCGTATCTCCCATCTCCGACGTGTCAGACAATTGTGTAGAAACTATAAATTCAAGCACGGAGTCCGCTGTCGGAACTCCGATGTGTTTCATGTCCCCGTCGCCCGTAGCGTCTCCATTACAAACGGCCGACGGCACGATGCAACACATTACCAATGATGGGTTTGGACTCGAACTGCCTCCTCTATCCACGGCCATACCCTCGTATGAAAATATACTTCGAGGGAATTCCGAAACATCGAGGAATGGCAGTAAAAAGAAAAATGTTGAATTTGCGCCAGACCAGCCAAAAAAGTCTAAACGCAAATACACAAAGCGGGTTAAGACTGGGCGTGTGTGATAATATTGTGTAACATGTATTAGTGTCCTATGTATGTGAACATGCGTGCATTTATGTGAAACCTGAGTGACTTGTAATATTATATGTATGTGAAAAATGTTTGCTGCCTCCTCTATTCATGGCTATACTCTCCTATGAAATATACTTCGAGGGAATTCCAAGTCATCGAGGAATGGCGATAAAATGTTGAGTTTGCACAAGACCAACCGAAAAAAGTCCAAATGTAAATATATTATGTGTGTGAACATGCGTGCATTTGTGTGAAACTTGAGTGACTATTAAATGTATGTGAGAAATGTTTACAAGTGTATGAACATTGTGTAAATTGTTATAGCATTGACTGATTATGTGGTATATATATGCGAGAATGTATGCAATTGTGTGAACATTGTGTAAATTGTTATAGCGTTGACTAATTATGTGGTGTGGTATATATGTATGCGAGAATGTATGCAATTGTGTGAACATTGTGTAAATTGTTATAGCATTGACTAATTATGTGGTGTGGTATATATGTATGCGAGAAATGTATACAATTGTGTGAAACTTGTGATTGCTATAGAATTGACTGATCATGTGGTGGTAATAAATAGTTTCAGACTGGTATTCTTGTATTTGGCGTCGATAATTATAACCACAAATATATGTGGCACCATAAGACAAACACGAACGCGTGATATTAAAGGACGCAGGAGCCAAACAATGCCCAAACGTTTAACATATCACATACCAAATAATGCACCCCAGAGATGGCATGATCTCTGAAAAGAACGTCTGGATAAGACTTTTATTACGTCCTAACTATTTACCTAATTAAGCTAGGACCAAACAAATTACATTTTTGAAATCAGAGCAAAATTTGCAACAAGATAGATACCTCATTTGTTTAATTACATTAATAATTAATTATGATTACGCTTAGCTGAGTGTGACGTCACAGTTCTGATACAAAACCTAGTATGCGGCGAGCGGCCCGCTCGCCTAGGGGTTGAAACTCGATTTTGCCTCGGGGCTGAAAAATTTTTCGAGCCTCGCTGAAAACGCATTTCAACCCCCAGGCGAGCGAGTCGCCCGCCGCTACCTACTAAATTTTTTCAAGATCGTGACGTCACAAATCTATTATGCTCAATATCTCGGGAACTAATTATCCCTCATAACTTGGCGTGGGGCTAAAGCACGCCCCTCATGAGAGCAGTACCTAGCAGAGCAGCAGTTGGCATCTGTTGTAGCACTGGCCAACACCTCTCAAGTTCTTAATTGCAGCGCTGTGTTGTCGACTACTCTCTGTCCTCGCCGGCTGAAAGTGCTTAGATTCCTATCATAATGACGACATCGGTTGCTAGCCGTGAAGGCTTGCAAGGCACGTTTCCACGGCGTACTGCTGCCACGAGGCCTTCTAAAATCGAGGCCCGACAGTTCTTCAGTAGCGTACTTGATCATTACTTCATTTCTCACACTCCTTTTAAGGCGTAAGCTCTTAATGGCTCATACTTGTGGTGACCGTCTGTCCGTTACATCGCCACCTAGGTCACGCAATCTTGTGATGTCATCACAACCTGCCAACTGGACTGTAAGCAAACTGCCCTCTGTGGCGGGTGGCGTAATGAATACTTAAGATCACCGAAGGATCCGGATCCGCACAGGCTGCCATCGAACACACAACGTTCCAGCTCTTGTCGCAAGAATACCGCGAAGTTACGCTAGGTTAGATTAGGCTGGGTGGTTCTGAATGTAAAAGAATGTCGCCAGTTTTATCGAGGTTGGAAGAAAGATTGGACATATACAGTGCGCCACGTTAGTGTGTCGCATCTGTGGTTTACCTGACAGGAGGAAATATGACGCATGCTTTTTGATCAATGAAATTAAAGCCAGCGACATCGGTGATTTCTTCGACAATAACAAAGGACCGCAGTCGTCCTTGTTGAGGGTAACAGCGGGTGCGCAGATTGAAGGTGTTGCTGGATTATGCCTCTTAGGCCAGGGTGTGTACTAGTCACTAACTTATTGACCATTATTCGTCTATGTTCTTATCCTGGCTTTGACGCTGTCCTGGAGGAATATCGGCACTAACTTCTGACCACGTGACCACGTTACTGCGTGCCCGTTTGCCAAAAAATAACATTCGGTGCATTCAAATTTTCTGTTGATGACGGTCCCATGCAACACCAAGTGAGTGAACATGAGTGATTATAAAGCATAGACTTCGTGTCAAGTTCGTCGCATGTACGATTCCACGCCTGATGATATAGTTCGTTGAGTGCCGTCACTGCCATGTAGCAATAAGAGCAATTGGTTGCAATATGGGTACGACAGGGCTGTGTGTGCAAAATTGAGCGCAACAGAAGCCGCGAAAGTTTTGATAAACGCTCACAGCTCCTGAAATTGGGGAAATTAGGGAAGATAGTACTGAAATACTCGGCTTTCAAACTTAAAGAACCGTTTTTGAGCACTAAAAAGACAGCTTTGAGTACGTAGAGCTGTTTACAAAGACCAACAATATCTCTCCGTGCATTTTGGTCAGACTTTCTTTACATCTCTTATTCAAGCAGAGTTCGAGATTGAAATTTCCATAATTCAATTAAGGAATTCATGGATAAAGTTCGGTGAAGTTATTAAGTTAAGGTTAAGTTATCGATGAAATTGCAAACAAGCATGATGGGATGTAACTAATTGGACAATTGCAGAATGCTGTGGTCATGAAGTGCAGAAGCATCACATTGGTAGGAAATTAGCGTTATGAGAATGGCTTGATTTTGAACACCCTGCAGCAGTGATAAGTGCGTGGAGTTTCCCGATGACGTCAGCCAGTATGCTTAGTCAGTGCGAATCAATTGCCAACAAAGCGAATTTGGTGTCGATAGTTAGAAAAAGTTACGTATTCAAAGAAGCGTTTTTACTCCGTAAAAGCATATTACTTTGGGATGCGAAATATGTTCTGTATACTTTAAATCTGCACAAAAAATTACACCAAGAAATGTACGTTTGTTAGTTGCCAGAGCGGAGTGCCGACCAAAAGTGCTTAATGTTTGTTGTGTATGGAAAAGACTGAGGGTGCGAACAAAATATCACGAAATTTTTTTGGCGAGGTTCATTTCCAAACGAGTGAGACTAGACCAGCTTAGGTCACAGTTTAGATAGATAGATAGATAAAGAGCAGGAAGGAAAGGCAGAGATGTTAACCAGAAAGGGGTTGGCTACCCTGCACCGGGGAAGAGGAATTAGGGGACTAAAAGGAGGAAGAGAGAAGGGGAAAAAGGCATAACACACACACACACGAGGTCACCGTTTAAGTCGGCACTAAACTTCGAGATAAGGAGTCATTTGATTTTCAGCGCATAGTATAGTATAGTATAGTATAGTATAGTATAGTATAGTATAGTATAGTATAGTATAATACAGTACAGTATAGTATAGTATAATACAGTACAGTATAGTATAGTAATGTCGCCAGCACAACGAAGAGGATGGAGCCATTAAGACAGTTGGGCCGGTAATTTATATGAACTAAAAAGAGCGCTGCGAGAATCGAACATTGCGGTATTACTTTATTTAGTAAACCTTAAATTGGAAGATACACCGAGATACACACAGCTTGTTGCCTGCAAAATAAGAAATTCGTGACTAGGGATGAAGCACTGCCGACGTGTTTCAAACTGTGTGATTTAGAAAGTCAAATGCCTTGCTAGGGCAATGGACCCACATCTAGCACTGCAGCCTTTATCAATGGCAGTATTAATCTTGTCAAAGAAGGCTACTAAAGCTGGCAAAGATGTGCAGTTTTGTTAGTTATTCTATTAGGCAGCCTTGAAAACAATTTTTTTAAAACCTTGAAAAAATAAAAATTAGAATTTGATGCTAATTAGAAAAGAGACAGGGCCTCCTTCATAAAAAATGGGGGAAATTTGCCCTTTTGAGCCGAGACGGAAATATCCCAGTCTTAAAACGTAGGTTATTAATCTGACTAAGAGGTTCAGCAATTAGTTCTATCCATTTCACATTAAGTGAATGAAGCAATGCAGCGTGGTGTTTTACCTGCCAGACGTGGCCAGCCTACGGTGCAGAACTTCAGCACCTTGTCGGCTTCTAAACGCGCCTTTTCTGATATCTTCGGGTGCCCTGCCGTACGCAAGCTGCGCTACGAACAGCACCTGCAAGTAAGAGCCCAGCTGCAGGGTTAATTGTTCACCAGTTATACCGCCAGTTCATCAATGAGGGTAACACTTATTATTTTGAACAAAAAACAAGAAAAAGACTGAAATGAGCGATAAGTCATGGCCTCATGGCTGTCGCAAGAAAATAAACACATGCATTTGCATGTTCCGAAGGGGGATATCGAAATTCGCCATACAATGTGGGGAGGTTTTTTATAGGAGGCTGCTATGCATTTGTTTCGGTAAGAATTTTTTTTGTGGCATTTTGTGCCTAATAATTTGCCATTTTCAATAATTTTGGATTCGTAATATGCTTTATTGTGTAGGTGTTTGCAGCGCACACGAAACACCGTGTTTCGTGTGCGCTGCAAACACCTACAGCATGAAAAACCAACTAGCCCAAGAAAAGACGATTCTGGCTTTATTGTGCATATGAAATAAAGCTGTTCAGTGCCTTTGTATTCAGCACAATGAGATTGAAGTTTAGTACTAAATAGGCGTTGTTTAAGCTTTTGGGAAAGAATATTTTTTGCCATGCTTGGGATGAATCGTCTCGTGACCGAAAGAGAGAAACGTTTTTTTTTTTTTTGAAATCTGAAAGGGATAGATGTCATTTAGACACTTCTCTGTGGGAAGTGAAAAGATGTCAAAGGCGTGCGATGAGTCTTAATCGATGAGAGTTAGCGTTCGCCAGTTATATCGAGGATGCTATCAACCTCCGTACACGGGTGGATTCGTCTATGCCCTAGGCGGACCGGATCAAGCACGTCCTGAAAGGCATCGAAGCTGAAGCATTCCAGATGGTTATCGCCCGGAGCCCGACCACCGTTGCCGACATATTGACCCTGTGCCGGAGCTACGATGAGCTCCGCAAGCAGCGCATTTTGATGCGATCTCCATCCGTGCAGCCTGACTCGCTTTGCAGCTTCGCTATGCCGACCTCTAACAGCTCGCTGCTTGGCCAGATCAAAGACTCTGTGCCTGAGGAGGTGGCTGGACAGCTGCCACTTCTTCACGGCGTTCAGAGACCTCCCCTCTAACCGGGCTCCGACCCTCCAGACTGCGCATCGTGAGCAAGTGGCCGAAGCGCCACCATCTGTTTGCCCGCAGTCCCCTGATGAGGCGGCGCTCACATACGCCGACCCCGTCCGAAGACCCTTGGCCGACGCGTTTGTCCCCTTGTATCCTCCTGCGCAGCCGCCTGCCTTTCCATCCCGGCCGCCTTCTGCTCGTTAGAAGTGATAAGGTTCCTATTTGTTATGCGTGTGCTGTGCAAGGTCACGTTCCGAGTCCGCTCTCGCCGCGGGCTGCCACCCGCGGATGACCCACGAACCTGCGTCTGCGCGGCGCGCCCGCCTCGTCCGCCGTCTCCCGAACAGCCTGACGCTTCCGATCGCCGCCCGTATGCACGCCGCCGTTCGACATCCCGATGCAAGAACTGCGTATACGGGGGCAAGTTTAAGGCCGTCCCCTTCGAATGCGCTCGACGCTTCTGTGGAGGGCGTTACCCTTGTCGATACTGGCGCTGCTGTGTCTGTGATGAAACAGCAGCGCCAAGAAGGGCGAGGTAGTTGGGAAAACTTCATATTGGGGACGAATTGCTTTGTACAAGACTTGGTAGTTTCAAAATTCTTTTGTCCAATAATAATTCACGGCTTTTGTGTAGGTGCGTTAAAAAATAATTCAAGTATTAAGAACTGCATTTGTGCAAGTTTGAGAATGATCAGGAGTGTTCAATTTGCTTTTCCATCAATAACCAGAAATCGTAAAGACGTCTAAACTGAGCAGAACTCGCTTATTTTTGGTAGGGACCTAGTGCAGTTTTATCAAGCGCGTCTGTCTCCTTAGCGTTGTCCCTTTATGGAAGCAGAGAAAGTGTAGGCTTGAAGGGGGAGCTGAAATTTTAATAACGGCTATGTTAATCGCTTTAACGAAATTTCATTGCAGTGGAGCCCGAAGAAACGTCGAGTGTTGGAGCGGAAAGTAAGTCGACTTTCAACGAATTCACATGATGTTTTTGCTTACGATGAGGCGGCTGTAAAAAAATTCAGAATCTGGAGGTTGCGTTTCAAAATGCGAATCTTGTCAATGGACCGCGTGTACAAAGAATTCAAAAGAACACCAATCTTCTCTAGTGTGCACACGAAGAATGCAAGGAAGTATGTTATGATCTGCTTGTTTAGATATTCTTATAAAGGTATTAAACAACTAGCTTGCACAATTCGCGATAGGCCCAGGGATACTGTTTAAGCTCTTTGTTTGAAGACAAGTAAAACTAAAAACGGCGCCTTCTAGACAACGGTAGCGGGAGCTTTGTGGAGAAATTTATTAGCTACGCCAGAAAATGAGAGAAAAATTAGTTACGTTTCAAGCTCAAGGAAGAGTTACTTTAACATGGCCCATGAGATTGATTGCGCGACGGGAAGACGTGGCATTCTGCACGGAGCCGTGTCCTCCAATATCCTGGTCGGAAAAATTGTTCAGAGAAATAACAAAGGAAAAAAGCGGATGACATTGGCTATGTTTTCATTTTGCGTTGAGAAGGGTTGAGTGCAGGGTAAGGAAAGTTGTGGCCAAATTAAGGCGGTCAGTATGATCTTGCTTTTATTTCAGAATTGCGCGCTCAACCGATTGCATACGCAAATTCAGGTGCTCTATGTTCTCTACAATGTTGGACACGTAAAGCAGAATTCCGTATGTTTGAGGACATTTCAGTTCGAGCCGGCGAATTTTGTCGGGCTTGGTCGTATTGAAAAAAAAAAATTTCTCTGGGTGCATTTATTCTTGTTCTGTTTGAAAAGAGTCGAAATTCAGTACTAAGGAGTCGATAGTTTTGTAATATCGGCATAGTGAGAAGTTTAAATGCTGAAATTATAGCTTCGTGGAGAGTGCTAACACTCCTCATCGAGCCGTATGGACGATGCTGAAACTAATTACGTTCTGAAAAGTGTACATTTTGTGGGTTGCAAAGCAGTGTGTGTCAATGGCCGTGTTCGAGAACGACAGAAATGTGCAGTGTTGGGCTCTATACTGATATATATAACACGAAATAGTGGTTATTTCATAATAAGGCTCGTAGTTTACAAAGAGCCAGAAAATGTAAAATGGCGGTTGTAAACGTACTTATCTCGGGTCAAATGGTTTAAGTGGGAGAACAGTTCAAGACATTGACACATTTGTTTCTTTTCGACTGGTAGGTGAATAGGAGGAGTGGCAAAAGTGTCTTCCTAGAAAGGAACATAAGCCATTGAAACGACTTGGATCGCGTATTTTCAGGAACAAAAGGGGAACCGGAACAAAAGGCAGCAGGGTTTTATTTTAACAAAGAAAGGATTGTTGAAAATTGAACATGTGGGCAGCTTAAGTCAAGCGATTGAACTATATTGGAGGGAAAATTTACTCCACTGTGAAATAATTAAGCAACCAGCGTTGGAAAGTTTGAAAAATGGACATGGAAGCGGATCACGGGCTTCAGTTCTGTTTACATCCACCACAAGATGCTAGAAGCCACATGAAAGCTTTTGCTGCGAAATATGTATAACGATTTTATTATCCATAATTCTTGTTAGAGGACGATGCTAAGAAAATTAATTACAGGCAGTGAAAAGAAGACTTAGCAAAAGATGTGGCCTGATTTTGTTTTGCTTTATATTTTTCGAAATGCACAACAAAGCAGTTACTCTCCAAACTCAAGCTGTAGCTTATCAGTAGCAACTGAAAACTTCAACGAGACAAGAATCTTGTGGCAGGAACAGCGCAGCACGAGACAAAGTAGGAACATGCGGGACGCGACGCTGGGAGCAGCAGTCTACCCGACGAGTCTGCTATCCAGTGTCGCAGAAGGGATTCTGCAAGCACTCTGAGGCAGAAAATATGTCACACCGACATCAGAAGAAAGGAAGCCGTATGCGCTCATTCCTTACATTCGTGGCATTTCTCACAAGCTCAAAAAGGTAGGCGCAAGAGCTGGCATTAAAGTGCTCATGTCAGCACCCAACAAGTTAAGAAGCCTGTGCGGCAAAGTCAACAGCGAACAAAGAAAAAAATCAATGCATGAAAAAAAGCACTTGACGAAACATGTGAATTGTGTGAACAGCGTTGTGTATGAAATACCTCTGTCATGCGGACGCATCTACATTGGTCAAACTGGGCGCTGTTTAAATGAACGGCTTCAAGAGCACAAAAGATCCCTAAAGGGCGCCATCAGCAGTAAATTAGCAAAGCATCTCGAAGAGAGTGGATGTGCTCCGCAGCTTAACAACGCAAAGGTTATCGCATCATATTTTGATCAACGGGCCAGGGAGATTGAAGAAGCCTTCAACATCCGAAAAAAGAGCGGCGTTTGCGTCAGCATACCTTCGATGGCGCTTAGTGCCAACGAAATTGATTATCTGTGTGCGTTGTCCTAATCTTTTTACCACGTGTAGGTACATCTTATGTGTTTTTTGCTTATGTCTTTTCCTTCTTGCACGAGCGAGATGTGTATATATTCGACGAGCGTGCATTAAAAATCTGGTTGTTAGTCAGCGTCGTGTCCCGCCTGTCCCTTCTTTGTCTCGTGCTGCGCTGTTCCTGCCACAAGATTATGCACCAACCAGCCCAACTTTTCACCTTGCTAGAGACAAGAACAAACGACCTGCTCAAGGACAGCATGACAGCCAGATAAAGAACCTGAAGAGGCAGGCGCTAAGATTATTAAGTCCGACGTTTTTGGTTCGAAGATCCGGTTAGGCTGGCAACAAGAATCGCACAAAAGCGAATGGAGATGGGAAGCGGTAATTTTATTACGACTACTTTCTTCTTTTCGTCCTGTGACTAAGTGATATCGGTTCCGTTTGATGTTTGTAGCAGGCTATCAGGTAGTGAAGGCAGTTTTGTCGATGACTCGCGAAACATAAACGGAGGACTGCAATATCTATAAAACGGCAGCAAATGTCTCGTAACTAAGCGCGCCATTAGAAACAATGACTAAATGAAGTGAATCCAGGCTCACAGTGGTCTCTTCTTTCCGTGCTGTTTTATGATGATGTATGGCAGAATTTTACGCATCTTTTCTTGAGAGGTAGGGCGAATTTACTTCTCTTGCAAACAGAAGGTGAGGAAGTTTCCACTTTGCATTTTGGAGGTGCTTTACTATTCATTGTGTGGCCCTCACAACCATTTGGTGCCTCAACATAAAAGTACAAAATCTAACAGGACGCCCCAGCAGCATCAGGGACACCAGGAGCGTTATGCCCAGTGTGTGAAAACGATATTCATATACAATAACTGCACTGTCAACTAAATTGTGATCAATGCAGTATGTTGGTTTGTCCGAGGATGCCTAGAAAAACTGTTGGCGGAATCAAAAACGCATTTTGTTCTTTTTGCAGCCACACCAACGATTCCTGCCTTAAGTAAGTGGAAATCATTTGCCTAGTAGTGGTTTCTATAAAATGTCCGTGCTATTAATACCCTCATAAAAGAAAGCCGCATGATGGAATGAATTATAGAGGTTTTTCACTCAAACGTCATTCGGGTCTCATACAAAAGTCCTACGGATGCAAATCTTCCTTACAAGAACGTACAATTGCCATACAGTTGTTCAACAATAATACTTTATTGTATGACAAAGCTTGTATCAGGTCATTGCACCATGCAGCTACATTCAGTAGGCTATTCTGAGAAAAATCTGCATTTTGAGTGCTTTGCTGTAATTCGCGGGATCAGTTTTCACTTTGTTTATGAAATCTGTTATGAAAAGTATAATGATTGTGTGACAAGAAGGTAATGAACCTTCGGATATTCTGATATTTCGGATACATGGTTCAGTACAGGCTGAGGTAGTTTCGAAGCACATTTGTAATATATCATTCATTGCTTTTGTAATGGGGCGTTTTTTTTTTTCAGAATCGGACTGTTGTCAGGTTCGCGCTGACTGCTGTAGACAAATTGTGGTAGCGCTGTTTATAGAAAATGCTTGTGCATCGTGTGCTCTGATAAAAAAATTTCAATAATAATTTGCAAGTCTTGAGCCCTAGAGTTCAATTTTTTGGAGGCATTTGAGCATTCCCGTTTGCGAAGCGCAAGGCGAAGAAATGTAGGAAGTATCTCTTTCTCGATATCATTTTAATGTAACCAGATAATGATTAACTTTGAAGGGAGCTGAATATTTCAATAATGCGCATGTGAATAACATTAATGAAATTTCATTGCAGCGCTGCCAGAAGAAACATCAAGTGTTGGAGCAGAAAGTAGGTCGATTTTCATTGTGTTTACTTGAAGTTTCTTCACATACCGGGGGGCTGCTGTCAAAAATCAGGAACTGGAGGTTGCGTTTCAATATACGAATATCTGAAAAGGAAAGCATCTAGAAACAATTAAACAGAGCAGGAAAGTTCTATAAAGTGCACAAGCAGAATGCTAGGATGATTATTAGGATATGCTTGTTTAAATATTAATAAAAGGCATTAAACAACAAGATTGCACATTCGCTAGGCACCAGTCATACTTGTTTGGCTTCTTTTGAGGAGAAGTAAGCACCTGAAAGACGCTCTCTTCTATGTAATGAGAGCGGCACATTTGTGGACAAATTTATTAGATTTGCTGAAAAATAAGAACGAACTAGTTACGTTTCATGCCTGATGAAGACAGTAACCTTAACTTCGCCCGTAAGACTTGTTACGACCGTAATTGTCACTTTTTAAGCGCAGCAGTTCCCTAAAAATTTCTGATCGGTAAATTTATTCGCAAGAATATCCGAGGAAATAAGGATAACAGTGACAGTGTTAGGAGTGTGCACTCACAAGAATTAACTCCAGTTTAAGGAAAAGCTGTTGGGAAATTTAGCCGGCGAATATGATCGAGCGTTTAATACTGTATAAAGAACGCAACCTGTTGCCTTCGCTGTTTGGGTACTATGCATGGAATGTGGTGCACGTAAAATCAGTATTGTTTATATTTGGGATTGTTGAGTTTTAACCAGCAAATTTCGTGTCTTGCTCATATTGCGTGAAAATATTTCCTGCTTATGCAATTATTCGGTACCTGCGTGAAGAGAGTCGAAGTTGCGTACCATGGAATCGATAGTTACTGTTTTACGAAAATTTTGAAAAGCTTAAATGCGGAGATTTTAGAGTCGTGGAGAGTGTTAACACTCTTCAGAAAGCCGCATGCACGTTGCTGAAATCACTCAAATTTTGAGGCGTCTATATGTATTGTTGCAATGCTTTGTGTGTAAATGGCCGTGTTCAAAAACAGCAGAAATATGGAGTGTTGAGCTATTTTCGGAAATTGATAAAAAGATGAATAGGAGCAGTGAAAATCTTTTCTGAATAAAAATCTTAAAACGCTCAAAACGGCATGGACCGCATTTTATCAAGCACGAAACGAAAAAAAGCGGGTGCAAAAGGAACGAAGCTTTCGGTCTATTCATGTATGCAACAATTGGAGAAAATCGACATAAATCAAACGGCAGGAGGGTATTGCAAGAACACTTCCTACTAAAAAAACTGCGCAAAGAAATAATTGGGCACGCAACCTTCTTTAATTTGGAAATGAACTGGGAAGGAGATAAGACACTGAGGGTTTAGGCATATCTCCCCCAATAGGTTGGGAAAAAAATTGTTTTTTTGAGGAAAGGAAATGGCGCAGTAACTATCTCACATATCGGCGCACACCTGAACCGCGCCGTAAGGGAAGGGATAAAGGAGGGAGTGAAAGAAGAAAGGAAGAAAGAGGTGCCGTAGTGGAGGTCTCCGGACTAAGTTCGACCAGCTGGGAATCTTCAACGTGCACTTACATCGCACATCACACGGGCGCTTAGCGTTTCGCCTCCAGAAAGCGTTTCTTGCTATAGTTGTATACGACCCGCCGCGGTGGCTCAGTGGTTAGGGCGCTCGACTACTGATCCGGAGTTCCCGGGTTCGAACCCGACCGCGGCGGCTGCGTTTTTGTGGAGGAAGAACGCTAAGGCGCCCGTGTGCTGTGCGATGTCAGTGCATGTTAAAGATCCCCAGGTGGTGGAAATTATTCCGGAGCCCTACACTACGGCACCTATTTCTCTTTCTTCTTTCACTCCCTCCTTTATCCTTTCCCTTACGGCGCGGTTCAGGTGTCCAACGATATATGAGACAGATACTGCGCCATTTCCTTGCCACCAAAAACCAATTATTGTTATTATTATTATTATTATTATTATTATTATTATTATTATTATTATTATTGTATACCAGTTTTATTACGAATACTGCTGGTCAGAAGACGAAGTACAGCATATGCACTCTGCGGCCATCGAAAATGGGTCAGGAAAAGATGTGGCGTGATTAAGGAAGAAAAACGCAGCTATGATCCAATTAAAGTTTCGTTCAAGTTTATCAATAGCAAACTGAAATGGTGAAGTGATATTAACGAGCGACGAGTTCAAACCAATGAGCTTGTTTTTCAGATAAAGGACCTGGAGGAGCACGCGATGATTATGGTACCACGTTTTTAGATCGGTGTTATGATTGCACCAGCAACAGGAAATGCGCAAAATAATGTGGACATGAGACATCGAGAAGTTGTCACGGTGAATTTCTTTGTGTCAAGTGGGCAGTTGACATTTTTTCTTTTTTAAGTTTGTTGCATGTTGTGTAGTATTGAAGGCAGCTGCGTAACGTACCTTGCACAGAAAAAGAATGGACCACAACAGATTGTAGAGGGAACAAAACGCTCGTGAGCTATCACCTCGTTACAGGTACAGACTACATGAACCGAATACACGCACACCGAGTTTTTTTATGCTCTTTTTCGCTGTGCATCACAATTTTGCGCGTGCTTTTTTCTTTCTGCTTGTGCCAACTTTCATCACTAAAATAAAAAAAAATTGTGGAAGTCACTGCTTTGCATTTTGAATATAATTTGCAATGTTTCGTGCCGCTGTCGTTGACCGATTCGTGTTACAAAACGAGAGTATAAACACCTAACTAGACGTCTTGTCAGAATTAGCAACACTATAAATAATATTGCAAAGTTTCAAAGGCCCATAATCGTCAGTAAAAATGAATACTAATGTGTTATCAAGGATTTAAGTTGGCTGGTCCGAGGATGACTGGAAGCATTTGTTGGCGGAATCATAAACCCAGTTTATTCTCTTTGCTGCACCAACTACGATTTCACCCTTGAATAAGCTGAGTTCATGTGTCTATTGGTCGCATCTTTAAAAAAAATGTTTCTATATCTAAGAATTATTCATTGAGAGCTTTATTTCGTGAGCCGATGGTTTAATTTACGGAAGTGCACGTTGAAATATGTTTATCGAGTATATTATAGAAAGGGTGTACATTTGTGCTAAGAAAGGTAAGATCTTAGCGAAAACTTCATTATGCGGATAAATTGTGCTGTACGAGATTTGGTAGTTTCAAAGGGCTCGTGTCCAATAATCATTCGACGCTATTGCGCAGCGCGTTAAAAATTAATTCAAGTATTAAGAATAGCATTTATGCAAGTTTGAGAATAAACAGTGGTGTTGTATTTTACTTTTCCATCAATTGCTAAAAATCGTAAAGACGTCAAAAATGAGGAAAACTGGCTTATTTTTAGTTCAGTGCAGTGCAGTTTTACAAAGCGTGTTTACCTCTTTAACTTTATTTATGGAATGAGAGAATCTGCAATTAATGAAATTTCATTGCAGCGGAGCCCGAAGAAGCGTCAAGTGTTGGAGCAGAAAGTAAGTCGACTTTCAACAAAATGATATGAAGGTTTTGCTTACGATGAGGCTGATGTAAAAAAATCAGGATTTCGAAGTTGCGTTTCAAAATGTGAAACTTGTTTATGCACTGCGCGTACTAAGAATTAAAGAGAGTGCCAGTCTTCTCTAGTGTGCACACGCAGAATGCAAGGATGTATACTGTGAACTGCTTCTTTGACTATTCTTGAAAATGTAAACAACTAGCTTGCACTATTCGCGATAGGCCCAGGGATACTGTTTACGCTCTTTGTTTGAAGACAAGTAAAAACCAAACGCAGTGGCTTCTAAACAATGGTAGCGGGAGCTTTATAGAGAAATTGATTAATTATGCCTGAAAATTAGAGAAAGATTAGTTACGTTTCAAGCTGAAGCCAGACTGATTCAGCAACACTAGAAATGTTATGCACAGTTGAAAATGCCGACATTCATAGGTAAACTCGCATTACCAACGTGTTATCATTGCGTTATGTTGGTTTGTCAGAGGATGACTAGAAGCTTTTGTTGATAGAATAGTAAACGCTGTTTATTCTCTTTGCAGCCACACCTACGATTTCTGGCTCTAGTAAGCAGAACTCATATGCCTATTGGTAGTATCTATAAAAAAATTGTTTCTATATCTGAGAAGTATTCCTTGAAATCTTTGTTTTGTAAGCCGATGGTTGTAATTTATAAAAGTGCAATTTAGAGTGTGTTTATGGAGTATGTTATAAAAATTTACTGCTTTTGTGTTAAGAAGGGTGAAATCATTAAGAAAACTTCATGTTGAGGATAAATTCTGCTATGGTGTACAAGATTTGTTAGTTTCAAGCACTTGCACCCAATAATCATTCACTGCTTTTGTGTAGGCGCGTTAAAAACTAATTCAAGTATGAGGAATTACATTCCTGCAAGTTTGAGAATAATCGGTAGTGTCTTATCTTACTTTTCCATCAATTACTAAAAATCGTATAGGCATCAAAAACGAGCAAAAGTAGCTTTTTTAAATTAGGAAGCTAGTGCAGATTTAAAAAAGTGCGCTTATCTGCTAAGCTTTTTCTTTTTATGTAATCAGAGAAGCTGTAGGTTTGAAGGAGAGCTGAAAATATTAGTAACTCCTATGTTAATCGCTTTAACGAAATTTCATTGCAGCGGAGCCCGAAGAAACGTCAAGTGTTAGAGCAGAAAGTAAGTCGACTTTCAACGAAATGATATGAAGTTTTTGCTTACGATGAGGCTGATGTAAAAAAATCAGGATTTGGAAGTTGCGTTTCAAAATGCGAATGTTGTTTATGCACCGCGTGTACTAAGAATTAAAGAGAGTACCAGTCTTCTCTAGTGGGAACACACATAAGACAAGGAAGTATATTATGATCTGCTTGTGTGACTATTATTGAAAAGGTATTAAACAACTTGTTTGTATAATTGGCGATAGGTCCAGGGATGCTGTTTGCGCTCTTTGTTTGAAGACAAGTAAAAACCAATAGCAATGGCTTCTAAGCAATGGTAGCGGCAGCATTGTAGAGACATTGATTAAGTATGCCTGAAATTTAGAGAAAGATTGGTTACGTTTCAAGCTGAAGCCAGACTGATTCAGCAACACTAGAAATGTTAGGCACAGTTAAAAATGGCGACGTTCATAGGTAAAACCGCGTTACCGATGTGCTACCATTGCCTTATGTTGGTTTGGCCGAGGATGACTAGAAGCTTTTGTTGGGGGAAATAAAAACGAAGTTTATTCCCTTTGCAGCCACACCGACAATTTCTGCCTTGAGTAAGCAGAACCCATATGCCTATTGGTAGTATCTATAAAAAATTGTTTCTATGTCTCAGAAGTATTCCTTGAAAGCTTTGTTTTGTAAGCAGATGGCTGTAATTTACGAAAGTGCAGTTTGAAATATGTTTATTGAGTATGTTAGAAAATGTGCAGGGCTTGATATTAAGAAAGTTAAAATCGTTGGGAAAACTTATTAATGAGGATATGTTATGTTCTACAAGAATTGGTAGTTTCAAAGCACATTGTCCAATAATGATTCACTGCTTTTGTGTAGGCGTGTTTAAAAATTAGTTCAGGCATTAGGAATTACACTTGTGCAAATTTGAGAAGAATCAGCAATGCCTTATCTTACTTTTCCATCAATTACTAAAAATCGTAAATGCGCCAAAAATTGAGCAAAAGTGATCTTTTTTAGTAAAGGACCTAGTGCAGTTTTACAAAGCGCGTTTATCTCCTTAGCTTTGTCTATTTATGGATCCAGAGATACTGTATGTTTGAAGGACAGCTGAAAGATTTAATAACGGCCATGTTACTCGCATTAATGAAATTTCATTGCAGCAGAGCCCGAAGAAACGTCAAGTGTTGGAGCAGAAAGTAAGTCGACTTTAAAAGAATTGATATGAAGTTTTTGCTTACGATGAGGTTGATGTAAAAAAAATCAGGATATGGAAGTTGCGTTTCAATATGCGAAACTTGTCAATTTACCGCGCGCGTGTACAAAGATTTAGAGAAAACCTAGTGCAAAAACATGCAACCACAAAGACAGAACAGACGAGTACAGCGCTTGTGTCTCGTCTGTTGTGTCTTTGTGGTTGCATGTTTTGCGCTAGGTTTTCTGTAAATCAAGTATGCACCAACTAGCCCAAACAGAGGTGTTAATGCGTGTACAAAGAATTAAAGAGAACACCAATCTTCTACAGTGGGCACACGAATAATGCAAGGAGGTATATTGTGATCTGCTTGTTTGAGTATTCTTCAAAAGGTATTGAACAACTGGCTTGCACTATTCGCGAATGGCCCAGGGATACTGTTTACGCTCTTTGTTTGAAGACAAGTAAAAACCAAACGTAGTGGCTTCTAAACAATGGTAGCGACAGCTTTGTATAGAAATTTATTATATATATGAATATTAGAGTAAGATTAGTTACGTTTCAAGCTGAAGGAAGACTGCTGCAGCAAAAGGAATTATTATGCAGAGTTGAAAATGCCGACATTCATAGGTAAACCCGCATTACCAACGTGTTATCATTGCGTTATGTTGGTTTGTCAGAGGATGACTAGAAGCTTTTGTTGATGGAATCGCAAACGCTGTTTATTCTCTTTGCAGCCACACCTACGATTTCTGGCTTGAGTAAGCAGAACTCATATGCCTATTGGTAGTATCTATAAAAAAAACTGTTTCTATATCTGAGAAGTATTCCTTGAAAGCTTGGTTTTGTAGGCCGATGGCTGTAATTTACGAAAGTGCAATTTAGAGTGTGTTTATGGAGTATGTTATAAAAATGGACTGCTTTTGTGTTAAGAAGGGTAAAATCGTTAAGAAAACGATGTTGAGGATAAATTCTGCTACGGTGTACAAGATTTGTTAGTTTCAAAGCACTTGTGTCCAAATATCATTCACTGCTTTTGTGTTGGCGCACTAAATAATTATTTCAGGTATTAGGATCTATATTTGTGCAAGTTTGAGAATAATCCGTAGTGTCGTATCTTACTTTTCCATCAATTACTAAAAATAGTAAAGACGTCAAAAATGAGCAAAATGACTTTTTTTAGTAAGGAACCCAGTACAAGCTATTTATGGAATAAGAGAATCTGTAGGTTTGAAGGAGAGCTGAAAATGTTAGTAACGCCAATATTAATCGTTTTAACATAATTTCATTGCAGCGGAGCCCGAAGAAACTTCAAGTGTTGGAGAAGAAAGTAAGTCGGCTTTCAACGGATTGCTTTGAAGTTTTTACTTAATTAGGTTGGTGTAAAATGCCAGTATTTGGAAGTTGCGTTTCAAAATGCGAATCATGTTAATGCACGGCGTGTACTAGGAATTAAAGAGAACACCACTCTTCTGTAGTGTGAACACGCAGAATGCAAGAGAGTATATTATGATCTGCTTGTTTTACTATTCTTGAAAAGGTATTAAACAACTAGCTTGCACAATTCGCCAATGGCCCAAGGATGCTGTTTACGCTCTTTGTTTGAAGACAAGTGAAAACCAAAAGCAGTAGCTTCTAAGCAATGGAATCAGTCGCTTTGTAGATAAATTTATTAACTATGCCTGAAAAATAGAGAAAGATGGCTTACTTTTCAAGCTGAAGCAAGACTGCTTCAGCAACATTAGAAATATTAGGATGAAATATTAGAAATATTAAATGACGACATTCATAGGTAAACCCGCATTACCAACATTTTATCATTGCGTTATGTTGGTTTGTCAGAGGATGACTAGAAGCTTTTGTTGATGGAACAGTAAACGCTGTTTATTCTCTTTGCAGCCACACCTACGATTTCTGGCTCTAGTAAGCAGAACTCATATGCCTATTGGTAGTATCTATAAAAAATTGTTTATATATCTGAGAAGTATTCCTTGAAATCTTTGTTTTGTAAGGCGATGGCTGTAATTTATGAAAGTGCAATTTAGAGTGTGTTTATGGAGTATGTTAGAAAAATGTACTGCTTTTGTGTTAAGAAGGGTAAAATCGTTAAGAAAACTTCATGATGAGGATAAATTCTGCTATGGTGTACAAGATTTGTTAGTTTCAAGCACTTGCACCCAATAATCATTCACTGCTTTTGTGTAGGCGCGTTAAAAACTACTTCAAGTATGAGGAATTACATTCCTGCAAGTTTGAGAATAATCGGTAGTGTCTTATCTTACTTTTCCATCAATTACTAAAAATCGTATAGGCATCAAAAACGAGCAAAAGTAGCTTTTTTAATTAGGGAGCTAGTGCAGATTTAAAAAGTGCGCTTATCTGCTAAGCTCTTTCATTTTATGTAATCAGAGAAGCCGTAGGTTTGAAGGAGAGCTGAAAATTTTAGTAACTCCTATGGTAATCGCTTTAACGAAATTTCATTGCAGCGGAGCCCGAAGAAACGTCAAGTGTTGGAGCAGAAAATAAGTCGACTTTCAACGAAATGATATGAAGTTTTTGCTTACGATGAGGCTGATGTAAAAAAATAAGGATTTGGAAGTTGCGTTTCAAAATGCGAATCTTGTTTATGCACCGCGTGTACTAAGAATTAAAGAGAGTACCAGTCTTCTCTAGTGGGAACACACAGAATGCTAGGAAGTATATTATGATCTGTTAGTGTGACTATTATTGAAAAGGTATTAAACAACTTGTTTGTATAATTGGCGATACGTCCAGAGATGCTGTTTACGCTCTTTGTTTGAAGACAAGTAAAGAACAAAAGCAATGGCTTCTAAGCAATGGTAGCGGCAGCATTGTAGAGACATTGATTAAGTATGCCTGAAATTTAGAGAAAGATTGGTTACGTTTCAAGCTGAAGCCAGACTGATTCAGCAACACTAGAAATGTTAGGCACAGTTAAAAATGGCGACGTTCATAGGTAAAACCGCGTTACCGATGTGCTACCATTGCCTTATGTTGGTTTGACCGAGGATGACTAGAAGCTTTTGTTCGGGGAAATAAAAACGAAGTTTATTCTCTTTGCAGCCACACCGACAATTTCTGCCTTGAGTAAGCAGAACCCATATGCCTATTGGTAGTATCTATAAAAAATTGTTTCTATCTCTCAGAAGTATTCCTTGAAAGCTTTGTTTTGTAAGCAGATGGCTGTAATTTACGAAAGTGCAGTTTGAAATATGTTTATTGAGTTTGTTAGAAAATGTGCAGGGCTTGATATTAAGAAGGTTAAAATCGTTGGGAAACTTATTAATGAGGATAAGTTATGTTCTACAAGAGTTGGTAGTTTCAAAGCACATTGTCCAATAATGATTCACTGCTTTTGTGTAGGTGTGTTTAAAAATTAATTCAGGCATTAGGAATTACACTTGTGCAAATTTGAGAATAATCAGCAATGCCTTATCTTACTTTTCCATCAATTACTAAAAATCGTAAATGCGCCAAAAATGAGCAAAAGTGATTTTTTTTTTTAGTAAAGGACCTAGAGCAGTTTTACAAAGCGCGTTTATCTCCTTAGCTTTGTCTATTTATGGATCCAGAGATACTGTATGTTTGAAGGACAGCTGAAAGATTTAATAACGGCCATGTTACTCGCATTAATGAAATTTCATTGCAGCAGAGCCCGAAGAAACGTCAAGTGTTGGAGCAGAAAGTAAGTCGACTTTAAAAGAATTGATATGAAGTTTTTGCTTACGATGAGGTTGATGTAAAAAAATCAGGATATGGAAGTTGCGTTTCAAAATGCGAAACTTATCAATTTACCGCGCGCGTGTACAAAGAAATAAAGAGAACACCAATCTTCTACAGTGGACACACGAATAATGCAAGGAGGTATATTGTGATCTGCTTGTTTGAATATTCTTCAAAAGGTATTGAACAACTAGCTTGCACTATTCGCGAATGGCCCAGGGATACTGTTTACGCTCTTTGTTTGAAGACAAGTAAACACCAAACGCAGTGGCTTCTAAACAATGGTAGCGGCAGCTTTGTAGAGAAATTTATTAATTATGTCTGAATTTTAGAGAAAGATTAGTTACGTTTCAAGCTGAAGCAAGACTGCTGCAGCAAAATGAATTATTATGCAGAGTTGAAAATGTCGACATTCATAGGTAAACCCGCATTACCAACGTGTTATCATTGCGTTATGTTGGTTTGTCAGAGGATGACTAGAAGCTTTTGTTGATGGAATCGCAAACGCTGTTTATTCTCTTTGCAGCCACACCTACGATTTCTGGCTTGAGTAAGCAGAACTCATATGCCTATTGGTAGTATCTATAAAAAAAACTGTTTCTATATCTGAGAAGTATTCCTTGAAAGCTTGGTTTTGTAGGCCGATGGCTGTAATTTACGAAAGTGCAATTTAGAGTGTGTTTATGGAGTATGTTATAAAAATGGACTGCTTTTGTGTTAAGAAGGGTAAAATCGTTAAGAAAACTTCATGTTGAGGATAAATTCTGCTACGGTGTACAAGATTTGTTAGTTTCAAAGCACTTGTGTCCAAATATCATTCACTGCTTTTGTGTTGGCGCATTAAATAATTATTTCAGGTATTAGGATCTATATTTGTGCAAGTTTGAGAATAATCAGTAGTGTCGTATCTTACTTTTCCATCAATTACTAAAAATAGTAAAGACGTCAAAAATGAGCAAAATGACTTTTTTTAGTAAGGAACCCAGTACAAGCTATTTATGGAATAAGAGAATCTGTAGGTTTGAAGGAGAGCTGAAAATGTTAGTAACGCCAATATTAATCGTTTTAACATAATTTGATTGCAGCGGAGCCCGAAGAAACTTCAAGTGTTGGAGAAGAAAGTAAGTCGGCTTTCAACGAATTGCTTTGAAGTTTTTGCTTAATTAGGTTGGTGTAAAATGCCAGTATTTGGAAGTTGCGTTTCAAAATGCGAATCATGTTAATGCACGGCGTGTACTAGGAATTAAAGAGAACACCACTCTTCTGTTGTGTGAACACGCAGAATGCAAGAGAGTATATTATGATCTGCTTGTTTGACTATTCTTGAAAAGGTATTAAACAACTAGCTTGCACAATTCGCCAATGGCCCAAGGATGCTGTTTACGCTCTTTGTTTGAAGACAAGTGAAAACCAAAAGCAGTGGCTTCTAAGCAATGGAATCAGTCGCTTTGTAGATAAATTTATTAACTATGCCTGAAAAATAGAGAAAGATGGCTTACTTTTCAAGCTGAAGCAAGACTGCTTCAGCAACATTAGAAATATTAAGATGAAATATTAGAAATATTAAATGCCGACATTCATAGGTAAACCCGCATTACCAACATTTTATCATTGCGTTATGTTGGTTTGTCAGAGGATGACTAGAAGCTTTTGTTGATAGAATAGTAAACGCTGTTTATTCTCTTTGCAGCCACACCTACGATTTCTGGCTCTAGTAAGCAGAACTCATATGCCTATTGGTAGTATCTATAAAAAATTGTTTCTATATCTGAGAAGTATTCCTTGAAATCTTTGTTTTGTAAGCCGATGGCTGTAATTTATGAAAGTGCAATTTAGAGTGTGTTTATGGAGTATGTTATAAAAATGTACTGCTTTTGTGTTAAGAAGGGTAAAATCGTTAAGAAAACTTCATGATGAGGATAAATTCTGCTATGGTGTACAAGATTTGTTAGTTTCAAGCACTTGTACCCAATAATCATTCACTGCTTTTGTGTAGGCGCGTTAAAAACTACTTCAAGTATGAGGAATTACATTCCTGCAAGTTTGAGAATAATCGGTAGTGTCTTATCTTACTTTTCCATCAATTACTAAAAATCGTATAGGCATCAAAAACGAGCAAAAGTAGCTTTTTTAATTAGGGAGCTAGTGCAGATTTAAAAAGTGCGCTTATCTGCTAAGCTCTTTCTTTTTATGTAATCAGAGAAGCCGTAGGTTTGAAGGAGAGCTGAAAATTTTAGTAACTCCTATGGTAATCGCTTTAACGAAATTTCATTGCAGCGGAGCCCGAAGAAACGTCAAGTGTTGGAGCAGAAAGTAAGTCGACTTTCAACGAAATGATATGAAGTTTTTGCTTACGATGAGGCTGATGTAAAAAAATCAGGATTTGGAAGTTGCGTTTCAAAATGCGAATGTTGTTTATGCACCGCGTGTACTAAGAATTAAAGAGAGTACCAGTCTTCTCTAGTGGGAACACACAGAATGCTAGGAAGTATATTATGATCTGTTAGTGTGACTATTATTGAAAAGGTATTAAACAACTTGTTTGTATAATTGGCGATAGGTCCAGGGATGCTGTTTACGCTCTTTGTTTGAAGACAAGTAAAGAACAAAAGCAATGGCTTCTAAGCAATGGTAGCGGCAGCATTGTAGAGACATTGATTAAGTATGCCTGAAATTTAGAGAAAGATTGGTTACGTTTCAAGCTGAAGCCAGACTGATTCAGCAACACTAGAAATGTTAGGCACAGTTAAAAATGGCGACGTTCATAGGTAAAACCGCGTTACCGATGTGCTACCATTGCCTTATGTTGGTTTGACCGAGGATGACTAGAAGCTTTTGTTCGGGGAAATAAAAACGAAGTTTATTCTCTTTGCAGCCACACCGACAATTTCTGCCTCGAGTAAGCAGAACCCATATGCCTATTGGTAGTATCTATAAAAATTGTTTCTATGTCTCAGAAGTATTCCTTGAAAGCTTTGTTTGTTTTGTAAGCAGATGGCTGTAATTTACGAAAGTGCAGTTTGAAATATGTTTATTGAGTATGTTAGAAAATGTGCAGGGCCTGATATTAAGAAGGTTAAAATCGTTGGGAAACTTATTAATGAGGATAAATTATGTTCTACAAGATTTGGTAGTTTCAAAGCACATTGTCCAATAATGATTCACTGCTTTTGTGTAGGCGCGTTAAAAACTTAATTCAAGTATTAGGACTTACACTTGTGCAAGTTTGAGAATAATGAGTAATGTTGTATCTTCCTTTTACACCAATTGCAAGAAATCGTAAAGACGTCAAAAATGAGCAAAAGTGACTTTTTTTAGTAAAGGACCTAGTGCAGTTTTACAAATCAAGTTTATCCCTTTACCTTTGTCTATTTATGGAATCAGAGATACTGTATGTTTGAAAGAGAGATGAAAATTTTATTAACGCCCATGTTAATCGCAATAATGAAATTTCATGGCCGCGGAGCCCGAAGAAACGTTAAGTGTTGGAGTAGAAAGTTAGTCGATTTTAAATAATTGATATGAAGTTTTTGCTTACGATGAGGTTGATGTAAAAAAATCAGGATATGGAAGTTGCGTTTCAAAATGCGAAACTTATTAATTTACCGTGCGCGTGTACAAAGAATTAAAGAGAACACCAATCTTCTACAGTGGGCACACGAAGAATGCAAGGAAGTATGTGATGATCTGCTTGTTTGAATATTCTTCAAAAGGTATTGAACAACTAGCTTGCACTATTCGCGATAGGCCCAGGGATACTGTTCACGTTCCTTGTTTGACGACAAATAAAAACCAGAAGCAGTGGCTTTTAAACAATGGTAGCGGGAGCTTTATAGAGAAAGTGATTAAATATGCCTGAATTTTAGAAAATTTTAGTTACGTTTCAAGCTGAAGCAAGACTGCTGCATCAAAGGAATTATTATGCAGAGTTGAAAATGCCGACATTCATAGGTAAACCCGCATTACGAACGTGTTATAATTGCGTTATGTTGGCTTGTCAGAGGATGACTAGGAGCTTTTGTTGATGGAATCGCAAACACTGTTTATTCTTTTTGCAGCCACACCTACGATTTCTGGCTTGACTAAGCACAACTCATATGCCTAATGGTAGTATCTAGACAAAATGTTTCTATATCTGGGAAGTATTCTTTGAAAGCTTTGTTTTGTAGGTCGATGGCTGTAATTTTCGAAAGTGCACTTTGAAGTATGTTTATCGAGTATGTCATAAATATACTGCTTGTGTGCTAAGAAGGGTAAAATCGTTGATAATAATAATAATAATAATAATAATAATAATAATAATAATAATAATAATAATAATAATAACAATAATAATAATAATAATAATAATAATAATAATAATAATAATAATAATAATAATAATAATAATAATAATAATAATAATAATAATAATAATAATTGGTTTTTGGGGAGAGGAAATGGCGAAGTATCTGTCTCATATATCGTTGGACTCCTCAACCGCGCCGTAAGGGAAGGAATAAAGGAGTGAAAGAATAAATTAAGAGCTGCCATAGTGAAGGGCTCCGGAATAATTTCGACTACCGGAGGATCTTTAATGGGCACTGACATCGCACAGAACACGGGCGCCTTAGCGTTTTGCCTTCATAAAAATGCAGCCGCCGCTTTCGTGTTCGAACCCGGCAACTCCTGATCAGTAGCCGAGCGCCCTAACCACTGAGCTATTAATATTGAGGCTAAATTGTGTTCTACAAGATTTGGTAGTTTAAAGCACTTGTGTCCAATAATCATTAACTGCTTTTGTGTAGGCGGGTTAAAAAATTAATTCAAGTATTATGAATTACATTTGTCCAAGTTTGAGAATTATCACAAGTGTCGTAGCTTACTTTTTCTTTAATTACTAAAAATCGTAAAGACGTCAAAAATGAACAAAAGTGACTTTTGTTTGTTAAGGGACCTAGGGCAGTTTTATAAAACGCGTTTATCTCCTCAGCTTTGTACAAACTATTTATGGAGTCAGAGAATCTGTAGGTTTGATGGAGAGCTGGAAGTTTTAGAAACGCCAATGTTAATCGCAATAATGAAATTTCATTGCAGCAGAGCCCAATGAAACAAGTGTTGGAGCAGAAAGTAAGTCAACTTTCAGCGAATTGCTGCTATGAAGTTTTGCTTAATGAGGCTGAGGAAAAAAAATAGGATATGGAAGTTGCGTGTCAAAATGCGAAACTTATCAATTTTCCGCGCGCGTGTACAAAGAATTAAAGAGAGCACCAATCTTCTCTAGTGTGCACACGAAGAATGCAAGGAAGTATATTATGATCTGCTTGTCTGACTATTCTTGAAAATGTATTTAACAACTAGCTTGCACTATTCGCGAATGGCCCAGGGATACTGTTTACGCTCTTTGTTTGAAGACAATTAAAAACCAAAAGCAGTGGCTTCTAAACAATGGTAGGTGCAGCATTGTAGAGCAATTTATTAACTATGCGAGAAAATTAGGGAAATATTAGTTACGTTGCAAGCTGAAGTCAGACTGATTCAGCAACAACAGAAATATTATGCAGAGTTGGAAATACCGACGTTCATAGGTAAACCCGCATTACCAACGTGTTATCATTGCATTATGTTGGGTTGACCGAGGATGACTAGAAGGTTTTGTTGACAGAATCACAGACGCAGTTTATTCTCTTTGCAGCCACACCTACAATTTCTGGCTTGAGTAAGCAGAACTCATATGCCTATTAGTAGTATTTATAAGAAATGTTTCTATATCTGAGAAGTATTCCTTGAGAGCTTAGTTTTGTAAGCCGATGGCTGTAATTTACGAAAGTGCAGTTTGAAGTAAGTTTATCGAGCATGTTATAAAAAGTGTACGACTTGTGTGCTAAGAAGCGTAAAATCGTTGGGAAAACTTCATGTTGAGGATAAATTGTGCTATAATGTACAAGATTTGGTAGTTTCAACGCACTTTTGTCCAATAATCATTAACTGTGTTTGTATCGGCGGGCTAAGAAATTAATTCAAGTATTAGGAATTACATTTGTGCAATTTTGAGAATAATCAGTAGTGTTGTACTTTACTTTTACATGAACTACTAAAAATCATATAGACGTCAAAAATGAGCAAAAGTGACTTTTTTTTTGTAGGGGACCTAGTGCAGTTTTTCAAAGTGCGTTTATCTCCTTATCTTAGTCTATTTATAGAATCAGAGAATCTGTATGTTTGAAGGAGAGCTGAAAGTTTAAATAATGTCCATGTTAATCTCTTTAACGAAATTTCATTGCAGCGGAGCCCGCACAAACGTCAAGTGTAGGAGCAGAAAGTAAGTCGACTTTCAACGAATTGACGTGATGCTTTTGCTTACGATGAGGCTGATGTAAAAAAAATCAGGATTTGGAATCTGCGTTTCAGAATGCGAATCTCTTTAAAGGACCGTGTGTACAAAGAATTAGAGAGAACGCTGATATTCTATACTGTGGACACGCAGAGTGCCAGGAAGAATATAATTATCTATTTGTGTGAACATTTTTTTAATTGGTTTTTGGGGAAAGGAAATGGCGCAGTATCTGTCTCATATATCGTTGGACACCTGAACCGCGCCGTAAGAGAAGGGATAAAGGAGGGGGTGAAAGAATGAAGGAAGAAGAGGTGCCGTAGTGGAGGGCTCCGGAATAATTTCGCCCACCTGGGGATCTTTAACGTGCACTGACATCGCACAGCACACGGGCGCCTTTTGCGTTTCGCCTCCATCCAAACGCAGCCGCCGCGGTCGGGTTCGAACGTAGGAACTGCGGATCAGTAGTCGAGCGCTCTAACCACCTAAAAACCTATTATATAACTAGCTTGCACAATTCGCGGCAGGCGTAAGAGATCCAGTTTTTTTTTGAGAAGAAGTAAATCCTAATGACATCGCTTTCAAGACCATGATAGAGGAAGATTTTAGTGAAATTTGTTAGCTATGCCAGAGAATCAGAGAAAGATCAGTTACGTTTCAAGCTCAAGAAAGACAGTTGCATTAAGTTGACCAATGAGTTTGACCGTGCGACATGAAGGCGTTACTTTCCATATGCAGCCATGTGCTCGAAACTGTTCTGATAAGAAAGTGTTCTGATAAAGTGTTATGATAAATAACGGAGGAAAGAAACGGGTAACATTGGCTTTGTTCGCATTTTTCATTTAGATGGTTTGAGTTCAGGGCAAGGAAAGTGGTCAAAGTACGGTGGTCAATACGATCTAGCCTTTATTTCTGAATTGTGAGCTCAACCGATTCCATTCGCAATTTGAGGGGCTTCATTTCTCTATAATGTTGTACACGTAAAAGCAGAATTCGGAATATTTGAGCCTGATTTCACTTGGCGCCAGGAAAGTTTATCAGGCTTGTTGGTATTGAGAAAAAATTTCCTTGGGTGCATTTATTCGAGATCGGAACGAAAAAGAGTCGAAGTTTAATACCAGAGAGTCGATAGTTTTGTAATATCAGCGTAGTAAGTAGTTTAAATGCTGAAATTTCAGCATTCTGACAAGTCTGAAAAGTCAACGTGTTGAGGGTTTCATTGCGGTTTTTTTAATGGCCTTGTTCAAGTATGACAAAAAGGTGCAGTGTTGGGCTTTTTACGCACAGCAAAATAGTTGCTATGCCATAATAAGGCTCGTAGTTGAGAAGGAAAATTTGTTTTAATAGGGAGAACAATCGAGGTCGTTGACACATTCACTGAGGAGTCGTTGAGGAAGGATAATAGTGCTTTCCTATAAAGAAACATAAATCATTCAAACGACTTGCATCGCGTATTATCAGGAAGGAAAAGAAGAGGACAGAGGAAAACGGAAACAGGGTCGGTGTATGTTAACGAAGATAAGATTGTTGAAAATTGAACATATGGACACTTTAAAGGAAACGAGTGAAGTATATTGGAAGGAAAACTCAAGCTTGACATAGAAATAATAAAGCAACCAGCCTTGTCTGTTTTGAAAGTGGACATGGAAGCGAATCAGGGACTTCAGAAATTTGTTCTAAAGCTGAAGGTAAATCAAATTATCTAAGTAGAATGCTGCGTAACACGCCAGCCCATATTAAACTCAGCGCCTATAAAGCTCTTATTATACGTACCCTAAAATATGCGGATACAGTCTGGAGCCCCCATCAAAAAATTTCAATCAGCAAACTAAAGCGCATCCAAAAACTAGCAGTATGGTTTTTTTACTCAAAATATTCACACGAGACTAGCGCTACCTGTCTAATAATTCAATCAAATTTACAAAGCCTGTCACAGCGAAGAATCATTTCAAGATTAAAGTTTTTGTTCCAACTTCTTCACGGCTACTTGTAAATAAGAAATTCACAATACTTACACCCTCCTTTCAAACACTCGTCTAGAACTAACCATAGTAAAGCAGTCCGTCAACCAGTCAGCCGTGTAAATATCCACAAGTACTCCCTGTTTCCAGATGCCATATCCGGTTGGAATAAATTACCTGAAGATGCGGTGGTGGAGTGTACGCCCTTGAAATTATTTTTTAATTATATTGAAAGAACTGACTTTTCTGTTTATTTCTCGCCTATTCGTTTTGTGTATGGATCAGAGAAGATCTCTGTACTTTTGTATTTTTGTTTTATTCCGTTTGATCACATTGATGCTTTGTAAACACTCCTGCATGGGCCCAAAAAGGGCCTGCAGTATGTTTAGATAACTAAAACAAATAAATTATAGCCGCCCCAGGAGGCTAGAAGGAAAATAAAAGCTTAATTTTGGCACGAAAGTTTTATAATGATTTTTTATTAATACTTCTTTTTAGAGGATGATGCTAAGAAAATTATTTACAGGCGGTAAAAACAAGACTTAGCAAAAGATTCGACCTTATTTCGCTTTGCTTTGTATTTTCCGAAATGCTGACCAAAGGAGTTATGTTCCACAATCACGCTCAAGATTATCAATGGAAAGTGAAAACGGCAGTAAGACAAGATTAAAGAACCTGCTCAAGGACAGCATGAGAGTGAGATAAAGGAGCTCAAGAAGCAGGTGCTAATATTAATGAATTCGACATTTCAGTTCGAAGATCTGGTTAGGCTAGCAACAAGACTCGCGCAAAAGCGAGTGGAGATGGGAAGCGGTAGCTTTATTACGACTACTTTCTTCTTTTCGTCCTGTGACTAAGTGATATCGGTTCCATATTATGTTTGTAGCAGGCTATCAGGTAGTGAAGGCAGCTGCGTCGGTGACTCGCCAAACACAGAGGACTACAGGGCCGACAAAGCGGCAGCAAATGGCTCGTAACTAGGCGCACCATTAGAACTACTGACTCGATGAAGCGAATCAAGTCTCGCGATGGTCTTTTCTTTCTGCGCTGCTTTATTCGATGTATACCACAATTTAAAAGATCTTTTTTAATAACTCCGGCGAGTTTACTTCTTGTGAAATCAGAAGGTGTGGGAGTTTCCAATTTGAATTTAAGAGGTACTTTGCTATTCCTTATGTGGTTCTTGCAGCCATTTGGCGCCTCAACAGAAAAGTACAAAAATCTAAGAGTACGCCCCGGCAGCATCAGGCACACCAGGAACAATATGCCCAGTGTGTGAAAACGATATTCATTGGCATTAAATGACTGGAAACTAAAGTGTGATCAATGCATTTTGTGGATTGGTCCGAGGATGTCTAGAAGAATTGTCGACGAAATCAAAAACGCATTTTGTTCTTTTTTGCAGCCACACAAACGATTTCTGCCTTAAGTTAGTGAAAATCATTTGCCTAGTAGCAGTTTCTATGAAATTTCCTGGCTATTAATACTCTAATAAAAAAAAAACCGTACGGTGCAATGATTTGTACAGGTTTTTCACTCAAATGTCATTTGGCTATCATACAAATGTCCTACAAGTGCAAAACGTTCTGACATTAACGTACATTTATCATGCAGATGTCCAACAATAATACATATATTGCATGACAAAGCTTGCATCAGGTCATTGCACCATGCAGCTACTTTCAGCAGGCTATTCTCTGAAAAATTTGCTCTGTGAGTTTTTCGCCGTAATTAGGGAGAATGCAGTTTGCAGTATGTTTATCTAGTTTCTTATGAAAGGTGTAATGCTTGTGTGCGAAGAAGGTAGAGATGCTTCGGAGGATGTGATATTTTGGATGTATGGTTCAATACAGGTTCAGGTAGGTTCGCAGAACATATGTCATGCATGATTCGTGGCTTTTCTGTAAGATTTGTGAAGAAATAATTTTCATATTACTAACTCTATTCGTGCACAAGAATGTTGAGAATAAATAGAAGTACTGTATTTTGCTTTTTTTCCTCTAATAAAAACACACAGAAAGGAACACTGAGCAAAACACACCTGGTAGCTATCTCACGTTTCATTAACACGCCACGTTGTCAGAGAATACGCTCAGTACATATTTCATTTTGAACTGTCAAATTTATTGCTTGTACTAGAAGTTGAGCCGAAAATATTTTTTTAGTGGCCTAAAATTGAAACTATGAAATTTAATAAAATATAAGGATGTATAAGGTTTCATGAACACCGGTTTTCGGTTCGAAAAGGGATGAAGAGGAAATATCGGGTGTATGAACGCAGAGATAAAATATGAAATATTCACAAACAGTGAGGGAAATAACAAATAGCTGCGGGGAAAAATACACCAGAAAAATAACTTTTAGTATGGAAGTGTTTGAAGCTCTTTCTAGTTTTTGTTAGACAAGAAAGCAGACTCTGTGATAAATCGACCTGCCTCGGTAGTAGATCGGTTTTTTTTAGAGGCATACTGTTGTCAGATTCTCGCTAACTGCTCTAGGCAAAGTGTGGTCGCGCTGTTTATATAAAATGCCTGTGCTTCATGTGGACTGGTAAACAAATTTTATTAATAATTCGGAAGTATTCAGCTCTGGAGTACAATTTTTGGAGGCGTTGGAGCATTCCCGTTTGTAATCAGTTAATGATTAACTTTGAGGGGAGCTGTTTCAGTTTTGCCCATGTTAATCGCGTTAACGAAATTTCATTGCAGCGGAGCCACAAGAAACGTCAAGTGTTGGAGCAGAAAGTGAGTCGACTTTCGACATATTTACATGCAGTTTTTTCTAACGAATACGCTTCGGTAAAAATCAGGATCTGGAGGTTGCGTTTCAAAATGCCAAAACATTGTTAGAACCGTCTGTACAAACAAATAGAGAGAACACGAATGCTCTTTAAGGTATGCAGGCAGAGTGCTAGGATGATTTCTGGGATATGCTTGTTTAAATATTATTAAAAGGCATTAAACAACGAGATCGCACAATTCGCCGTAGGCACCAGTCACACTGCTTTTGCTTTTTTCAGGAGAAGTAAAAACAGAAAAACACTCTCTTCTATTCTATGACAGCGGCTCCTTTGTGGGCAAGATTATTAGCTATGCTGAAAAAGGAGAGCAAACTAGGAGGACAGTTACATTAACTGATCCTATGAGATTGATGTTGCAGACTTAATTAATTCTTGACTTTTCGTACGCAGCGGTTTCCTAAAAATTCCTTATCGAGAAATTTCTTCTCAGGAATACCCGAAGAATTAAGGATAACATTGGCTTTGCTAGGAGTGTGCATTCACAATGATTGAGTCCAGATCAAGGTTGAGTTGTTGGCTAATTTAAACTGTGATTATGATTTACCCTTTAATACTGAATTGAGAACCCAACCTGTTGGCTTCGCTTTTTGAAGTACTTTGTTCTTCTCAGGAATGTGGGCACAGAAAATCAGTATTGTGAATATTTGGGTAGTTGAGTACGAATCAGGGAATTTTCTCTGTCTAGCTTATACTGCATCAAAATAATTGCTGTGGATGCATTTATTAAAGATCTGGTCGCAAAGAGTCGATGTTCAGTACCAACAATTCTGGTGCCTTCGCTGTTTTCTTCGCTGTTGGAGGTACTATGCCTTCTCTAAAATCTGGGGCACGTGAAACCAGTATTGTGGGTATTTGGGACACTTGAGTTCGGTCGAGGAATTTTTCTGTCGGCTCCTATTGTATGAAAATAATTACTGTCTATGCATTTATTCTTGTTCTGTTTGAAGAGAGTCGAAGTTCCGTACCAAGGAGTCGGTAGTTATTGTTTTTCCAAAATTGTGACAAGCCTAAATGCGGAGATTTTAGAGGCTTGGAGAGTAGCTGCGATGTGTTTTGGTCTGTGAAAATTCAGCCGTTCAAAAGCGTTCGAATTTCGCGATGCAACCTCCTCATTCTGAATGTTTGTAGCAATCCGTTCCTTATGAACGATAGCTCATAAATAGGTAGACCGTTGACCCTGATGAGAAAGTCATCGTTATGGTTACCTTACCTCTTTAGCTTTCTCTATCTATGGAATCAGAGATTGTTTATGTTTGAAGGAGAACCGAAAGTATCAGTAATGCGCATGTGGCTGACTTTATTGAAATTTCATTGCAGCAGAGACGGAAGAAACGTCAAGTGTTGGAGCAGGAACTAAGACGCGTTTCGACGCATTTACATGCAGGTTTTTTTTTATATCCAAGGGGCTGATGTAAAAAAACAGGATCAGGAGATCGATAAATAGATATTTATTTCCATGAAACATGGTGGGGACGAGATAAAGGTACTGTTATCGCAGCTTGACTAGACCTGGTCCCCTACAAACAGCACTAGGTCACGCGAGGGAAAATACCCACCCGCAACTTGAACAGCGCGAAGTATGTGGACACCAAAATATTATCCATAGTGCATCATAATACTTTCTAACGAAGAGAAAAATTTCGCCAACATTAGAATTTACTAATACACAGTCAAAGAAGACGAATAAATCTGCTCATCTATATATCACAGTAAGGCATGTTGCTGGGCAAGTTGGTTAAGTGTTTCTGAAACTTGGAAAGAATCCACCTTGGCACAAGCAAAACCACACACACAAAGGAAAGACAAGGAGACAACGAACAGGCGCCAACTTCCAACTGTTTATTACTCAAGAAAACCATACAGATAAATAGTCTCAGGATACGCCCACTTTTTTTCACTCCATGTGCCTATCACAGCCATAACCTATCACCCTGCATTATCAGTTTTTGCACAGAAAATTGTACTCCGCCACATACAAATTCACTGACGTGTCACTCACACACAAAGCCGCCTTTTTCTTTATGTGAAACGCTTCCAATAAAAGCCTCGCCTGTTTAATCTTGCTCCTGCCAAGAATCCTCGCCTTTTCCAGTCGGGGTTCGCACGTGCACATATTAACATGGTTGACCATGTTGGCATATTTATCTTTATTGTTTTCAACCTTTTTGCAATGTTCCCCAAGGCGTTTGTTGATGCACCTCCCCGTTTGCCCTATATAGGACTTTCCACAGGTCAGGGGTATCTCGTACACCACTCCTTCCATACAACGGGTGAAGACACGCTGATGTTTTATATTGCATCCGGGGCGCTCAGTGCCACAAATCTGGGGTATAAGTTTGTTCAGCTTGTTCACGAAGTACCGCTAGTATTTTCAGCACCAAACAAGCTGAAAAGACTTGGCGCTTCGCATAAATACGTGTGGATGTTGTTGAAATATGAAGTTGTCATGAGTGCACATTTTGAGGGTTTCATTGCGATCTCTGTTAGTGGTCTTCTACAAAAACTGCAAAAATGTGCAGTGTTGGGCTCTTAACGAAAATATGTGACGGAAATTACCTGCTTTATACTATTGAAGAGAGGAGAAAACGGATGTATGAATGCCTGGGTAAAAATATTTGTTGAATATTCTCAAACAGAGAGGGCCATATTATGTTTGGTCTGTGAAAAAACGCAGCAGGAAAATGGATTTCCAAAAAGGAAACCTTGGAAACTCTTTCTAGTTATTTTAGGAAGGAAGGAGACACTGAGATTATTCGAGCTGCCTGAGTAGTTGAGCGTTTTTTTTTAGCCTGAATGTGTCCAGATTCTGGCTAAGTGCAGTAGTGAATGTGTGGTAGTGCTGTTTATAGAAATTGTTTGTGCTTCGTGAACACTGCAAACAAATTTTATTAGTAAGTTACAACCCTAGCAGCAGAGGGCATCGGCCCAGTATTGGAAATATTTTGGGAAAGTATGGTCCCCTGTAGGCCCGGTCTTTGCCTGCACATTTCCTGTATTGGGCTGGGAATAAAACGAAACCTGCCTTCCATCTTTTTATATTTATATGCTTTGGAGAAAATTAACGCAGTAAGCAGTTTAAAGAAAGCGGCTAAAGCGCATGGCTCAAACACTTGGTATAAAATAAATTGGCCAGATAATTATTGTAAACAACTTGATTGGCCTGTTCTGAAGATGACCTGGAAAGCAGGTTATCGGGCAGGGCATTAAATATATTATATTGCACGAACAGTGGAAAAAATTTAACCTTGTTTTAAATCTTGTATTATGATGCTTATATTTGTGGTCGCAAGATGCTACTGAGGATATGGTTGAAAAATTGCCATAAATGGACACAGATACAAGCATAGGCTCATGTTTTTTGTTGCATTTCTTCTTGGTGAGAGGAAAAAAGCGGCTAGCCGTGGAATTTGTGCTTAAGTGTATTAATAGTAAGTCAAAGCCCTAATCAGAAAGGAGTAAAATACCAGTCCGAACACTTCATTTATTTATAGATACTGCGGCCTTAAAGGTAATCACCATAGCAAGTGGGTTATAAATAAATTTGCATAGTAACAAAAGAGGACCAAATAAGAGAAAAAATATGCAGCAGGCAAGGCGTCAGCAGCAGCAAAATTACTACACTATACTACAGTAGTATACAAACATTACAAAAATGACATCACAGAGATGTCATCCCGAAAAATCGCGGAATAGAAACGTTCAAGCAATTGAGTGAGCCAGTTCAAATCACCAAGTAAATTATCACTCTGTAAAGCACCAACTATTGTAGGTTTGACTCAGTGACAACTAATTCAATGTAACGGCATGATAGGCAAGGCTGTTTCATTCTGTAATGGTTCTAGGGGAATATTTGTAGCAGTTAGTTCTTGCTCACAAAGGTTTTATTGAAAGGAGATGTCGGACGTGTGTAGCATAGCGACAAGAATAACAAATTATTAGCGAGGTGACAGTAGTGTTTTGCCCAGTGTCAACTGGAAAAAAAATTTCGAGCGACAAATATCATTCCTATCAATAACAGATGGTAAGCCACCTTTTCTGAGAAGGTCAGCAATAAAGGAGCGGCCATAAGAATTATAGATAAATCTCGCCGCTTCTTTCGAATCCTTTATAATTTGTGAATATTGGTCTTAGTGTAGGGGTCCCAAATGATTACAGAATATTCTAAGATTCACATTATAAGGTAATAAACGAGCTTCATGTGTAGAAAACCGCGCCTTAAAAAGATCAGTTTCCGAAGGGCATTAACCGAGACATTATCAGTGTGTTTTCCCCAGGTAAGGTCATTGGAAGTTCAGAGGCCGAGATCTCAGAAAGCGGATGGTTGCTAGTACTATAATGGAAGAGGAGAGGTCTTTTTTTAAGTGTTATTCTCATATAAACTGTCTTAACAAAATTTATCACCATCTTCCACATCTCACACGAATGCATCACCTTCTGGAAGCCATTATTTAGCCTGATTTGATCTTCAATACGATTAAAGTTTTATAAAGAACACAACCGTCCGCGTACAACTTAGCAAGGACAAAGATATCGCGGACGATATCATTAATAAATATAACAAACAAAATCGGCCCAAGAACAGATCTTTGGGGAACTCCAGGCCCAAATGAAATGCTGTGCGAGGAAGCACGGTTCACGGTAACAAACTGGCTCCTGCTGGGCAAGTAAGCTTTAATCCAGATTATAAGCTTATCGCCTTTTATTATAGAGCCTGATTTATAAGTTAACTTTCTCTGCTAAAAGCATGTCGAAAGCCTTGCGAAAGTTAAAAAAATATTGCATCAGTTTGTTTCCCTTCGGTAACTTTTTCTGAGAAATCCTGAATTGTCTCAGCTATCTGTGTGCACGTCGAACACCCTTTTCCTAAACTATGTTCAGCTTTTGGCAAAACGTTACGTTCGTCATGAAAGATAGCTAAATGCTTGTGAATAATAAGCCTCGGTGTCTTGCATGCTGCATGTAGAAGCAAGTGATATGGGACAATAATTTTGCACACGTTTTTTGTCGCCAGCTTTACATAAAGACTTAATCCTGTCTACCTGCCAATAATCCGGTACAGTGCCTTCATCTGAGGATCTTTTAAATAGCACACACAAGTAGGTGAGCTTGAATGCATGAAAAACGAGGCGATGAAGCAAGGAAACATTATGAAACTAATGCTTCTTGAATGCTGTTATGATTATGAGAGCCACATTACGCATACAAGAGAGCATGAAGGCAAACGCTTGCTTTGATACTTCTACATTTTTCTTTGTCTCTCGTGGCAAGTTGAATCCAGTGCAGTTTGAAGTCTTTCCTAGGTTATTTGGTGTTGAAGGCATCTGCGTATGTGCCCGCGAAACAACCAGAAAAGCATTCGAAGTCTTATAAAGGCGACAATAATTGGCTTTATTCTAAGACAATTATAAGCACTGAAGTTGACGCACACACGAGGGTCTTTCGTTGTTTTATTTCCTGTCTGTCCGGTCGTTTACAACAGTTTTTTTAAGAGTTCACGCAAAATGTATTGTAGTAAAATCAAAACCTTTTTTTTTGCACTGTGAATGTGATTTATGTTGTCCTCTGCTGCTGTCGTAACTTCAGTTTGGCGCTTCAGAGTAAAATTATAGAACCTGACTATAATACTTGGCAGCATCAGTGACATTACGAATAATATGTGGTGTTAAAAACGAAATTGATAAAAACTCAATGTCAAATAAATTGTGGTCGGTGTATTGTGTCCGAGGAAAACTAGAAAAATTTGTTCACAGAATCACAAACTCATTTGGATTTCTCTGCAGGAACAACCAATGATAACACTTTTTTGATTAATTGAAATTGAGTGCACGGATGGAATCTATAAAATATTATTTTCAGTATTTCAGTGGAGTTTGTTATGAAACACGTAACGTTTCTATACCAAAAAAGAATGGAGCGTATGGAAAACTTGATTTTCGGAAAATTCCAGTGGCGTGTGTCCTAATTTTCTTGTTCAGAAATAATAAAATATGCAGTGGTGAACAGATTACGGTAATATGTAAAAAAAAATATATTACATCCAAGTAACCCTTTAGACACTGAAAAACAGATCTCTACAATAGTTGAAAAATGGCACCGAATGACTCCAGGTTAAGCGCATATATGAGAACCACGGACCGCAATAAGAGTCATGAATACGGAAGACATTTTTTTAATGGTAGGTTAATTAATGTGCAGTCCGTATTTTTCGCGGATTTTGTTTGAACAGCTCACTCGAATTGAGTTCGCATGAATTTAAATAGCTACGGTAGATAGCGTGTGCCTTTTTTATGTGATTATTAGGTCTTGTGTTGCCGTAAGTACACTCATCCGCAGAAGTGGACAGACCACGTGAGCAGACAGAACTGCGTGCCACAGATTTCTGACAGTGTTTTAAAGATTTGCATAAGGTACCTTACCAAATGCGCTAGCCTGTCTGTCTACACACTTGTGCCGGTCGCGCCTGTATACACAAAAAACTTGCAATCATTCCCGTGGCATCTGCACTGTTGCGCACGACTGTATCTGTTCATTTAGACAAATTGGAAGGCAAGGCTAGGGTCTCCTGCCTTCGCTCACACTACGTCATTGTGCACACGAAGGTGTGTGCATGAGTGACAAAGATGAATTATAATGCGGATAATGTTGCGTCGTCTGGGCACATTGTTGGTAACAATTCTCACAGTCCAGGCCAAGCCGTTTGCCGATGGTAAAGTTTAGTTTTAGAGGATAAGTGTAGGAGTAGACGCATACACTAAAAATTGCTACCTTCATATCGCTGCTCATTTTGAACGCGAAGCTATATCCCGAAATACTTAAGTCGTTTTTGACAGTGTGCTGGGCTGCTGGCCGCTTTCATATCACTGGATCGCAGTACTTTGAGAGATGTGCTGCGCTGGCAAAGGGAAGGTTTTTGAGCAATACGCATCCACCTGCTACTGCGGTCGCACGTGTAATACGTACTAAAATGCGGCTATTTTCTGTGTCCTGCAGCTCAGACGACGGTGGCTGCAAGCACTGGTAAGTGGCAAAAGACGTTCTGCCGGTAGATTGTTACACGTAGCGAAATATATTCAGACTTTCTGTCTCACATGGGGCACACAGCAGTGTTAATTACAACTGCTCTTTACCCTCACCCTCTCCTAATCATGCACGCCGGTTCAAAAGGCCGCACGGAAGACTTTTTCTACTCTTAGCGCATTCTATAGAATCGGTGAGAACTATCCAAACCTTGTGTCCTTATTGTATCTGAGAACACTGTTTCGAGGTAGAAGGTTGCACTAGAAATTGTCAATTACTTCCTATCACGAGGGATGAGTTGGGACAAAGCCGAAAGCTCTGATACTGTCACTGAAAAGTAAATAAAGTTCCGCGGCTGTTTGGTTTTTTTTTTTAACATATGCCGGACAATAGTCTTTTACTTCATTTTTTCGCAGAACCTAAGCCACGATATGCCTATTGTACTTAGCGACTTGCGAGCAGGACCAAATGCGGGATGCAGTTCTACCGAAATTATTCTGACACACGACACTTAAGAATGAGCCAGAGCATGATGCCGACACCAGTGGCATTTGTGAACTAACATACAGAGACGCTGTTCACAAATGTGCTTTATATCTGCTTATGAGAGGTGATTAGCCAAGCTGCACTTGAGACATGAGAGTGAAACGTGGTTGTGAGGTATGGCGGTATAGAAAATTCGTTTTGTAAATATTAATTCTTGTGAATTATTTTATCAGTACATGGGCGGATACCTGACACGTTTAATTTGCCGAAGGTCGGGTTCGTCACTGCGCTGTCATCTTTTGACGCATGTTCGCAGACATCGCGGTGATTACGTTGCATAAGAACCTCGCCAAGAAGTCAGCATCCTGCGTCCCTCTTAGTTCTCGTGCCACGGCGCAATTGTCCTGTTCTGCAGAGCGTCCCGCTCGTCACGACTGGCGCTCAGATCGGCGGTGAATCCCGCATGGCCTGCGCATATCTGGCGAAATCTTAGCTAGCCGCGTGCGTGCCTTTGCACCTAGTTGTACACGAATCTTAAGTATCGCATCATCTGAACCGTTGGGGGCCAGTCAGGAGAGCCGAGAGTAGGTCAGTGCTAACAGCGCAGTGTCCGGATAAATCACGTCGCTGCGATGCAGAGCATTGCTTTTCGAGAATGGAGAGCAGTGCATGCCAAGTAGCTGCCTGACATTACAGTGGACATTCAGAACGCCTCGTGAATGAAGGGACGGAGAGAGAATGCGGAGCAGTCGTAGAAGTTCGACAAACTGCTGCGCTATAAAATGAATATTTATCGCGCCTAATGGCAGCGATGAACTAGAGGTAGAGGATGCGCCTCGCTTGCATGGAGTCCGAGGTTCGAATACCGGTGTCTTGCAATCCGCCATAGGATTGAAAATGCTACGTGTCGATGCAATTGCATAAACAGGCCGAAGGTGCGGCCTGATCTCGGTGACCAAGGCCGGCGACGCATTCCCCCTCCAGAACCTTCTATATGAATAAACCAATTACCCTGAAAGGGTGAACATGCACTGTGCTGTTGTTGAATAGCCGGCAGAAGAGAACGACGTTGTCGGATGCCTCATAAATCTGGATATAGCTGCCAAGATAGAGGAGTTGTATATTATTGACGAGATGGTGGTAGTTATAGTGATTAGGCTTAATAGCAGACAGGAACAAAAGGTGAAACAGGTGCTTATATCCAACCATGTTGACCAGATCGTCGAAAGCGTCTACGAAGCGTGGAATTTGAAATGGTCAAGGTAGAAAGACAGAGCACTGTACTGGTCGGCGACTTCATTGCCAAGGTAGGCAAGAAGCAGGCTGGAGACCTGGCAGTAACCGTCCGTGGCATAAGCTCAATGAACAGCAGACGGTAGTTTTTCGTGGAGTTCGCAGAGAGCATGAATTCATGAATCAAGAATACCTTCTTTCGCAAACGTGAGAAGAGGGAGTTGACTTAGAAGCACCCAATTGCGAGATTAAAAATGACAGCATTCACACTGTGCGCTCTCCCTGGTGTCCTGTAGGATGTGAAGGTCCTCAGGAAGGTGCGTTGTTGTGACCACTGGCCGGTAAGCTCTCGATTTAGCTTAGAGTTGAAGAGGGAACGGGAAAAAACAGTGAAGCAGAATCTCAAAGCAGCTAGCGGTTAGAGGGAAAGTAAAGGAATTCAGGATATCGTTGCAGAAGAGATATTGGGTCTTAAGTGAAGGCGACGACCTTAATGTTCAATGAATGAACGATAATTTCACAGCCATCATTACGGAGTGCGCAGCAGAGGTAGATGGTAGGCTGGCTCGGATGGATACCGGCAAGCTACCTGAGGAGATGAAAGATCTGATTAAGTTACGCCAAAGCATGAAGGTGTCTAACCCCGCAGACAGAACTGAAAGAGCTGTCAAAGTTTATAATCACAAGATAGCCGACATAAGGAAGTTTAATATGAAGCGAATCGAGCAAGCTTTAAAGAATGGAGGTAGTCTAAAAGCGGTGAAGAGGAAACTAGGCATAAGTAAAAACCAGATGTATGCATCTTCTTCAGGAGCAGCCTGACTAAGCACACTACACAACAACGGCCAAGTGGTAGTCAAATCATGCTCTGTTGAGAGAACGCTTTTTTTGGTTCTGGTCACCGAGACCAGGGCGCACCACAAGCATGGTTATGCTTTTCCATCGACACGCGGAGGTTTTTTTAATCCCGCTGAAAAATTGCTCGGCACCGGGATTAAAATGCCGGTTGTCTTGCACGCGAGCCGGACGCTCTAACTCTACGCCATCGCTGCGGCACCCAATGCTGGGAATGGCCCAGTTATTTTTTTTTGAATACTTTGGAATCCTCTAAGTTCTTCACTTTTTCACCTGCACATTCGTCATTCTTGCAGGTGGCGCGCAGTGTCCCGAAAAATTAATAGAACTGTGCAAGAAACATAACCAGATTTGCGTGATAAGAGACGGCCAGCCAAGATGCGAAGGTAAGCCCCAGGAGTCTTACTTTCGCAGAGCCCGCAAAACGCACTTGTTCACATTCTGTTCGCTTCCTTGCTTGGGCCCCTGCTTAGGCGCTGGCATAGGTGGGCTATTGCCAGGTTCGCTAACACGACGCGGCGTATGATTGCATTTGAATGGAAAGGAAGAATGGATTGGTTCGAAAATGTCTTGTCTGGAATACTCTTATAATTAAAGAATTATTGAGAGAGCGAGTCCTGTAATATAAAAAAAATAACGTTATTCTCAAACGGAAAGGGTATGCGCACACATCAGTTCTAATAATGTAGGTTAAAAATTTCGCGCTAGTGACGCTCTCTAGGAGGTTCTTCACGGATAAACACTACGAGCCACTCGCTGTGTCCAAGGGAAGAACGCCTCAGCCCGATCCAAGAAAAGCTGGGAAGCGCCCTTTGCTCTCCCCGAGGGAATGCGGTGTCGTCGGTGTGTGACGGTGATACGTGTGTGAGGGCAGGCGGGCGGAAGGGACGATCGCTTCGTCAAGGCCGGCGAACAGCACAGAGGCGACCCCCGAGAAGACAGCCTCTCCAGACTGTGTTTCCTTTCTTCGGAGTAGTTGTAAATAAATCCCAGTTCGCTGGTCTCAAAAGTATTCGATCTCCCGCATGTCACTGAAAAAAAAAAAACAGCGTTCCAATGTGCGACGTTTTCGAGCGAGTAGGGAATCGAATATGCCGCTTCTTATAGCAGCGCAACAGGCACGAACGCTGTCAGAAGGGGACACACAAATGCAGCGTATTATCGTGTTCCGTTCGCTGCAGTAATCAAATATTACACGTTCTAAATTATACGAAGCCATTTCATTATGTACCTGCCTATTTGAATAGTTTTACGATGAGCGGTATTAAGAAACTCCCTAGTTTTCCTCGACGAGTATTCCGCAACAGTCCGCTGTCCGACGCTGTGCAGCGTGCAAACCCACTCGATCTACGCGGGCATCAGCGCCGTTGCGGTGTCTGAGCGCCTTAGCAATGCTCATGTACGCACCTTCCGAGAGTTGGCCCCGAAGCAGGGTTGAGCTCTCCGGGCCACTCTGAGGTCTCATCTCGGTGTTTCATGTTTCGTAGCCATGACTCCATGAGCTGTAACTATTTATAGCAGAGCTGGAGTCAGCGTTGCGCTGTTTTTGGTCGCGCGGAGTTGGCGGGAATCAAAATATGAAAAAAAGCTGTTCGTATTAGGTTGGATTATTAGACACATTATGTGTATTCGATTCGGTGTTAAAAGTGCACATTGCGCAGCTTTGATAATGTGAAAACGCAAGACCCTGAAAAAAATAAGACGAGCAATTGAATATAAGCAGAAGCAATGCTTGATTAAAGAAAAAGGAGAATATATAGGGAGGGTTGGTAGCAACCGAACTTTTCTTGTCTCTAGAACGTAACGAAACAAAAGAGCAGCATTACACGGTCCCATATTTCAGATCGACTCTTTGCAAGTCCTTTATTGTGAAAAACTTAACGCATAGCGGCCAGATGGCATGAACAGCCTGGTAGGAATCGATGACGCCGTTCTTCATCGCCGTAAGAACGTGAAAATGTTAAAGGTAATTTTTTCTTTCTCTTTCCGTTACAGTGGAATCGACTCGTCCTTGCAGTCAGGCAAGACAAATAGAGTACTGCACAAATATCGGCATGGATTGTGAGGAAGAGGACGGCATTACTAAGTGCAGAGGTGCGTCCCCACATAAACAGGCTTCTAGCGATGAATTCAATATGAATGACAAATTCTATATAATTCTCCAAAAGCGTATTAAAAGCAAATAGTGTTGCGCATGTTAACTTACCGTGGAGTTTCACCGTATCTCTTCGTTCATCGACTGAAGATTTATTTGCAACTGTTAAGCGCTTGTTGGTGACTTCTGCCGCATCGCGGACCCGCCGCGGTGGCTCAGTGGTTAGGGCTGCTCGACTACTGATCCGGAGTTCCCGGGTTCGAACCCGACCGCGGCGGCTGCGTTTTTATGGAGGAAAAACGCTAAGGCGCCCGTGTGCTGTGCGATGTCAGTGCACGTTAAAGATCCCCAGGTGGTCGAAATTATTCCGGAGCCCTCCACTACGGCACCTACCTCTTCCTTTCTTCTTTCATTCCCTCCTTTATCCATTTCCTTACGGCGCGTTTCAGGTGTACAACGATATATGAGACAGATACTGTGTCATTTACTTTCCCCCCCAAAAACCAATTATTATTATTATTATTATTATTATTATTATTATTATTATTATTATTATTATTATTATGCCGCATCGCCGTGTAACCGAGCGTACAAGATTACCGCCGCTCGCTCATAGATGGCGTCAGAGTGGTGCGTGCCGAGAGGACTGGTACTTGAAGAAAGAGTGTTTGTAGAAAATAAAGAGCGCTTTCTAACTGTACATGCATACATGTATCTCTCAAATTCTTTACCTCAGTATATCGCAGAATGAAAACACCAACGAAGCTGCGCTCAAATTTTTGAACTATATAGGTAGTATCGTAATCTTCGTTATCATTTCTTCTTGAATCATTTTTTTGGCCAGATCACAAGAACAAGGAATGCACGGAAGAAATAGAAGAGAACTGCAGAAGAATCGGTCGAAAATGTCAACGTTTCAAGGCCGGCGTCGAGTGTGGAGGTAAGTTGCGAGCTTCGAACGAATGCTGCAAGAGTGTTCTTTTTTTTTTCTTTTTGCGCGGAGAGCAAATTTCTGAGCGCACGGGCAGCGCGCCCTTTCGTAGACTGCACTACTTTCTGCTGCAAACCCTTCCGTCACTTCGCCTTTCCATAACTGCCGTTTTGATGAAGTACTCTTACTTTATGGGTTCCGACGCGAATATAACCTTGAACAAAACATTTCTTCTGTTGGTCCCCCCTGAGTTGTCATGCAGTATGAGCAAGAGATGTTCACGCATTTCAGTAATAAGAACCGGCTTGAAACTGCCCAGTACGCTGAGCTTCAGAACGTTATTCAATATATATGAACGGAGTAGTGAACTATGAAATTATGGACATCTCAGTTGCTCCAAAACTATCCTATGATGGAAGGAGTCCTCCGCAGCAACTGTCGTCCTCACATCTCGAGGGGTTAACAGTTCCCAAACTTGAATAACAGCCCGACTGCGTCGCACACTTGAAAATCTCCCGGTCGGAAAGTATTTAGAACATTTGGCCGCGCACAACGTGCCTTATTGGGAGTCCAAAACATTCAGAAGATGTCACGTAATAACTTTCATGAGTAGACGGCGCTGCGCCTATCTGTTCGTTCGCTGCAGTGATTCTCCGGGTCATCGGGCTCACCCAACTCAGACCCGTTTTCTTTTTAAACTCTCCTTTAGGGAGGACGAACGTATTGAAACCATTTTTTTTTGCTTTGGTAGAATCCTGACTATTATTTCCACGTAGTGTGTTTGTGCACATTTGTGGTCTTAATTTAGCACTTCAGTACAGGCCGTTAACTAGAAATCTTTATAATTCATGAGAAATACTCACAAAACTGGACCGCCAGCGTCTATTGTGCGCTGAAAGTGTATTTGGTAAAAGAAGCGAAGAAATAGAAACCACGCAATGGCTTTGCTGGTAATTTAGGAACGAATTAAATATAATGCATAGTATAAAAGCCAGTAAAAATAAGATCACCGCACAGTGCCACTACTCTCTGCTAAATTGATACCCAGCTGATTTAAATTGCAGTTGAAATACCCCATAAGACATAGACAGTATTTGTTATATAATTTAACGGAAGTAGAGAGGAAGTGTGTGCGCACATCTGGAATGGCTTCTGGGAAAGGGAGCGAAACAAGCCTTCATACGGTAGCGAATGGTGGAGCCTCGTTTCAGAGCTCGCGATTCGTTGTTCCCCATGAACGTACACCACCTTGCCGAGCTTTTACTTATCCACTCGCAAGTTATTAATTTGGTCTGTACTCTAGGATTCCTTTGAGCGTCGATATTTTGCGGATTAGAGTCTGGGGTATATTTAGTCACAAAAAATGTTTTACAAAAATCGACCTTCTCGCGATTTTTTTCGCAATCTCAAGACCCGCATCTCTTGTTGAAATTAGTATGAACGGACGTCACAACTTCACATTAGGCGCTCATTTACTCAAGGCCATCTAAACGCTTTAGAGAGCAGTGTTAGGGGATGTCTGCGAAAACTGACGTGCAATTATTTGTAATAGATCTATGAAGTTTCATTGAGATCGACTTCTATAATTACAACTGTAAGTTTTGCATCGCTAAACCTCTCCGAGCGTTGAAAAGCATACACAGCGTTTATATAGAACATTTAGCTTTTATTTATGCGAAGCCGTTATGTGGCTAATCAGTCAGAAGATCTGGCGTCGACCTAGCATCTACCAAAAACGGACCGAAACCAGGAAGTGACCTCATGACGTCATCGCACGTGCTGAATCAACAGAGAAGAAGGAAAATTAAACTTTCTTCCGAAGTGAGTTTCAAGCCCAGGCCAGCGTGAACAGATAAGCTTTGCCGGCTACGTCATTAGCGCATTAGGAAATGACCGCAGCTTAACACCCCGCGCACTAAACTGCCGGGAAATCGAGCTGAGTTTCGTTATAGTCGGCTTCATTGACTTCTATTTTCGAAGTGGATTTCGAGACCAAGCTGGCGCGAACATATGAGCTTCGCTGGCCACTTCATTAGCCGATTACGCTATGACGGCAGTGCAACGCTCAGCGCACTAAACTGCCAGTAACTCTCACTGGGTTTCCGTATCGTAGGCTGCGTCAACTTCTATTTCGAAGTGGATTTCGAGCCCAAGCTGGCGCGAAAAGATCAGCTTTACTGGCCACTTTATTAGCGCATTACGCCTTGACTGCAGCGCAACATCATGCGTGCTAAACTTCCAGTCACAACAACACCCCGCGCACTAACTAAACTGCCAGTAAATCTCGCTGAGGTTCGTTATAGTCGGCTTCATTAACTTCTATTTCGATGTGGATTTCGAGCCCAAGCTGGCGCGGACAGGTGAGCTTCGCCGGCCTCTTCCTTAGCGCATTACGCCTTGACCGCAGCGCAACAGTATGCACGCTAACCTTCCAGTCACAAC